>NC_079190.1:503261424-503583924 GCF_029499605.1 Hyla sarda
TGTATACACTCACCCTCTATGAGGCTGGAGCGGACCTGCTGCACAGTAACATGATTCCCTCCTCTACATCTACTTCCTGTCACACTGATCACAGGGGAGGAGGATGTTGGGTGCACACAGGACGCTTCCTCAGCTGTCAGCCATCATGGTCTCCTCACTGATACTGACAGACGTGATGTGTGAGGGGAGCACAGTATGGAGGAGATGTGTGAGGGGAGCACAGTATGGAGGAGATGTGATGTGTGAGGGGAGCACAGTATGGAGGAGATGTGATGTGTGAGGGGAGCACAGTATGGTGGAGATGTGTGAGGGGAGCACAGTATGGGGGAGACGTGATGTGTGAGGGGAGCACAGTATGGGGGAGACGTGATGTGTGAGGGGAGCACAGTATGGGGGAGATGTGTGAGGAGAGCACAGTATGGGGGAGATGTGATGTGTGAGGGGAGCACAGTATGGAGGAGACGTGATGTGTGAGTGGAGCACAGTATGGAGGAGATGTGATGTGTGAGAGGAGCACAGTATGGAGGAGATGTGTGAGGAGAGCACAGTATGGGGGAGATGTGTGAGGGGAGCACAGTATGGTGGAGATGTGATGTGTGAGGGGAGCACAGTATGGAGGAGATGTGATGTGTGAGGGGAGCACAGTATGGAGGAGATGTGATGTGTGAGGGGAGCACAGTATGGTGGAGATGTGATGTGTGAGGGGAGCACAGTATGGTGGAGATGTGATGTGTGAGGGGAGCACAGTATGGTGGAGATGTGATGTGTGAGGAGAGCACAGTATGGAGGAGATGTGATGTGTGAGGGGAGCACAGTATGGAGGAGATGTGATGTGTGAGGGGGAGCACAGTATGGTGGAGATGTGATGTGTGAGGAGAGCACAGTATGGTGGAGATGTGATGTGTGAGGGGAGCACAGTATGGAGGAGACGTGATGTGTGAGGGGAGCACAGTATGGAGGAGATGTGATGTGTGAGGGGAGCACAGTATGGTGGAGATGTGATGTGTGAGGGGAGCACAGTATGGTGGAGATGTGATGTGTGAGGGGAGCACAGTATGGTGGAGATGTGATGTGTGAGGGGAGCACAGTATGGTGGAGATGTGATGTGTGAGGAGAGCACAGTATGGAGGAGATGTGATGTGTGAGGGGAGCACAGTATGGAGGAGATGTGATGTGTGAGGGGAGCACAGTATGGTGGAGATGTGATGTGTGAGGAGAGCACAGTATGGTGGAGATGTGATGTGTGAGGGGAGCACAGTATGGAGGAGATGTGATGTGTGAGGAGAGCACAGTATGGGGGAGATGTGATGTGTGAGAGGAGCACAGTATGGGGGAGGTGTGATGTGTGAGGGGAGCACAGTATGGTGGAGATGTGATGTGTGAGGGGAGCACAGTATGGAGGAGACGTGATGTGTGAGTGGAGCACAGTATGGAGGAGATGTGATGTGTGAGGGGAGCACAGTATGGAGGAGATGTGATGTGTGAGGGGAGCACAGTATGGAGGAGATGTGATGTGTGAGGGGAGCACAGTATGGGGGAGATGTGATGTGTGAGGGGAGCACAGTATGGGGGAGATGTGATGTGTGAGGGGAGCACAGTATGGAGGAGATGTGATGTGTGAGGGGAGCACAGTATGGGGGAGATGTGATGTGTGAGGGGAGCACAGTATGGGGGAGATGTGATGTGTGAGGGGAGCACAGTATGGGGGAGATGTGATGTGTGAGGGGGAGCACAGTATGGGGGAGACGTGATGTGTGAGGGGAGCACAGTATGGAGGAGATGTGATGTGTGAGGGGAGCACAGTATAGAGGAGATGTGATGTGTGAGGGGAGCACAGTATGGGGGAGATGTGATGTGTGAGGGGAGCACAGTATGGAGGAGACGTGATGTGTGAGTGGAGCACAGTATAGAGGAGATGTGATGTGTGAGGGGAGCACAGTATGGTGGAGATGTGATGTGTGAGGGGAGCACAGTATGGAGGGAGACGTGATGTGTGAGGGGAGCACAGTATGGGGGGAGACGTGATGTGTGAGGGGAGCACAGTATGGGGGAGACGTGATGTGTGAGGGGAGCACAGTATGGGGGAGACGTGATGTGTGAGGGGGAGCACAGTATGGGGGAGACGTGATGTGTGAGGGGAGCACAGTATGGGGGGAGACGTGATGTGTGAGGGGAGCACAGTATGGTGGTGACGTGATGTGTGAGGGGAGCACAGTATGGTAGTGACGTGATGTGTGAGGGGAGCACAGTATGGTGGTGACGTGATGTGTGAGGGGAGCACAGTATGGAGGAGACGTGATGTGTGAGGGGAGCACAGTATGGTGGAGATGTGATGTGTGAGGGGAGCACAGTATGGAGGAGATGTGATGTGTGAGGGGAGCACAGTATGGAGGAGATGTGATGTGTGAGAGGAGCACAGTATGGGGGAGACGTGATGTGTGAGGGGAGCACAGTATGGAGGAGATGTGATGTGTGAGGGGAGCACAGTATGGTGGAGATGTGATGTGTGAGGGGAGCACAGTATGGTGGAGATGTGATGTGTGAGGGGAGCACAGTATGGTGGTGACGTGATGTGTGAGGGGAGCACAGTATGGGGGAGACGTGATGTGTGAGGGGAGCACAGTATGGTGGTGACGTGATGTGTGAGGGGGAGCACAGTATGGGGGAGACGTGATGTGTGAGGGGAGCACAGTATGGTGGTGACGTGATGTGTGAGGGGAGCACAGTATGGGGGAGACGTGATGTGTGAGGGGAGCACAGTATGGGGGAGACGTGATGTGTGAGGGGAGCACAGTATGGGGGAGATGTGATGTGTGAGGGGGAGCACAGTATGGAGGAGATGTGTGAGGGGGAGCACAGTATGGTGGAGATGTTGATGTGTGAGGGGGAGCACAGTATGGGGGAGATGTGTGAGGGGAGCACAGTATGGAGGAGACGTGATGTGTGAGGGGAGCACAGTATGGTGGTGACGTGATGTGTGAGGGTAGTACAGTATGGGGGAGACGTGATGTGTGAGGGGAGCACAGTATGGGGGAGACGTGATGTGTGAGGGGAGCACAGTATGGGGGAGATGTGATGTGTGAGGGGAGCACAGTATGGAGGAGATGTGTGAGGGGAGCACAGTATGGTGGAGATGTGATGTGTGAGGGGAGCACAGTATGGAGGAGATGTGATGTGTGAGGGGAGCACAGTATGGTGGAGATGTGATGTGTGAGGGGAGCACAGTATGGGGGAGACGTGATGTGTGAGGGGAGCACAGTATGGTGGAGATGTGATGTGTGAGGGGAGCACAGTATGGTGGAGATGTGATGTGTGAGGGGAGCACAGTATGGTGGAGATGTGATGTGTGAGGGGAGCACAGTATGGAGGAGATGTGTGAGGGGAGCACAGTATGGAGGAGACGTGATGTGTGAGGGGAGCACAGTATGGGGGAGACGTGATGTGTGAGGGGAGCACAGTATGGTGGAGACGTGATGTGTGAGGGGAGCACAGTATGGTGAAGATGTGATGTGTGAGGGGAGCACAGTATGGGGGAGATGTGATGTGTGAGGGGAGCACAGTATGGAGGAGACGTAATGTGTGAGGGGAGCACAGTATGGTGGAGATGTGATGTGTGAGGGGAGCACAGTATGGTGGAGACGTGATGTGTGAGGGGAGCACAGTATGGAGGAGACGTGATGTGTGAGGGGAGCACAGTATGGTGGAGATGTGATGTGTGAGGGGAGCACAGTATGGAGGAGATGTGTGAGGGGAGCACAGTATGGAGGAGATGTGTGAGGGGAGCACAGTATGGGGGAGATGTGATGTGTGAGGGGGAGCACAGTATGGTGGAGATGTGTGAGGGGAGCACAGTATGGTGGTGACGTGATGTGTGAGGGGAGCACAGTATGGAGGAGATGTGATGTGTGAGGGGAGCACAGTATGGAGGAGATGTGATGTGTGAGGGGAGCACAGTATGGAGGAGACGTGATGTGTGAGGAGAGCACAGTATGGGGGAGACGTGATGTGTGAGGAGAGCACAGTATGGAGGAGATGGATGTGTGAGGGGAGCACAGTATGGGGGAGACGTGATGTGTGAGAGGAGCACAGTATGGGGGAGACGTGATGTGTGAGGAGAGCACAGTATGGGGGAGACGTGATGTGTGAGAGGAGCACAGTATGGGGGAGACGTGATGTGTGAGGGGAGCACAGTATGGGGGAGACGTGATGTGTGAGGGGAGCACAGTATGGAGGAGACGTGATGTGTGAGGGGAGCACAGTATGGAGGAGATGTGATGTGTGAGGGGAGCACAGTATGGAGGAGATGTGATGTGTGAGGAGAGCACAGTATGGGGGAGATGTGATGTGTGAGGAGAGCACAGTATGGGGGAGATGTGATGTGTGAGGGGAGCACAGTATGGAGGAGATGTGTGAGGGGAGCACAGTATGGAGGAGATGTGTGAGGGGAGCACAGTATGGGGGAGATGTGATGTGTGAGGGGAGCACAGTATGGAGGAGATGTGTGAGGGGAGCACAGTATGGGGGAGATGTGATGTGTGAGGAGAGCACAGTATGGGGGATATGTGATGTGTGAGGGGAGCACAGTATGGGGGAGACGTGATGTGTGAGGAGAGCACAGTATGGAGGAGACGTGATGTGTGAGGGGAGCACAGTATGGGGGAGATGTGATGTGTGAGGGGAGCACAGTATGGTGGAGATGTGATGTGTGAGGGGAGCACAGTATGGTGGAGATGTGTGAGGGGAGCACAGTATGGGGGAGATGTGATGTGTGAGGGGAGCACAGTATGGTGGAGATGTGATGTGTGAGGGGAGCACAGTATGGGGGAGATGTGATGTGTGAGAGGAGCACAGTATGGGGGAGATGTGATGTGTGAGGGGAACACAGTATGGAGGAGATGTGATGTGTGAGGGGAGCACAGTATGGAGGAGGTGTGAGGGGAGCACAGTATGGGGGAGATGTGATGTGTGAGGGGAGCACAGTATGGGGGAGATGTGATGTGTGAGGGGAGCACAGTATGGAGGAGATGTGATGTGTGAGGGGAGCACAGTATGGAGGAGATGTGATGTGTGAGGAGAGCACAGTATGTTGGAGATGTGATGTGTGAGGAGAGCACAGTATGGGGGAGAGCACAGTATGGCGGAGATGTGATGTGTGAGGGGAGCACAGTATGGAGGAGATGTGATGTGTGAGTAGAGCACAGTATGGGGGAGATGTGATGTGTGAGGGGAGCACAGTATGGGGGAGATGTGATGTGTGAGGGGAGCACAGTATGGGGGAGAGCACAGTATGGTGGAGATGTGATGTGTGAGGGGAGCACAGTATGGAGGAGATGTGATGTGTGAGGAGAGCACAGTATGGGGGAGATGTGATGTGTGAGGAGAGCACAGTATGGGGGAGATGTGATGTGTGAGAGGAGCACAGTATGGAGGAGATGTGTGAGGGGAGCACAGTATGGAGGAGATGTGTGAGGGGAGCACAGTATGGTGGAGACGTGATGTGTGAGGGGAGCACAGTATGGTGGAGACGTGATGTGTGAGGGGAGCACAGTATGGAGGAGATGTGATGTGTGAGGGGAGCACAGTATGGTGGAGACGTGATGTGTGAGGGGAGCACAGTATGGTGGAGACGTGATGTGTGAGGGGAGCACAGTATGGTGGAGACGTGATGTGTGAGGGGAGCACAGTATGGTGGAGACGTGATGTGTGAGGGGAGCACAGTATGGAGGAGATGTGATGTGTGAGGGGAGCACAGTATGGAGGAGATGTGATGTGTGAAGGGAGCACAGTATGGAGGAGATGTGATGTGTGAGGGGAGCACAGTATGGTGGAGATGTGATGTGTGAGGGGAGCACAGTATGGAGGAGACGTGATGTGTGAGGGGAGCACAGTAAGGAGGAGACGTGATGTGTGAGAAGAGCAGAGTATGGAGGAGACGTGATGTGTGAGGAGAGCACAGTATGGGGGAGATGTGATGTGTGAGGAGAGCACAGTATGGGGGAGACGTGATGTGTGAGGGGAGCACAGTATGGGGGAGACGTGATGTGTGAGGGGAGCACAGTATGGTGGAGATGTGATGTGTGAGGAGAGCACAGTATGGGGGAGATGTGATGTGTGAGGAGAGCACAGTATGGGGGAGATGTGATGTGTGAGGGGAGCACAGTATGGGGGAGATGTGATGTGTGAGGGGAGCACAGTATGGTGGAGATGTGATGTGTGAGGGGAGCACAGTATGGAGGAGATGTGATGTGTGAGGGAAGCACAGTATGGTGGAGATGTGATGTGTGAGAGGAGCACAGTATGGAGGAGATGTGATGTGTGAGGGGAGCACAGTATGGAGGAGATGTGATGTGTGAGGGGAGCACAGTATGGAGGAGATGTGATGTGTGAGGGGAGCACAGTATGGTGGAGATGTGTGAGGGGAGCACAGTATGGAGGAGACGTGATGTGTGAGGGGAGCACAGTATGGGGGAGATGTGATGTGTGAGGGGAGCACAGTATGGAGGAGATGTGATGTGTGAGGGGAGCACAGTATGGAGGAGATGTGATGTGTGAGGGGAGCACAGTATGGAGGAGATGTGATGTGTGAGGGGAGCACAGTATGGGGGAGATGTGATGTGTGGGGAGCACAGTATGGGGGAGATGTGATGTGTGAGGGGAGCACAGTATGGGGGAGATGTGATGTGTGAGGGGAGCACAGTATGGGGGAGATGTGATGTGTGAGGGGAGCACAGTATGGGGGAGATGTGATGTGTGAGGGGAGCACAGTATGGTGGAGATGTGATGTGTGAGGGGAGCACAGTATGGAGGAGATGTGATGTGTGAGGGGAGCACAGTATGGAGGAGATGTGATGTGTGAGGAGAGCACAGTATGGTGGAGATGTGATGTGTGAGGAGAGCACAGTATGGGGGAGAGCACAGTATGGCGGAGATGTGATGTGTGAGGGGAGCACAGTATGGGGGAGATGTGATGTGTGAGGGGAGCACAGTATGGGGGAGATGTGATGTGTGAGGGGAGCACAGTATGGGGGAGAGCACAGTATGGTGGAGATGTGATGTGTGAGGGGAGCACAGTATGGAGGAGATGTGATGTGTGAGGGGAGCACAGTATGGGGGAGATGTGATGTGTGAGGGGAGCACAGTATGGGGGAGATGTGATGTGTGAGGGGAGCACAGTATGGGGGAGATGTGATGTGTGAGGGGAGCACAGTATGGGGGAGATGTGATGTGTGAGAGGAGCACAGTATGGTGGAGATGTGATGTGTGAGGGGAGCACAGTATGGTGGAGATGTGATGTTTGAGGGGAGCACAGTATGGAGGAGATGTGATGTGTGAGGGGAGCACAGTATGGTGGAGATGTGATGTGTGAAGGAAGCACAGTATGAGGGAGACGTGATGTGTGAGGGGAGCACAGTATGTTGGAGATGTGATGTGTGAGGAGAGCACAGTATGGGGGAGAGCACAGTATGGTGGAGATGTGATGTGTGAGGGGAGCACAGTATGGAGGAGGTGTGATGTGTGAGGGGAGCACAGTATGGGGGAGATGTGATGTGTGAGGGGAGCACAGTATGGTGGAGATGTGATGTGTGAGGGGAGCACAGTATGGAGGAGACGTGATGTGTGAGGGGAGCACAGTATGGAGGAGACGTGATGTGTGAGGGGAGCACAGTATGGAGGAGACGTGATGTGTGAGGGGAGCACAGTATGGAGGAGACGTGATGTGTGAGGGGAGCACAGTATGGGGGAGATGTGTGAGGGGAGCACAGTATGGAGGAGACGTGATGTGTGAGGGGAGCACAGTATGGTGGAGACGTGATGTGTGAGGGGAGCACAGTATGGAGGAGACGTGATGTGTGAGGGGAGCACAGTATGGTGGAGATGTGATGTGTGAGGGGAGCACAGTATGGAGGAGATGTGTGAGGGGAGCACAGTATGGAGGAGATGTGTGAGGGGAGCACAGTATGGTGGAGATGTGATGTGTGAGTGGAGCACAGTATGGGGGAGACGTGATGTGTGAGGAGAGCACAGTATGGGGGAGACGTGATGTGTGAGGGGAGCACAGTATGGAGGAGATGTGATGTGTGAGGGGAGCACAGTATGGAGGAGATGTGTGAGGGGAGCACAGTATGGTGGAGATGTGATGTGTGAGGGGAGCACAGTATGGTGGAGATGTGATGTGTGAGGGGAGCACAGTATGGGGGAGATGTGATGTGTGAGGGGAGCACAGTATGGAGGAGATGTGATGTGTGAGGGGAGCACAGTATGGAGGAGATGTGATGTGTGAGGGGAGCACAGTATGGTGGAGATGTGATGTGTGAGGGGAGCACAGTATGGGGGAGACGTGATGTGTGAGGGGAGCACAGTATGGTGGAGATGTGATGTGTGAGGGGAGCACAGTATGGTGGAGACGTGATGTGTGAGGGGAGCACAGTATGGAGGAGATGTGATGTGTGAGGGGAGCACAGTATGGAGGAGATGTGATGTGTGAAGGGAGCACAGTATGGAGGAGATGTGATGTGTGAGGGGAGCACAGTATGGTGGAGATGTGATGTGTGAGGGGAGCACAGTATGGAGGAGACGTGATGTGTGAGGGGAGCACAGTAAGGAGGAGACGTGATGTGTGAGAAGAGCAGAGTATGGAGGAGACGTGATGTGTGAGGAGAGCACAGTATGGGGGAGATGTGATGTGTGAGGAGAGCACAGTATGGGGGAGACGTGATGTGTGAGGGGAGCACAGTATGGGGGAGACGTGATGTGTGAGGGGAGCACAGTATGGTGGAGATGTGATGTGTGAGGAGAGCACAGTATGGGGGAGATGTGATGTGTGAGGAGAGCACAGTATGGGGGAGATGTGATGTGTGAGGGGAGCACAGTATGGGGGAGATGTGATGTGTGAGGGGAGCACAGTATGGTGGAGATGTGATGTGTGAGGGGAGCACAGTATGGAGGAGATGTGATGTGTGAGGGGAGCACAGTATGGTGGAGATGTGATGTGTGAGAGGAGCACAGTATGGAGGAGATGTGATGTGTGAGGGGAGCACAGTATGGAGGAGATGTGATGTGTGAGGGGAGCACAGTATGGAGGAGATGTGATGTGTGAGGGGAGCACAGTATGGTGGAGATGTGTGAGGGGAGCACAGTATGGAGGAGACGTGATGTGTGAGGGGAGCACAGTATGGGGGAGATGTGATGTGTGAGGGGAGCACAGTATGGAGGAGATGTGATGTGTGAGGGGAGCACAGTATGGAGGAGATGTGATGTGTGAGGGGAGCACAGTATGGAGGAGATGTGATGTGTGAGGGGAGCACAGTATGGGGGAGATGTGATGTGTGGGGAGCACAGTATGGGGGAGATGTGATGTGTGAGGGGAGCACAGTATGGGGGAGATGTGATGTGTGAGGGGAGCACAGTATGGGGGAGATGTGATGTGTGAGGGGAGCACAGTATGGGGGAGATGTGATGTGTGAGGGGAGCACAGTATGGTGGAGATGTGATGTGTGAGGGGAGCACAGTATGGAGGAGATGTGATGTGTGAGGGGAGCACAGTATGGAGGAGATGTGATGTGTGAGGAGAGCACAGTATGGTGGAGATGTGATGTGTGAGGAGAGCACAGTATGGGGGAGAGCACAGTATGGCGGAGATGTGATGTGTGAGGGGAGCACAGTATGGGGGAGATGTGATGTGTGAGGGGAGCACAGTATGGGGGAGAGCACAGTATGGTGGAGATGTGATGTGTGAGGGGAGCACAGTATGGAGGAGATGTGATGTGTGAGGGGAGCACAGTATGGGGGAGATGTGATGTGTGAGGGGAGCACAGTATGGGGGAGATGTGATGTGTGAGGGGAGCACAGTATGGGGGAGATGTGATGTGTGAGGGGAGCACAGTATGGGGGAGATGTGATGTGTGAGAGGAGCACAGTATGGTGGAGATGTGATGTGTGAGGGGAGCACAGTATGGTGGAGATGTGATGTTTGAGGGGAGCACAGTATGGAGGAGATGTGATGTGTGAGGGGAGCACAGTATGGTGGAGATGTGATGTGTGAAGGAAGCACAGTATGAGGGAGACGTGATGTGTGAGGGGAGCACAGTATGTTGGAGATGTGATGTGTGAGGAGAGCACAGTATGGGGGAGAGCACAGTATGGTGGAGATGTGATGTGTGAGGGGAGCACAGTATGGAGGAGGTGTGATGTGTGAGGGGAGCACAGTATGGGGGAGATGTGATGTGTGAGGGGAGCACAGTATGGTGGAGATGTGATGTGTGAGGGGAGCACAGTATGGTGGAGATGTGATGTGTGAGGGGAGCACAGTATGGGGGAGACGTGATGTATGAGGGGAGCACAGTATGGGGGAGACGTGATGTGTGAGGGGAGCACAGTATGGTGGAGATGTGATGTGTGAGGGGAGCACAGTATGGAGACGTGATGTGTGAGGGGAGCACAGTATGGAGGAGATGTGATGTGTGAGGGGAGCATAGTATGGGGGAGATGTGATGTGTGAGGAAAGCACAGTATGGGGGAGATGTGATGTGTGAGGAAAGCACAGTATGGGGGAGATGTGATGTGTGAGGAAAGCACAGTATGGGGGAGATGTGATGTGTGAGGAAAGCACAGTATGGGGGAGATGTGATGTGTGAGGAAAGCACAGTATGGAGGAGATGTGATGTGTGAGGAAAGCACAGTATGGTGGAGACGTGATGTGTGAGGGGAGCACAGTATGGAGGAGACGTGATGTGTGAGGGGAGCACAGTATAGAGGAGACGTGATGTGTGAGGGGAGCACAGTATGGGGGAGATGTGATATGTGAGGGGAGCACAGTATGGAGGAGACGTGATGTGTGAGGGGAGCACAGTATGGAGGAGATGTGATGTGTGAGGGGAGCACAGTATGGAGGAGACGTGATGTGTGAGGGGAGCACAGTATGGAGGAGACGTGATGTGTGAGGGGAGCACAGTATGGAGGAGACGTGATGTGTGAGGGGAGCACAGTATGGAGGAGACGTGATGTGTGAGGGGAGCACAGTATGGGGGAGATGTGTGAGGGGAGCACAGTATGGAGGAGACGTGATGTGTGAGGGGAGCACAGTATGGTGGAGACGTGATGTGTGAGGGGAGCACAGTATGGAGGAGACGTGATGTGTGAGGGGAGCACAGTATGGTGGAGATGTGATGTGTGAGGGGAGCACAGTATGGAGGAGATGTGTGAGGGGAGCACAGTATGGAGGAGATGTGTGAGGGGAGCACAGTATGGTGGAGATGTGATGTGTGAGTGGAGCACAGTATGGGGGAGACGTGATGTGTGAGGAGAGCACAGTATGGGGGAGACGTGATGTGTGAGGGGAGCACAGTATGGAGGAGATGTGATGTGTGAGGGGAGCACAGTATGGAGGAGATGTGTGAGGGGAGCACAGTATGGTGGAGATGTGATGTGTGAGGGGAGCACAGTATGGTGGAGATGTGATGTGTGAGGGGAGCACAGTATGGGGGAGATGTGATGTGTGAGGGGAGCACAGTATGGAGGAGATGTGATGTGTGAGGGGAGCACAGTATGGAGGAGATGTGATGTGTGAGGGGAGCACAGTATGGTGGAGATGTGATGTGTGAGGGGAGCACAGTATGGCGGAGACGTGATGTGTGAGGGGAGCACAGTATGGTGGAGATGTGATGTGTGAGGGGAGCACAGTATGGTGGAGACGTGATGTGTGAGGGGAGCACAGTATGGAGGAGACGTGATGTGTGAGGGGAGCACAGTATGGAGGAGACGTGATGTGTGAGGGGAGCACAGTATGGTGGAGACGTGATGTGTGAGGGGAGCACAGTATGGAGGAGACGTGATGTGTGAGGGGAGCACAGTATGGAGGAGATGTGTGAGGGGAGCACAGTATGGAGGAGACGTGATGTGTGAGGGGAGCACAGTATGGAGGAGACGTGATGTGTGAGGGGAGCACAGTATGGAGGAGACGTGATGTGTGAGGGGAGCACAGTATGGAGGAGATGTGTGAGGGGAGCACAGTATGGAGGAGAAGTGATGTGTGAGGGGAGCACAGTATGGGGGAGATGTGATGTGTGAGGGGAGCACAGTATGGAGGAGACGTGATGTGTGAGGGGAGCACAGTATGGTGGAGACGTGATGTGTGAGGGGAGCACAGTATGGAGGAGATGTGTGAGGGGAGCACAGTATGGTGGAGATGTGATGTGTGAGGGGAGCACAGTATGGTGGAGACGTGATGTGTGAGGGGAGCACAGTATGGAGGAGACGTGATGTGTGAGGGGAGCACAGTATGGTGGAGATGTGATGTGTGAGGGGAGCACAGTATGGAGGAGATGTGTGAGGGGAGCACAGTATGGAGGAGATGTGTGAGGGGAGCACAGTATGGGGGAGATGTGATGTGTGAGGAGAGCACAGTATGGGGGAGACGTGATGTGTGAGGGGAGCACAGTATGGAGGAGATGTGATGTGTGAGGGGAGCACAGTATGGAGGAGATGTGTGAGGGGAGCACAGTATGGTGGAGATGTGATGTGTGAGGGGAGCACAGTATGGGGGAGATGTGATGTGTGAGGGGAGCACAGTATGGGGGAGATGTGATGTGTGAGGGGAGCACAGTATGGAGGAGATGTGATGTGTGAGGGGAGCACAGTATGGAGGAGATGTGATGTGTGAGGGGAGCACAGTATGGTGGAGATGTGATGTGTGAGGGGAGCACAGTATGGGGGAGACGTGATGTGTGAGGGGAGCACAGTATGGTGGAGATGTGATGTGTGAGGGGAGCACAGTATGGTGGAGACGTGATGTGTGAGGGGAGCACAGTATGGAGGAGACGTGATGTGTGAGGGGAGCACAGTATGGAGGAGACGTGATGTGTGAGGGGAGCACAGTATGGTGGAGACGTGATGTGTGAGGGGAGCACAGTATGGAGGAGACGTGATGTGTGAGGGGAGCACAGTATGGAGGAGATGTGTGAGGGGAGCACAGTATGGAGGAGACGTGATGTGTGAGGGGAGCACAGTATGGAGGAGACGTGATGTGTGAGGGGAGCACAGTATGGAGGAGACGTGATGTGTGAGGGGAGCACAGTATGGAGGAGATGTGTGAGGGGAGCACAGTATGGAGGAGAAGTGATGTGTGAGGGGAGCACAGTATGGTGGAGACGTGATGTGTGAGGGGAGCACAGTATGGAGGAGATGTGTGAGGGGAGCACAGTATGGAGGAGAAGTGATGTGTGAGGGGAGCACAGTATGGGGGAGATGTGATGTGTGAGGGGAGCACAGTATGGAGGAGACGTGATGTGTGAGGGGAGCACAGTATGGTGGAGATGTGATGTGTGAGGGGAGCACAGTATGGAGGAGATGTGTGAGGGGAGCACAGTATGGAGGAGACGTGATGTGTGAGGGGAGCACAGTATGGAGGAGACGTGATGTGTGAGGGGAGCACAGTATGGTGGAGATGTGATGTGTGAGGGGAGCACAGTATGGAGGAGATGTGTGAGGGGAGCACAGTATGGAGGAGATGTGTGAGGGGAGCACAGTATGGGGGAGACGTGATGTGTGAGGGGAGCACAGTATGGAGGAGATGTGATGTGTGAGGGGAGCACAGTATGGGGGAGATGTGATGTGTGAGGGGAGCACAGTATGGAGGAGACGTGATGTGTGAGGAGAGCACAGTATGGAGGAGATGTGTGAGGGGAGCACAGTATGGTGGAGATGTGATGTGTGAGGGGAGCACATTATGGAGGAGATGTGATGTGTGAGGGGAGCACAGTATGGAGGAGATGTGATGTGTGAGGGGAGCACAGTATGGTGGAGACGTGATGTGTGAGGGGAGCACAGTATGGAGGAGACGTGATGTGTGAGGGGAGCACAGTATGGAGGAGATGTGATGTGTGAGGGGAGCACAGTATGGGGGAGACGTGATGTGTGAGGGGAGCACAGTATGGAGGAGATGTGATGTGTGAGGGGAGCACAGTATGGGGGAGATGTGATGTGTGAGGGGAGCACAGTATGGAGGAGATGTGATGTGTGAGGGGAGCACAGTATGGAGGAGACGTGATGTGTGAGGGGAGCACAGTATGGAGGAGATGTGATGTGTGAGGGGAGCACAGTATGGAGGAGATGTGATGTGTGAGGGGAGCACAGTATGGTGGAGATGTGATGTGTGAGGGGAGCACAGTATGGGGGAGACGTGATGTGTGAGGGGAGCACAGTATGGGGGAGACGTGATGTGTGAGGGGAGCACAGTATGGTGGAGATGTGATGTGTGAGGGGAGCACAGTATGGTGGAAACGTGATGTGTGAGGGGAGCACAGTATGGGGGAGACGTGATGTGTGAGGGGAGCACAGTATGGAGGAGACGTGATGTGTGAGGGGAGCACAGTATGGAGGAGACGTGATGTGTGAGGGGAGCACAGTATGGAGGAGACGTGATGTGTGAGGGGAGCACAGTATGGAGGAGACGTGATGTGTGAGGGGAGCACAGTATGGAGGAGACGTGATGTGTGAGGGGAGCACAGTATGGGGGAGATGTGATGTGTGAGGGGAGCACAGTATGGGGGAGATGTGATGTGTGAGGGGAGCACAGTATGGGGGAGATGTGATGTGTGAGGGGAGCACAGTATGGGGGAGATATGATGTGTGAGGGGAGCACAGTATGGGGGAGATGTGATGTGTGAGGGGAGCACAGTATGGGGGAGATGTGATGTGTGAGGGGAGCACAGTATGGAGGAGATGTGATGTGTGAGGGGAGCACAGTATGGAGGAGATGTGATGTGTGAGGGGAGCACAGTATAGAGGAGATGTGATGTGTGAGGGGAGCACAGTATGGAGGAGATGTGATGTGTGAGGGGAGCACAGTATGGAGGAGATGTGTGAGGGGAGCACAGTATGGAGGAGATGTGATGTGTGAGGAGAGCACAGTATGGGGGAGATGTGATGTGTGAGGGGAGCACAGTATGGAGGAGATGTGATGTGTGAGGGGAGCACAGTATGGGGGAGATGTGATGTGTGAGGGGAGCACAGTATGGAGGAGATGTGTGAGGGGAGCACAGTATGGTGGAGATGTGTGAGGGGAGCACAGTATGGGGGAGATGTGATGTGTGAGGGGAGCACAGTATGGGGGAGACGTGATGTGTGAGGGGAGCACAGTATGGAGGAGATGTGATGTGTGAGGGGAGCACAGTATGGAGGAGATGTGTGAGGGGAGCACAGTATGGAGGAGATATGATGTGTGAGGGGAGCACAGTATGGAGGAGATGTGATGTGTGAGGGGAGCACAGTATGGAGGAGATGTGATGTGTGAGGGGAGCACAGTATGGGGGAGATGTGATGTGTGAGGGGAGCACAGTATGGAGGAGATGTGTGAGGGGAGCACAGTATGGTGGAGATGTGTGAGGGGAGCACAGTATGGGGGAGATGTGATGTGTGAGGGGAGCACAGTATGGGGGAGACGTGATGTGTGAGGGGAGCACAGTATGGAGGAGATGTGATGTGTGAGGGGAGCACAGTATGGGGGAGATGTGTGAGGGGAGCACAGTATGGAGGAGATATGATGTGTGAGGGGAGCACAGTATGGGGGAGATGTGATGTGTGAGGGGAGCACAGTATGGGGGAGATGTGATGTGTGAGGGGAGCACAGTATGGGGGAGACGTGATGTGTGAGGGGAGCACAGTATGGTGGAGACGTGATGTGTGAGGGGAGCACAGTGGCCCTCATTTACTATTGTAAACCCTACTTCTTTTGTCAGGTTTTTTTTGGCGCATCTTTGTCTGCGCCATGTCGCAGACATTGTGCGCCAGTCTGCGACATTTTTTCCCTGAAGGACCCGATGTGGATTCTCCCAAACCCGAAAAAGGGGCATAACCCGACATTTCTGAGCTTTCCCACGTATTTATAAAGGTTTCCAACCCGAATTTGTTGAATTGTTGTGGATTTTTTCCCGACAACTCAGAGGAGTTGGAAACCAAAACCAACAAAACCCACGTGCGACAAACAAGATGCGACATAATAATAAATACCAGGGGAAAAAAGCAGTCGGGTAAGAAAGCAACATAGACTTACAACCCGATTTTCTAAGTAAATGAGGGCCAGTATGTGTATATATGTGACCTGTACTTGTACTTATATACACTGCTCAAAAAAATAAAGGGAACACTTAAACAACACAATGTAACTCCAAGTCACTGACACTTGTGTGAGATCCCACTGTCCACTCAGGAAGAACACTGATTGACAATCAATGGAACATGGAACAGACAACAGGTGGCAATTAGCAAGACACCCCCAATAAAGGAGTGGTTCTGCAGGTGCTGACCACAGACCACTTCTTAGTTCCTATGCTTCCTTGCTGATGTTTTGGTCACTATTGAATGCTGGCGGTGCTTTCACTCTAGTGGTAGCATGAGACAGAGTCTACAGGTGGTGCAGCTCATCCAGGATGGCACATCAATGCGAGCTGTGGCAAAAAGGTTTGCTGTGTCTGTCAGCGTAGTGTCCAGAGCATGGAGTTGCTACCAGGAGACAGGCCAGTACATCAGGAGACGTAGAGGAGGCAGTAGGAGGGCAACAACCCAGCAGCAGGACCGCTACCTCCGCCTTTGTGCAATGAGGAGGAGCACTGCCAGAGCCCTGCAAAATGACCTCCAGCAAGCCTCAAGTGTGCATATGTCCACTCAAACGGTCAGAAACAAACTCCATGAGGGTGGTATGAGGGCCCGACGTCCACAGGTGGGGGTTGTGCTTACAGCCCAACACCGTGCAAGACGTTTGGCATTTGCTAGAGAACACCAAGATTTGCAAATTCCCCACTGGCGCCCAGGACTGTAGGGAGGTCATACGGGCACGTGGAGGCCACACACACTTCTCATTGTGACTTGTTTTAAGGACATTACATAAAGTTGGATCAGCCTGTAGTGCGGTTTTCCACTGTGATTTTGAGTGTGACTCCATATCCAGACCTCCATGGGTTGATACATTTGATTTCCATTGATAATTTTTGTGGGATTTTGTTGTCAGCGCATTCAACTATGTAAAGACAAAAGTGTTTCATACGATTAGTTCATTCAGATCTAGGATGTGTTATCTTAGTGTTCTCTTTATTTTTTTGAGCAGTGTATATATTTATATCTTTCAAGGTTCATAAAATGACGGGACTAAGAGAAAGGAATACCTGGAAAAAAAAAAAACAGTTTTGGAATATGTTCATTATAATGATGAATATAAATCTTAGCACATTTAAACTATATAAGGCTGCATTCATACTTCGTTTTTACATTACGGGTGTCGGATCTGGCTGGGGGAGGGGCAAACCAGGCTCCCCCGTACCCCAGCCGGACCAGCGCTGAACTCCATTTACTTTAATGAGCGGACCGGAGTGAAACGGTGACTCCGGTTGGCTCATTTTGACCCGTATGCGGTTTACTGACAGACCTAAAACCGTAGTATACTACTGTTTTAGGTCAGGTCACAAAACCGCATACGGGTCAAAAGTGAGCCAACTGGAGTCACCGTTTAACTCCGGCCGGCTCATGTAAATGGAGTTGAGCGCTGGTCCGGCTGGGGTACGGGAGAGCCCGGTTTTCCCCTCCCCCAGCTGGATACGGCACCCGTAATGTAAAAACTAAGTGTGAATGCAGCCTTAGACATCTGGGAAAAAGTGGAGTGATTTTCCCATAGTAGCCAATCACAGATCAGCTTTCACTTCACCAGAGCTCGTTAGCTGAGCTGTAATTGGTTGCTGTGGAAAAATCACTGCACTTTTTCTCTCACCCGTGTGATAAATCTGGGCCTGTTCTCCAGTCTCACCGAAGACCAGCAAATCCTGGAATACAGTACAAATACTGAGTGCCATTTCAGCCATAGACATCTTAACCCCTATCCAAAGGAAAGGGGAGAAGATGTCTGATGGGGGTCTGCGTTGGGTTTGGACAGCCAGAGATGTGAGGTTATCCCCCCTCGTGATGTCATGCCACGCCCCCTCCATTCACGTGTATGGGAAGGGGGCGTGATAATGTTCTCTCCCTATTACAGATAATGTCCTTTTCCCCCCCATCACAGATAATGTTCTCTCCCCCATCACAGATAATGTTCTACCCATCATAATGTTCTCCCCATCATAGATAATGTCCTCCCCATCACAGATAATGTTCTCTCCTCCATCATAGCTAATGTCCTCCCCATCACAGATAATGTTCTCTCCCCCATCATAGCTAATGTCCTCCCCATCATAGATAATGTTCTCCTCCCCCATCACAGATAATGTTCTCCTGCCCCCATCACTGATAACGTTCCCCCCCCCCAATCACTAATGTTTTCTCCTCTCCCATCACAGATAATGTTCTCTCCCCCCCCCCCCCCCCACAGATAATGTTCTCTCTCCCCCCCCCCCCCCCCCACAGATAATGTTCCCTCCTCCCCCATCACGGAAAAGGGGGGAGATTTATCAAAACATGTCCAGAGGAAACGTTGCCCATAGCAACCAATCAGATCGCTTCTTTCATTGTTAACAAGCCCTCTGCAAAATAGAAGCGATCTGATTGGTTAGGGGCAACTTTTCCTTTGCACAGGTTTTGATAAATCTCCGAATGTTCTCCTCGACCCCTCACCGATTATGTTCTCTCCTGCATTACAGATAATGTTGCCTATTTCC
Source organism: Hyla sarda (assembly GCF_029499605.1). Lineage (NCBI taxonomy): Eukaryota > Metazoa > Chordata > Amphibia > Anura > Hylidae > Hyla > Hyla sarda. The sequence continues at coordinate 503,280,060 of NC_079190.1, forward strand.
TGACCCATAAATTTTTTTTCCTCCTCTATCCAGTATTGAAATTATTTTCTGTAAAACTACTCCACTGTAAATTTTATTTTTTTTTGTTCCAGGAAAAAAATAAAAATAAATTGCCCATAGCAACCAATCAGACCGTTTCTTTAATTTTTCAGAGGCCTTTTCAAAAACATAAAAGAATTGATTTGATTGGTTGCTATTGGGAAACTCAGCAACTTTTCCTCTGGACAGGTATTTATAAATCTCCCCCATTATTGAGCTTAATTTCTAACACACATATATATATATATATATATATATATATATATATATACATACATACATACATACATATACACACACCGTCATGACCGTAAATGTTGGCACCCCTGAAATTTTTCTAGAATATGAAGCATTTCTCACAGAAAAGGATTGCAGTAACACACGTTTTGCTATACACATGTTTATTCCCTTTGTGTGTATTGGAACTAAACCAAAAAAGGGAGGGGAAAAAAGCTAATTGGACATAATGTCACCAAACTCCAAAAATGGGCTGGACAAAATTATTGGCACTCTTTCAAATTGTGGAAAAATAAGATTGTTTCAAGCATGTGATGCTCCTTTAAACTCACCTGAGGAAAGTAACAGGTGTGGGCAATATAAAAATCACACCTGAAAGTAGATACAAATGAGAGAAGTTCACTTAGTCTTTGCACTGTGTGTGTGTGTGTGCGCGCTACACTAAAACATGGACAACAGAAAGAGGAGAAGAGAACTGTCTGAGGACTTGAGAACCAAAATTGTGGATAAATATCAACAATCTCAAGGTCACAAGTCCATCTCCAGAGATCTAGATTTGCCTTTGTCCACAGTGCCCAACATTATCAAGTTTGCAACCCCTGGTACTGTAGCTAATCTCCCTGGGCGTGAAGAGAAAAATTGATGAAAGGTGTCAACGCAGGATAGTCCGGATGGTGGATAAGCAGCCCCAAACAAGTTCCAAAGATACTCAAGCTGTCCTGCAGGCTCAGGGAGCATCAGTGTCAGCGCAAACTATCCGTCGACATTTAAATGAAATGAAACGTTATGGCAGGAGACCCAGGAGGACCCCACTGCTGACACAGAGACATAAAAAAAAAAAAAAGACTACATTTTGCCAAAATGAACTTGAGCAAGCCAAAATCCTTCTGGGAAAAGTCTTGTGGACAGATGAGACCAAGATAGAGCTTTTTGGTAAAGCAAATCATTCTACTGTTTACCGAAAACAGAATGAGGCCTACAAAGAAAAGAACACAGTACCTAGTGAAATATGGTGGAGGTTCAATGATGTTTGGGGGTTGTTTTGCTGCCTCTGGCACTGGGTGCCTTGAATGTGTACAAGGATTACCAACAGATTTTGGGTTGCACTGTATAGCCCAGTTTTAGAAAGCTGGGTTTGCATCAGAGATCTTGGGTTTTCCAGCAGGACAATGACCCCAAACATATGTCAAAAACCACCCACAAATGGATGGCAACAAAGCGCTGGAGAGTTCTGAAGTGGCCAGCAATGAGTCCAGATCGAAAACCCATTGATCACCTGTGGAGAGATCTTAAAATTGCTGTTGGTGCCTTCCAATAAGTGAGACCTGGAGCAGTTTGTAAAGGAAGAGTGGTCTAACATTCCGGCTGAGAGGTGTAAGAAGCTTATTGATGGTTATAGGAAGCCCCTGATTTCAGTTATTTTTTCCAAAGGGTGTGCAACCAAATATTAAGTTAAGGGTGCCAATAATTTTGTCCAGCCCCTTTTTGAAGTTTGGTGACATTATGTCCAATTAGCTTTTTTCCCTCCTTATTTGGTTTAGTTCCAATACACACAAAGGGAATAAACATGTGTATAGCAAAACATGTGTTACTGCAATCCTTTTCTGTGAGAAATACTTAATTTTCTTGAAAAATTTCAGGGATGCCAACATTTGCGGCCAGGACTGTATAATATATTCATATATATTTGTGGTCATGGCTACAGCAGTATACCAATGATGAACCCTGAATCCGTGTAATTGACTAGGATGGTGACGGTGTGCCCAAACCATCATCGAGGGTAAAACCTATAAAGGGGGCATACCCTAAAAAAGGTGAAGTGTGAGAAAAGGGAGGGTCACAAGACCGAGACCTGCGACGAAAGTGGAAAGCAACAGGCTATATTTATGGTGAGCCTTCGCCCCTCCCACAAACACAGGCTGACAATCAGCCTTAACTATCTGGAGAGCAGCTGGCCATATTTGGTGAGCCTCCGCCTCTCCCACAAACACAGGCTGATAAATCAGCCTTAAAGGAGAACTCCAGAACATAAAAATTGTCCCCCATAGTGCCGGCAAATAAAGATGTACATACCTTCCTCAGCTCTCCCTGGGCCTCTGGTAACCAGCTCCGGTCTCCGCCGCGATCCACTTCCTGGTTGCCGGAGGTCGGATGAATCATACTGCGCTCAGCCAATCACCAGCCGCAGCGAAGTCCGACTCGGCCGGCAATAGGCTGAGCGGCAGTGTGATGTTTTTGGCCCCGGCCGCAGGTGCCAGTGTAGTGAAGAATTTTGTGTCCTGAAGGGTTTTCACACTGCCGCTCAGCCTATCGCCGGCCGAGTCGGACTTCGCTGCGGCTGGTGATTGGCTGAGTGCAGTAGGATTCATCCGACCACTGGATGAGACCGGCGGCGACCGGAGTCGGTTGCCGTTGGCCCCGGGGGAGCGGAGGAAGGTATGTACATCTTTATGTTTTTACTGCTGGCAGTATGGGCGACAATTTTTATATTCTGGGGTTCTCCTTTAACTATTTGTGGTCATGGATACAGCAGTACACCAATGATGAACCCTGAATCCATGTAATTGACTAGGATGGTGACGGTGTGCCCAAACCATCGTCGAGGGTAAAACCTATAAAGGGGCAAAAAACGACCAAAGTAGGAGAAGTGATTTATTGAATAGTTATAAAGCCAGTTTTCGAAGCATGAGACATTTTAATGAATGGTTTTGGAACGTAAAGGGAAAACAAGAAGACTGCCAGCGATCCAACTTCCTAATGAAATGACAGGGAACGTTATTGTTGGAAGCAGCTGAGGTGGCATCAATCCTAAATCCAAGAAAGACAAAGGATTAATGCCCAGACTGAAGACTAGGACTAATGTGAATTATAAACTGGGAAGAGGTTAAAGCATGACCTGCAAAGGAAGTTGAGGACTGGCATCTGAAGTGTCACTTGGAGAATAGAAACGAGAATAATGGAATCATCCTGGTTCCAGACATCTGACCTTTTGAAAAACCCTTATCGCTGGCAGAAACCCTGGTGATTTCGCTAGTGCGGAAGAAGCCGCAGAAGCCAAGATACATAGCCGTCTTGACTGCACGACTAGGTAGATGGCCAAAAGGGAGGCAGAGAGATTTCTTGGACAATTGCCAACGGCGGTTGCCTACTAGGTGAGTTAACCAGATCGCACTTGTACTCCCCTGAGAAGCACTCTCAAGTATTCTGTGCGATCTGTTCCTAGTAGTATTGCATGAAAGAGACTTCTTGATGGAATCTTTAGCATTTTTTTTTTAACAAGGCTATGTATATGAAAGTTATGCATATGTACAGTATGAAACTGTGCCGTAAAAGCCACATATGTACATACAGAAAGACTACGTATGAACCAAAAAAAGGTTACAAATGTATGTAGAGCATGAAGCTACAAGCGTATGTATTGTTTGAATGCTACAAGTGTATGTACAGTATAAAAATGATATGCCCGTATGAGCGGCATAAATGCTACAAGTGTAAGTACAGTATTAAGCTACAAGCAAATGCATCTTATAATTTCTGAACGTATGTACAGTACCAATGCTATGAGTGTATGAACAGTATGATGCTATGAGCGTATAGACAATATAATGCTACGGGCGTATGAACAGTATAAATTCTACGAGCGTGGGGACAATATAAATGCTATGAGCATATGAACAGTATAAATGCTTTGAGCTAATGTACAGCATGTAATAAGCGTATGTACAGTATAAATGCTATGAGCGTAGAAACGATCTAATGCTACGGGCGTATAAATGCTATGATCATGTGAACAATATAAATCTATGAGCTAATGTACCGTATAGATGCTATGAATGCATGTACGGTATGAAAGTTATGAACATATGTACAGTATGAAAGCTATGAACGTATGTACGGTATAAATGCTATGAGCATATATACAGTATGAATGCTATGAGCGAATGTACAGTATGAATGTTATGAACATGAGAACGATATAAATGCTACGAGCGTATGTACAGTATGAATGCTATGAGCACATGAACAGTATAAATGTTACGAGCTAATGTACAGCATGTAATAATTATATGTACGGAATAAATGCTATAAGCGTGTAAGCAATATAATGCTACGGGCATATGGACAATATAAATGCTATGATCGTGTGAACAATATAAATCTATATGTGAATGTACCGTATAAATCCTATGAGCATATGTACAGTATAAATGCTACGAGCGTATGTGCAGAATAAATCTATGAGCATATAAACAAAATAATGCTACAAGCATATGAACAGCATGAATTCTACGAACATATGGACAATATAAATGCTATGAGCATATGGACAATATAAATGCTATGATCGTGTGTGAGCAAAATAAATCTATGAGCAAATGTGCCGTATAAATGGTATGAGCGCATGTACAGTATGCATGTTAAGAACATATGTACAGTATGAAAGCTATGAGCGCACGTACAGTATAAATGCTATGAGCATATGAACAGTATAAATGCTTTGTACAGCATAATGTAATAAGCGCATGTACAGTAAATATTATGAACGAATAGACAGTATGAATGCAATGAGCATATGTACGGTATGCATGCTATGAGCATATGTACAGTTTAGAAGCTATGGGTGTATATACCGTATAAATGCTATAAGCATTTGAACGATCTACATGCTACGAACGTATGTACAGTATGAATGCTATGAGCATATGAACAGTATAAATGCTACGAGCGTATAAACAAAATAATGCTACAAGAATATGAACAGCATGAATTCTACGAGCATATGGACAATATAAATGCTATGATTGCGTGAATATACAAACTTAGCGAATGTACCATATAAAAATATTATGGGCGTATGCACAGTATGAATACTGTGAGCATATGTGCCGTATAAATATTATGAACGTATGTACAGTATGAATGCTAGGAGCATATGTACGGTATGCATGCTATGAGCATATGTACAGTGTGGATGCTATGGGCGTATGTACAGTATAAATGTTAAAAGCATTTGAACGATATACGTGCTACGAGCGTATGTACAATATAATGCTAAGGGCGTATGAACAGTATAAATTTTATGAGCATGCGGACAATATAAATGCTATGCGCGTATGGACAATATAAATGCTATGATCGTGTGTGAACAAAATAAATCTATGAGCAAATGTGCCGTATAAATGGTATGATCGCATGTACAGTATGCATGTTAAGAACATATGTACAGTATGAAAGCTATGAGCATGCGTACAGTATAAATGCTATGAGCATATGAACAGTATTAATGCTTTGAGCTAATGTACAGCATAATGTAATAAGCGCATGTACAGTATAAATGCCAAGACACCCTCGATCCCCCTTGAAGAGATAGGAGTGAGGTGGCAAGGTTGCCACCCCTCCTATCCCTGCTATTGATCGGCGGAGCGGTCGACCAATAGCAGACTGGGGGCGAGGGGGTTAAAGTTCGGTTCCCCCCCGCTATGCCCACCCGTCGTGTCCGGGCACAGCGGGGGGAACCGTGCAGTAGCGGCGGCGGCGGTCACTTACCCGGCGGAGGCTGTGATCATGGTGGCGGTGGAGGTGAGTATGACGCCGCGTGTCCAGAGTCTGTTGCCTAGCAACATCTGCAGGGCGACAGTTTAGAGAGTGGTCTCTAAACTGTCGCCCTCCAGATGTTGCAAAACTACAACTCCCACCATGCCTTGACAGCTGTTTGCTGTGTTGGCATGCTGGGAGTTGTAGTTTTGCAAGATTTAGAGGGGTTCAGGCTGGAGATCACTGACAGTGGTCTCTAAACTGTAGCCCTCCAGATATTACAAAACTACAACTCCCAGCATGCCCAGACAGCAGTTTGCTGTCTTAGCATGCTGAGATTTGTAGTTTTGCAACATCTGGAGGGCCACAGTTTAGAGACCACTGTCAGTGATCTCCAGCCTGAACCCCTATAAATCTTGCAAAACTACAACTCCCAGCATTCAGGAACAGCAAATGGCTGTCTCGGCATGCTGGGAGTTGTACTTGCGTGCCTTCAGCTGTTGCATAATTACATCTCCCAGCATTCCCTTTGGCAATCAGTACATGCTGAGAGTTGTAGTTCTGCAACAGCTGGAGGCACACTGGTTGGGAAATACCGAGTTAGGTAATAGGTTCTATTACCTAACTCAGTATTTTCCAACCAGTGTGCCTCCAGCTGTTGCAAAACTACAACTCCCAGCATGCACGTTCTGTCAGTGCATGCTGGGAGTTGTAGTTCCCCCCCCCTCCCATGTGAATGTACAGGTTACATTCACACTGGCGACGGATTACAGTGAGTTCCCTAGCGGGAGACTCAGTGTAATCCGCCGTCAGTGTGAATGTAACCTAAACACACTACACTACACTAACATAAAATAAAGAGTAAAACACTACATATACACACGTACACTGCACCCCCCCCCACCCCTTCCCCCCCAATAAAAATGAAAAACGTATCCTACAGCAGTGTTTCCAAAACGGAGCCTCCAGCTGTTGCAAAACAAAAACTCCCAGCATTACCGGACAGCCATTGACTGTCCAAGCATGCTGGGAGTTTAGCAACAGCTGGAGGCACCCTGTTTGAGAATCACTGGTGTAGAATACCCCTATGTCCACCCCTATGCAAATCCCTAATTTAGGCCTCAAATGCGCATGGCGCTCTCACTTTGGAGCCCTGTCGTATTTCAAGGCAACAGTTTAGGGACACATATGTGGTATCGTCGTACTCGGGAGAAATTGCCTAACAAATTTTGGGGGGGCTTTTTCTCCTTTTACCCCTTATGAAAAGGTAAAGTTGGGGTCTACACCAGCATGTTAGTGTAAAAAAAAAAACATTTTTGTACACTAACATACTGGTGTTGCCCCATACTTTAAAATTTCACAAGCGGTAAAAGAAAAAAAACCTCCAAAATTTGTAACGCAATTTCTCCTGAGGACGGAGATACCCCATTTGTGGGCGCAAAGTGTTCTGGGGACGCACAACAAGGCTCAGAAGGGAGAGTGCACCATGTAAATTTGAGGTCTAAATTGGTGATTTGCACAGGAGTGGCTGATTTTACAGCGGTTCTGACATAAGTGCAAAACAATAAATACCCACATGTGACCCCATTTTGGAAACTACACCCCTCACGGAATGTAACAAGGGGTACAGTGAGCATTTACACCCCACAAGTGTCTGACAGATCTTTGAAACAGGGGTCTGTGAAAATGAAAAATAAAATTTTTAATTTGCACAGCCCACTGTTCCAAAGATCTGTCAAATGCCAGTGGGGTGTAAATTCTCCCTGCACCCCTTATTACCTTCCGTGAGGGGTGTAGTTTTAAAAATGGGGTCACATGTGGGGGGGTCCACTGTTCTGGCACCACGGGGGGGCTTTGGAAATGCACATGGCCAAATTCTCTCTCCAAAAGCTCAATGATGCTCCTTCTCTTCTGAGCATTGTAGTTCGCCCCCAGTGCACTTCACGTCCACTTATTGGGTATTTCCATACTCAGAAGAGATGGGGGTTACAAATTTTGGGGGGTATTTTCTGCTATTATCCCTTGTAAAAATGTAAAATTTGGGGGAAAACAAGCATTTTAGTGTAAAAAAAATATTTTTTTTTTACATATGCAAAAGTCGTGAAACACCTGTGGGGTATTAAGGTTCACTTTACCCCTTGTTACGTTCCCCAAGGGGTCTAGTTTCCAAAATGGTATGCCATGTGGTTTTTTTTTCTGTCCTGGCACCATAGGTGCTTCCTAAATGCGGCATGCCCCCAGAGCAAAATTTGCTTCCAAAAAGCCAAATGTGACTCCTTCTCTTCTGAGACCTGTAGTGCGCCAGCAGAGCACTTTTCATCCCCATATTGGGTGTTTTCTGAATCGGGAGAAATTGGGCTTCAAATTTTGGGGGGTATTTTCTGCTATTACCTTTTTTTTAAAAATGTTAAATTTTTGGTAAACCAAGCATTTTTGGTAAAAAAAAAATTTTTTTTTTTACATATGCAAAAGTCGTGAAACACCTGTGGGGTATTAAGGTTCACTTTATCCCTTGTTACGTTCCTCAAGGAGTCTAGTTTCCAAAATGGTATGCCATGTGGTATTTTTTTGCTGTCCTTGCACCATAGGGGCTTCCTAAATGCGACATGCCCCCCCGAGCAAAATTTGCTCTCAAAAAGCCAAATATGACTCCTTCTCTTCTGAGCATTGTAGTTCGCCCGTAATGCACTTCAGGTCAACTTATGGGGTACCTCCATACTCAGAAGAGATGGGGTTACAAATTTGGGGGGGTATTTTCTGCTATTAACCCTTGCAAAAATGTGAAATTTGGGGGGAAACACATTTTAGTGAAACATTTATTTTTTTTTTTTTACATATGCAAAAGTCATGAAACACCTGTGGGGTATTAAGGCTCACTTAATTCCTTGTTACGTTCCTCAAGGGGTCTAGTTTCCAAAATGGTATGCCATGTTTTTTGCTGTTTTGGCACCATAGGGGCTTCCTAAATGCAACATGCCCCCAAAAAACCATTTCAGAAAAACGTACTCTCCAAAATCCCCTTGTCGCTCCTTCGCTTCTGAGCCCTCTACTGCGCCCGCCGAACAATTTACATAGACATATGAGGTATGTGCTCACTCGAGAGAAATTGGGATACAAATTCAAGTATAAATTTTATCCTTTTACCCCTTGTAAAAATTCAAAAATTGGGTCTACAAGAACATGCAAGTGTAAAAAATGAAGATTTTGAATTTTCTCCTTCACTTTGCTGCTTTTCCTGTGAAACACCTAAAGGGTTAAAACACTTACTGAATGTCATTTTGAATACTTTGGGGGGTGCAGTTTTTGTAATGGGGTCATTTATGGGGTATTTCTAATATGAAGACCCTTCAAATCCACTTCAAACCTGAACTGGTCCCTGAAAAATAGCGAGTTTGAAAATTTTGTGAAAAATTGTAAAATTGCTGCTGAACTTTGAAGCCCTCTGGTGTCTTCCAAAAGTAAAAACTCATAAATTTTATGATGAAAATATAAAGTAGACATATTGTATATGTGAATCAAAAAAAAATAATATTTGGAATATCCATTTTCCTTACAAACAGAGAGTTTCAAAGTTAGAAAAATGCAAAATTTTCAATTTTTTCATCAAATTTTGGGATTTTTCACCAAGAAAGGATGCAAGTTACCACAAAAATTGACCACTATGTTAAAGTAGAATATGTCACGAAAAAACAATCTCGGAATCAGATTGATAAGTAAAAGCATTCCAGAGTTATTAATGTTTAAAGTGACAGTGGTCAGATGTGCAAAAAAGGGCTGCGTCCTAGAGGTGAAAATGGGCTGTGTCCTTAAGGGGTTAAAGAGGCCTGTGAAAAATTAAAGAAGCAATCTGATTGGTTGCTATGAGCAACTGCCCCACTCTTCCTATACACAGGTTTTGATAAATCTCCCCCATAGAGTTTTGTCACTTACTGTATATAGAGATAGAATCTACTTCCTATTACAGATGGCTCCATACACACTAAGGAGGTACAGTGAATAAATTATCTATAAAGATAGATGGAGGTAAGATCTGTTTTACCCTACACAAAAGGTGAAAATACCTTTAAAAAAAACAGCCTTAGGGTAGGGTAACACGTAATGGATCCGCAGTGTAATTTATGCTGCGGATCCGCTGGTGACCTGACCCTTAGTGTGCCTCCAGTTGTTGACATCCCTCCTCGCCCCACCTCTGGTCTGCTCGCAGCGGCAATCCACCACTACAAGCAGGCCGCACGGGTCTGCAAGACACAGAGTGCATTTGCAGTGTACTCAGACATCGGGGAGCAGCTGCGATGTCAGAGTACACTGCGCACACGCAGCTGAAGGCACACTATGGGGTCACCGGCGGATTAGTTACGTGCGACCCTACCCTTAGGGTGTGTTCACATGCGCTGCCGGCACACACAGTTACTGCAGTGCGAGCTCCCTGCTGCTGCCCCCCTAGCTCTGTGTGTCCGCTCCTGACTACGAGCGGACACACAGAGCTACAGTAGCAGGGAGCTCGCTCTGCCGTAACTCTGTGTGCCGTCAGCGCATCCGCAACATCAAAAACACTGCAGATGCACTCCTGTGTGAACGTACCCGTAGTGTGAGGAGAGCACTTATAACTTTTCCTTTATTTGATAAAACTTTTTAGGTCATCCAGACACATCAAAAGTTTTGATGGCACCGATGTTCAGTCCTGCAATTGTGAGATATGAGTCTCGGCAGCTCTGTCCAACGCCTTCTCTCCAGACCAATCTTTCTCAATCATGGTGACTCCAGCTGCTGCAAAACTACAAATCCCAGCATTGTTTTTTTCTTTTCTTTTTTTTTTATGTAGATTTGGTGGTAAAATAGGTGGTGTCATGTCAGAACCTGTCCAACCAGTTTTAGCATACTGTGGCTTCCTGGGATGAAAATCAACAATAAAATACTGATAGGGTTTTTACTATGAAAAAAAAAAATATATATATATATAACAGAAGCTGAAAAGATTTTATTATTAAGGTAAATAAATAAGACAACAAAACAATATATAGTTGTTATTAAGGGGGGAATCCAACTACTGCAACCTGTGGATCTAAGGGTACATTCAGACAAGTGAATACAGTATTTTACGCTGCGGATCCGCCGCCGATGGACCCCTGCAGGGTGACTCAGGTGTGCCTGCTCGGAGCAGCAATACGCCGCTAGGAGCAGACATACTGCTGCGATGTGCTAGTTGCCTCGCGCATGCGCAGCATACTCTTGCATCGCTGCTGCTCTCGGTCTAGCTCAGGGAGCATGGGGAGTGGCTGCGATGTGTGCCAATACACCGAGCATGCGCAGCAGTGTGTCTGCTCATAGCGGCGGATTGCTGCTCCGCGCAGGCACATCTGAGTCACCCTGCAGGGGTCTATCGACGGCGGATCCGCAGCATAAAATACGCTGTGGATCCACCAGTCTGAACGTACCCTAATAAAGGAAATTCGTTTTTGAGTTAAAGATGAAGATTATCTTGCCTATATGATGCAGGACCCGACCAGAGGCGATAGGATGTTCTGGTAAAATGTGTTATTTACTTCATATTGCATCATTTGCTACGCCTTTACCAGGAAAGTAAGCCAAGGCGGGTCACCTCTGAGGCCATCGATCATCTTTCCCTGTTGATCGCTCTGGTCCCCACCTTCCGTGACAAAGTCCTCTCGGCAGTGATGGGCCGCTCGTTTAGTCGTTGACTGGCAGAGCAGACCATTACCGTAGAGACCAATTTGTCTCGGAAGGTGGAGGCCAGAGCGATCAGCAAGGAAAGATGGGGTCCTGTTCTAGAGATCGTGGGGGGGGGGGGGGGGGGTCCCAGAGGTCTGACCCACCGCGATCAGACACCTGTGATTAGGGGATATGTTTTTTATAACTGGATAACCCCTTTACCATTGCAAGGACACAAACTCAGAACCATGAGGAAGAGAGTCCTACATTCAAGCTTCAAACCTGCTAGATTTCCTACAATCTAAACATTAAAATGGCTTCTCTTCTGCATGAGCCCTGTAATGTTCCACGAGATCAAATATCTGGCTTAAAGATTGACCAAATACTGCAGATGACTCCTGTTCGTTCTCTGTGTGAATTCTCAAATGTTTTATCAGGGTTGATTTATGGTTAAATGATTTTCCACATACTGTACACGGATTCGGTCTCTCTCCTGTGTGAATTCTCAGATGCTGAATAAGAGTTACTTTCTGACTAAAACATTTCCCACATTCTGTACAGGAAAATGGCCTCTCCCCTGTGTGAGTTTTTAGATGTTTAACAAGAGATGATCTGTGGGTAAAACAGCTTCCACATTCTGAACATGTAAATGGTTTCACCCCTGTGTGAGTCCTCTGATGTTCTACAAGATATTGTCTATTGGTAAAAGATCTTTTGCATTCCGAGCACGAAAATGGCTTCTCCCCTGTGTGAGTTTTCATATGTTTATCAAGATTCTGTTTATAGGTAAAACATTTTTCACATTCTGAGCAAGCAAACGGCTTCTCTCCTGTGTGAGTTCTCTGATGTACAGCAAGGCTTGATTTCTGACTAAATTTTTTCCCACATTCTAAACAAGAAAATGGCTTCTCCCCTGTGTGACTTCTCATATGTTTAACAAGGTTCGATTTCCTACTACAAAATTTCCCACATTCCGAACATGAATATGGCTTTTCCCTCGTGTGAGTTCTTAAGTGTTCAACAAGATTTGATTTTTGGTTAAAACATTTCCCACATACTGAACATCCGAATGGCCTCTCACCAGTGTGATTTCTCAGATGTCCCACAAGACTTGTTTTATTAGTAAAACACTTTGCACATTCAGGACATGAAAATGGCTTCTCTCCTGTGTGAGTTCTCCGATGTCGAACAAGATTTGATTTCTTACTAAAACATTTTCCACATTCCAAGCATGACACTGGTTTCTCTGTTGTGTGAATTCCCTGTTCCCCAAGATGCGATTCCCGACAAAATGATTTTCCACATTCTGAACGTGGCATTGGCCTTTCATCTATTTGACTTCTTTCAAATATGGAGAAATTACATTTCTTTTCAAAATATTTCCCGTACTTAGACTTTGCAAAATGTTTATGTCCTATTCTTTTCTTGTCGCTCCATGATTGATTACCTTCAACTTCATAATAGGGAGATAAAAGGAGGGGTTCAGGGGAGCTTTTCATCCAGTCTTCACCTGAAAAAAGAAACAAAAATTATAAAAAAAATTTTTTTTACTTCAATGACAATACAGAATATAAGAACACTTGTCACTCCACTCGATGAACAAGGTTTATAATTTTATTATGAATCCAAACACAAATGACGTTTCGGTCAATAGACCTCCTTCAGACCCGGAAATACCAAAAGAAATACGAAAGTGAAACTAAAAGTAAACAAGAACCATACAGAAACGTATGGAGGAGGGCAACCACAGGTTACAAAAATAGCCGATTTGTATAGTGTTACTGCTTTTAATCCCTTAAGGACGAGCGCCGTAAATGTACGGCGCTGCTAAGAAGTTCTTAGCGCACAGCGCCATATATTTACGGTGCAGCTTTCCTTGATCTGGACGCGGTGATCAGAACGGGATGACCGCTGATATCTATCAGCAGCCATGCCGGCATATCGCCCAGGGGGTTCCTGAGACACCACTACCCCCCCCCATGTCGGCGATCGCGGCAAATCGCCGGTCAATTCAGACCGACGATTTGCCTCTATTCTGGGTCAATCGGGTCTCAGGTGACCCGGAAAAAAAAGGGTGAATGGGGCTGTCCAAGACAGCCCCATTCACCCTTACCCAGCAGGAGTGAGGTGGCACCGGTGCCGCCTCACGATCACGTGATTGATCGGTCGGAACAACCAACCAATCACGGACCTGCTGGGGACGGCGATCGGAGCGGAGATTGGCGCAGGCAGGGGTCTCCTACCTTGCCCTGGTCCGGCGGGGTCCCCTCGTGTGCGGTGGCGGTGACAGGAGCAGCAGGATCGCTCCCGGCGGCAGGATACAGCGCGGCGGTCCGGGCGGCAGGATACAGCACCTCCTACTGTTGCTTAGCAACAACTCACAGCATTCACAGCCAAAGGGCATGCTGGGAGTTGTAGTTTTGCAACAGCTGGAGTTCCAACTAAAACTCCCAGCATGCCCTTTGGTAGTCTGTGCATGCTGGGGGTTGTAGTTATGCAACAGCTTCAGGCACATTTTTTCTATGAAAAAGTGTGCTTTCACCTGTTGCATAACTACAACTCCCAGCATGTACAGACTACCAAAGGGCATGCTGGGAGTTGTAGCAGTGTGCCTTCAGCTGTTGCAAAACTACAACTCTCAGCATGACTGTCAATGCATGCTGATTGTTGCAGTTTTGCAACAGCTGGAGACACATTGGTTGTGAAACAGAGTGTGTTACCTAACTCAGTGTTTCACACCCAGTGTGCCTCCAGCTGTTGGAAAAATACAACTCCCAGCATGCACTGAGAGACTGTACATGCTGGGAGTTGTAGTTTTGCAACAGCTGGAGGCACACTGGTTGTGAAACACTGAGTTAAGTAACAAACGCTCAGTGTTTCGCAACTAATGTGCCTCCAGCTGTTGCATAACTACAACTCCCAGCATGCATGGTCTGTCAGTGCATGCTGGGAAATGTAGTTTAGCAACAGCTGGAGATTTGCCCCCCCCCCCCCCCCCCCCTCCCCATGGGAATGTACAGGGTACATTCACACCATTCACACGGGTGGGTTTACAGCAAGTTTTCTGCTGCAAGTTTGAGATGCGGCAAATTTTCAGCCGCAGCTCAAACTCACTGTAAATCCGACCGTGTGAATGTATCCTAAAAACCCTACACTACACTAAATAAAAAGTAAAACACTACATATACACATACCCCTACACAGTCCTCCCCCTGCCCCTATAAAAAAAAAAAAAAGTCTTGTACGGCTCTGTTTCCAAAACAGAGCCTCCAGCTGTTGAAAAACAACAACTCCCAGTATTGCTGTACAGCCACTGACTGTCCAGGCATGCTAGGAGTTTTGCAACAGCTGGAGACACCCTGTTTGGGAAACACTTCCATCGTGTTTTTTTTGGCGGATTCAAATCCCCAATTTAGGCCTCAAATGCGCATGGCTCTCTTTCGCTTTGGAGCCCTGTCGTATTTCAAGGCAACAGTTTAGGGCCACATATGGGGTATCTCCGTACTCGGGAGAAATTGCGTTACAAATTTTGGTGGGCTTTTTCTCCTTTTACCCCTTTTGAAAAGGAAAAGTTGGGGGCTACACCAGCCTGTTAGTGTAAAAAAAAAAAATGTTTACACTAACATGCTGGTGTTGCCCCATACTTTTAATTTTCACAAGCGGTAAAAGGAAAAAAAGACCCCCAAAATTTGTAAAGCAATTTCTCCTGAATACGGAAATACCCCAGATGTAGGCGTAAAATGTTCTGTAGACGCACAACAAGGCTCAGGAGTGAGAGCGCACCATGTACATTTGAGGCCTAAATTGGTGATTTGCACAGGGGTGGCTGATTTTACAGCGGTTCTGACATAAATGCAAAACAAATACCCAGATGTGACCCCATTTTGGAAACTAAACCCCTCACGGGACGTAACAAGGGGTATAGTGAGCCTTGACACCCCACAGGTGCTTGACAAATCTTCATTAAAGTTGGATGTGAAAATGAAAAAAAAAAAAATATGTTTTCACTAAAATGCTGGTGTTACCCTACATTTTTCATTTTCACAAGGGAGAATAGGAAAAAAGCCCCCCAAAATTTGTAACCCCATTTCTTCTGAGTGAGAACATACCCCATATGTGGATGTAAATTGCTCTGCGGGCGAACTACAATTCTCAGAAGAGAAGGAGCGCCATTGGGATTTTGGAGAAAGAATGTGTCCGAAATTTAAGGCCATGTGTGTTTACAAAGCCCCCATGGTGCCAGAACAGTGGACCCCCCCCCCCCCACATGTGACCCCATTTTGGAAACTACACCCCTCACGTAATGTAATTAGGGGTACAGGGAGCATTTACGCCCCACAGGTGTCTAACAGATTTTTGGAACAGTGGTCCGTGAAAATGAAAATTTTTTATTTTTCATTTGCACAGCCCACTGTTCCAAAGATCTGTCAAACGCCAGTGGGGTGTAAATGTTCACTGCACCCCTTATTAAATTCTGTGAGGGCTGTAGTTTCCAAAATAGGGTCACATGTGGGGGGGTCCACTGTTCTGACACCACGGGGGGCTTTGTAAATGCACATGGCCCCTGGCTTCTATTCCAACCAAATTCTCTCACCAAATGCTCATTGGCACTCCTTCTCTTCTCGCCCGAAGAGCAATTTACATCCACATCACTTTGCTGCTATTCCTATGAAACACCTAAAGGGTTAACACACTTTCTGAATGTCATTTTGAATACTTTGGGGGTGCAGTTTTTATAATGGGGTGATTTATGGGTTTTTCTAATATAAAGACCCCTCAAATCCACTTCAAAACTGAAGTGAAAAATTGGAAAATTGCCGGACTGGCGCTGAACTCATTTTTGACCCATATCCCGTTTCCTGACCGGACCTAAAACCGTAGTATACTACGGTTTTAGGTCCGGTCACAAAACCGGATACAGGTCAAAAATGAGCCGACCGGAGTCACCGTTTGACTCCGGTCGGCTCATTAAAGTCAATGGAGTTCAGCGCCGGTCCGGCTAGGGTACGGGAACGCCCGGTTTTCCACTCCCCCAGCCGGATCCGGCAGCCGTACTGTGAAAACGAGGTGTGAATGCAGCCTTAGGCTGGGTTCAACCAACAGAATTTCGGTCAAAAATTGTAATGCAGCAGGGTCTCATTGCCTTCAATGAAATTCCGCTGCAAAGTGCACAAGACGAAATTTCAGCTGTAGAGCTTTCCGCCGCTAAAATTTATCCCCCGAAAGAATAACAGAGTTCTACCATGCAGAATACATTGCTAACTATGGAGGCTGGCAATATCAGAGTAGTCCTAGTGCTGACTGATTTAGTCAACACCAACCACCCTTGGAATCCCTGGCAGGAATATATCCGGACGGAAATTGTGTAGTCTGAACCCAGCCTTACAGAAAAAAAAGCTGGATGGATTAGAGCTGGATGAGGAGAGGAGTGGTCAGATGGATCTGATAGGTGATGATGTAATCAGATCTGATAGGTGATGATGTAAACAGACAGGATGGACCCCTTCTTCCTGTTACACTTAAAGCCATGAAACAGTCTAGTGCTCAGACTGGTGGTCACATGACATAGATAAAGTAATCAACATATAGATGTAGCTGAGCTGGAATAAAACAGATGGCACTGTAGGAATAGTGGCAGTGATCATGCATTAAATAAAGAAAAATAAATGTGCTTATTTATTTAAGAAAGAATTTTCCCAATGCCAATGTACGTAATGAAAAAAGGTCAGCAGGTATATAGGAGATAAACAACTCTGAAAAGTAGGTACTACATAAATACATTGCTCCAAAAAAAAAATAAAGGAACACTTAAACAACAATGTAACTCCTAGTCAGTCACATTTCTGTGAAATCACACGGTCCACTCAGGAGGCAACACTGATTGGCAATCAATTTCGCATGCTGTTGGAAATTATAGGCAATTAGCAAGACACCCCAATAAAGGAATGGTTCTGCAGGTGGTGACCACAGACCACTTATCAGTTCCTTTGCTTCCTGGCTGATGTTTTGGTCACATTTGAATGCTGGCGGTGCTTTCACTCTAGTGGTAGCATGAGACAGAGTCTAAAACCCACACAAGTGGCACAGGTAGTGCAGCTCATTCAGGATGGCATATCAATGCGAGCTGTGGCAAGAAGGTTTGCTGTGTCTGTCAGCGTAGTGTCCAGAGCATGGAGGCGCTACCAGGGGACAGGCCAGTACATCAGGAGATGTGGAGGAGGCCGTAGGAGGGCAACAACCTAGCAACAGGACCACTACCTCTGCCTTTTTGCAAGGAGGAGCACTGCCAGAGCTCTGCAAAATGACCTCCAGCAGGCCCCAAATGTGCACGTGTCCACTCAAACCGTCAGAAACAGACTTCATGATGGTGTTATGAGGGCCCGACATCCACAGGTGCAGGTTGTGCTTACAGCCCAACACCATGCAGGATGTTTGGCATTTACCAGAAAACACCAAGATTGGTAAATTTGCCACTGACGCCCTGTACTCTTCACAGATCAAAGCAGGTTCTCACTGAGCACATGTGACAGACGTGATAGAGTCTGGAGATGCCATGGAGAACGTTCTGCTGCCTGCAACAACCTCCAGCATGACCGGTTTGGCGGTGGGTCAGTAATGGTGTTGGATGGCATTTCTTTGGGGGCTGCAAAGCCCTTCATGTGCTTGCCAGAGGTAGCCTGACTGCCATTAGGTACCGAGATGAGATCCTCAGACCCCTTGTGAGACCATATGCTGGTGCGGTTGGCCCTGGGTTCTTCCTAATGCAAGACAATGCAAGACAATGCTACACCTTATGTGGCTAGAGTAAGTCAGCAGTTCCTGCAAGAGGAAAGCATTGATGCTATGGACTGGCCCGCCTGTTCCCCAGAAGGGAATCCAATTGAGCACATCTGGGACATCTCGCTCCATCCACCTCAGACTGTCCAGGAGTTGGCAGATGCTTTAGTCCAGGTCTCGGAGGACATCCCTCGGTAGACCATCCGCCACCTCATCAGGAGCATGCCCAGGCGTTGTAGGGAGGTCATACGGGCACGTGGAGGGCACACACACTACTGAGCCTCATTGTGACTTGTTTTAAGGACATTACATAAAGTTGGATCAGCTTGTAGGGTGGTTTTCCACTTTGATATTGAGTGTGACTCCATATCCAGACCTCCATGGGTTGATACATTTGATTTCCATTGATAATTTATGTGTGATTTTGTTTTCAGCACATTCAATGATGTAAAGACGAAAGTGTTTCATATGATTATACAATCGTTTGAAATATGTTTCTCTATTTGTGTTGTACATTTGTAGTCTCTCTCCCTTCTTCCATGGCCAGCACTCCGCTCCACACATTAGGCCCAGGCATTTTTAATTAGCAGGAGACTGTATAAGGTTCCCTCCTAGCATTCTCCCCTTAGCCCTCTGGCAGGGAGCACATGGTAGGTGTTCACACTGGTGTGGTTCTCTGTGGCGGACATTGTTTCTGTGATGCTTTGTCTGTGGGGTGGTGAGGCCTGGAGCCAGGGGCTTGGTCGGGCAGCAGTGGGGCTGCCCGGCCACTGGGTCATTCCCCCTGTGGGCATGTTTTCTCGAAGGCGGTGGCCGCCGCCCAGCGCTACGCCAGTGTTAGGTTAGGGACCCACTCTGACTAGGTGGCCTTGACGTGGCGAGTGGGCTTGTACTTTTTGATCAAAATGTATAATAACAACCTGTTAGTATTTTAAATTATGCTGAGAAGCAGGTAGATCAAGGTACAAATGGTGGATGTGCGGCTGGGTTTCTCTATATGTGTGGCACATTTCATACGATTAGTTCATTCATTCAGATGTAGGATGTGTTCTCTTAGTGTTCCCTTTATTTTTTTGAGCAGTGTAGTAACCTCCGTCTGCAATTTATTAGGACAGAATAAAACATATAAATGAAAGGCTCTTACCATTCTCTGATATGGGGTTTTCAGTTTCTGTTTCTTCATAACTTTCCTGTAAGGATCCCACAATAACAACCTGAAAACAAAATAAAAAAACAGAACGTTAGTTCATCCTTAGTTTAAGTGCTGGAACACCCCTGTAAGCCTGGCTCTGGTGGAGAATCCTATTCTAGTTAGTCTGATATTAAAGTCATTTCTGGGATGTAAATGTTGAATCTCACGACATTGTGTGGAGTAAATATACACAAACCAGCTGCATCTGCTGCAGTCTTCGCTAAAGGGGTATTTACTAAAAATCCGTATTTCTCCTCCAAATGGGAAAAAGTCGTAAGAATGGGAAAAGAAATAACAACTGCCCTCCTGCATCTACTTGACCCCTATTGGATCATTTAGCCAAAGCCGGTGCTTTGTGACTTCCACACCATGAACCTTACCACCTACGCCCTTATATAGGGAATCGTAGCTCAACCAAAATAAAATAAATAAATAAAGTCTTCAAAATGTTTTTATTTACCAAAGGGAGCCAACCTGATAAGATCCCTTACAGTAAAGCAAATCTATGTCTGAGAGGTATCTCTAAAGTAACAGGAACTTTAAGAGTGAAATTAGCTTAAAAGTGGTTATCCAGGAATCGGAAAACAGAACAAATTTCTTTCAGAAACCGCTCCCGGTCTGTCTCCAGGTTGGGTGTGGCTCTGCAGCTCAATTCCATTGAAGTGAATGGAGCCAAGTTTTAATACCACACCTAATCTGGAGACAGACAGAGAGCGTTTTTTGAAAAAAATTAGCTTTGTTTTCCGATTCCTGGATAACCCCTTTAATCTAGGGCTGCACGATTAGGACCCCCGTGGGTCTACTGAAGATCCTGTTCTCTTCTATGCAGTGTCTTATGGGACTTACCGAACCTTCCTGCTCAGCCAATCACTGGTCTGACACATGACACCGCTGTGGCAACTGATTAGCTGACCAGGAAAGGCCCTGGGACCAGCTGGTTGTCGAGAGCACAGAGAATATACTGGGATCACATGGGGGAGAATAGGATCTGCGTCAGACCTACGGGGACCAGGGCTAGGTGAGCATCAGGTTTTTTGTTTCCCCAGTGCCCCTTTTATTGCTTAGGACAGTGTTTCCCAACCAGGCTGCCTCCAGTGTTGCAAGACTACAACTTCCAGCATGACCGGACAGCCAAAGGCTGTCCGGGCATGCTGGGAGTTGTAGTCCTGCAATAGCTGTATTTTAAATACAGCGGTGCCAAAGATAATAGCAAATTTTTACTGGGGGGTTGGGAAGTGTCTGATTGGGAGGGGTCCGACCGCCGGGAACTCCTGCAATCTCCCATACGGAGACCCGGCATGGGCGCGGCAAATGCGTGTCACTGAGGTCGACAACACGCCCCCTCCATACAGCTCTATGGGAGAGGCGGGAGATGTACGAACACTGCATCTCCGCCTCTCCCATAGAGAAACATGGAGGGGGCCCGTCGGCCGCAGCGCCATGCAGCAGCCAACACGCCTCCTTCACAGGGAGAGCAGTGGCAGAGCTGGGGCCCCGTACAGGAGATCGCGGGGGTTTCAGCGTTTGGACCTCCCGCGATCAGACACTTATCCCCTATAATGAAGATAGGGGAAAAGTGTCTATGGCTACATATCTCCTTTAAGAGACTATATCTTGCATTGGCTTGCACAGGGGAAACTTCTACAGTAAAGTAGATCAGTAAATCATTGTTGGTTAAAGTTCACAGCTGTGTTGAGTCTAATTTATTTGCACGTAACCTAAACGGCATGTCTGCACCTAGACGCTGTCACAATAGCAGTGATCCCATCCTCTAGACCCTCATTGACAAAGGTTGCCACAAGGAAGGTGCAGAGGGTATAGCTAGTACCCTTACAGCTACTGTGACAATCCCAAATTCTACCTTACATATAATCTTCTGACATTGGAGGAGATTAGTAGAAGCTTCATTATATTCATCTATAGGGGATTTGTAGATCTCTTCATCTACCTGATGGTCCAGTGGGATATCCTCCTCTTCCTCTTTACAATCCTGGGGATATAGAGGACGGGGACATCTCTCGGGGGGATTTATACTACTGGATCCATCTATAGGAAATAAACACAGTGATTGAATACATTGGCCAAGATTTATTGAAATGTGTGAGAAAAACTGGAATGATTTTTCAATAGTGACCAATCACAGTTCAACACACTACACTGTGAAGGACAAAAATCATGCAGCACCCGCAAGGTCCCCCTGCTAAAGAAATCATAAGAACAGGCATGTCCAAAGTTTGCCAATGAACATCTGAATGACTCCAAGGAGTAATGAATGGAAGTGTTCTGGTCAGGTGAGACCAAAATCATGTTCTTTGGCATTAACTTGTTCGGGATGCAGGGCGTACCTGTACGCCCTGATCACATTACTGTGGTTTGAAGTGTGCTCTCGAGTCAAACCCGCAGGGTCCCAAATGCTATCAACAGCCCAGACCCAGGGTTAATGCCAGGCACCGCTGATCAGGCCAATTCCTGACATTAACCCTTTAGACAATGCGATAAAAGTTGATCGCGGCCTCTAAAACTAAAGTAAAATGATCCCTGCAGCTCAGCAGAGATGAGAGGACAGCAGGAGGCCCCTTACTTGCCTCCTCGCCGTCCGATCGGTCCTCTGATGCTTTGGCGTGCCATGCAGGCTGGAGAAGCAGAGCACCGATAACACTGATCAATGCTATGCTACGGCACCGGGAGCTCGTGACGTCATAGCCCTGCCCCCTCATGACGCCCTGCCCCCTCAATGTAAGTCTATGGGAGGGGACGGAGCGTGATGTCATGAGGTGGCGGGGCTATGACGTCACGAGCTCCCGGCGCCGGCTCAAGCGCTCTGAACAGTTTGTTCCACAACGCTGAGCAGCGGAGTACCCCCTTTAAGGACCTAGATTGGCCTAGTCAGTCTGCAGATCTTCATCCCATAGAAGAATGGTGAAGGAGCTGAAGGTTTGAGTTGCCAAATGTCAGCCTCAAAACCTTTCTGACTTGGAGAGAATCTGCAAAGAGAAGCAGGACAAAATCTCTCCTGAGATGTCTGCAAACCTGATGGAGACTACGAGAGACCTCTGACCCTTGTGAACACCGGCAAGGGTTTTGCCAACAAGTACTAAGTCTTGTTGTGCAGAGGGGTCAAATACTTATTTCAGTAAAGGAAATGCAAATCAATTTATAACTTACTTGAAATGTGTTATTTTTGTTGTTATTCTGTCTATCACTGTATAAATAATCAGACCATTAAATTATATTTTTTTCTTAAAGAGGCACTGTCATTGAAATGAAAACTTTTGATATATTGCAGAACTCATTATAATATGCCATTTCACAATATACAACTGTTAAAAAAAAGAATGTAAATTTTCTCCCGAAATTAAAGCTCAAAATAGCCGCCACTAGGGGTCGCCTGTCAGTCTAGGGTTTGCAACATCCTGGATACCAGCCGTAAAGCGTGCCGGTATCCGGTATAGGCGATCCCTGCAGTATCATGTAGAGTGTATGTGCGGGCACACACTACCTGTGAACGAGCACAGGGAGCGCGCACACACACAGGCAGTGCAGGAAACACTCACGGGCCCTACTGGAGTTTTTGTCCAAACCTCCTCCCCTCTGCCGCTGCCTCCGGGACACACACCAAGGTTAGTTTCATAGTAATTCAGCCCCTGTAGAGCAGTCAGCGAGGCCTTACCTTTCATGCTATTAGGTGAGGAGTAGACTTCAGCCGAGCTCTGTGACGTCTGTCCCTTGCGCTGCAGCAGCATAGAGCTCTGTACTAGAGGGCCGCATTGGCCTGCCCTGGAGGATCGTGACTGTACCTGTACTGCTCGTGCTGAAGCCCCGGCTGGGTCTGTAAGTGTCTGCATCTCAGAAATCCTCCCAGCCAGGGTCTCTTCACATGGAGCTAAGGGAACTTCAGAGTATTGCACCCTAGTGTCTTTCACATACCCTAGGGTGCAATGCTCTGCAGTGTATAAGAATTTACGTGTATAAGAATTTACATACACACACATGGGGGGAGGGATTTGTGCAGACTGCAGAGCATTGGGTGTGTATGTACATTCCTATACAGGTGGGGAGTCTGTTCTACTGACAAGGGTGCAATGCTCTGCACATACCCCCACCTGTATAGGAATGTACATACACCCAGAAAGGAAAGGGTTACAGAGTAGAGTGCAGTGATTGGCTAACTGCCCAGGCTCCTCCCCAGACTCAGAGCAGACAAGTCATCACTGTGAGGGAGACAAAGACGCCCCCTCCAGCCAGCCAGAGGAAAAAGTAACTCAGCAGCAGATAAATGCTTTTTTTCGCTGGATATATAGGTCCTAGACCAGTGGTTCTTAACCTTGTTGGAGGTACTGAACCCCACCAGTTTCATATGCGCATTCACCGAACCCCTCTTAATTGGAAAAATAAAATATAGTTTTTTCTAATTCAAAACATAGGAGGTATATATATAAGTATATATTTATACATAGGTGCACAAAATGAACAAAACCATTAAAAACAAAGAACAAAACCATGAAAACATGATTTTCACACAAAAACACAATGAATATTTACTGCAAATCAGTGTGACTTCTGCTGTTGTCTTTCAGAGACCAGTTCAGAAATGCGCGGCTTTACCTTGGCGAGTGCCGCTCTCATGTCATTATCTCAACAATGGCAGTGTTCCCCCACATTAGGCAGGCAGTGTTCCCCCACATTAGGCAGGCAGTGTTCCCCCACATTAGGCAGGCAGAGTTCCCCCACATTAGGCAGACAGTGTTCCCCCACATTAGGCAGGCAGTGTTCCCCCACATTAGGCAGGCAGTGTTCCCCCACATTAGGCAGACAGTGTTCCCCCACATTAGGCAGGCAGTGTTCCCCCACATTAGGCAGGCAGTGTTCCCCCACATTAGGCAGGCAGTGTTCCCCACATTAGGCAGGCAGTGTTCCCCCACATTAGGCAGACAGTGTTCCCCCACATTAGGCAGACAGTGTTCCCCCACATTAGGCAGGCAGTGTTCCCCCACATTAGGCAGGCAGTTCCACCACATTAGGCAGGCAGTGTTCCCCCACATTAGGCAGGCAGTGTTCCCCCACATTAGGCAGGCAGTTCCACCACATTAGGCAGGCAGTGTTCCCCACATTAGGCAGGCAGTGTTCCCCCACATTAGGCAGGCAGTTCCACCACATTAGGCAGGCAGTGTTCCCCACATTAGGCAGGCAGTGTTCCCCCACATTAGGCAGGCAGTGTTCCCCCACATTAGGCAGGCAGTGTTCCCCCACATTAGGCAGGCAGTGTTCCCCCACATTAGGCAGGCAGTGTTCCCCAACATTAGGCAGGCAGTGTTCCCCAACATTAGGCAGGCAGTGTTCCCCCACATTATTGTAGGCCAGTGGTCTTCAACCTGCGGAACTCCAGATGTTGCAAAACTACAACTCCCAGCATGCCCGGACAGCCAACGGCTGTAGTTTTGAAACATCTGGAGGTCGAAGACCACTGATGTAGGCAGTGTTCCCCCACAGACATACAGCCTCCAGCCATATACAGTGTATGCCTGTGTACTGCCCACTTCAGTGCTCCGACCACCGCTCCGGCTATAGCAGTAGGTCTCGGAACCGGTGGTCGGAGCACCGAAGATGACGTGCGGCTGGTCACTTACAAAGCTGGCCAGTGCGCGTCTTCCTCCTTCTCTATCCTCTGGTCCTCGGCGCCTTCGTTTCCATGGCCGCACGCACGGGACGTCAGTGACGTCCCGGCATGCGCTATGTCCTGGCGGCCCTGCGTTTTTAAACTTAACGCGGGGCCGTAGGGAGTTAATAGTGATGGGGGGAATTGCCCCGTTGCTACAGGACGGGAAAACACCAGCTCTGCTCGGGGCCCTGGGCCAGCTCGGGGCCCCAAGCAATTGCTTGGATTACCTGTCCTGTTGCGACCTCCCCCGCCGAACCCCCGGGACTGACTCACTGAACCCAGGTTAAGAACCACTGTCCTAGACACATTATATGCACACGATCAGGATTAGGTACTGAGCAACATATCGCTTTTTTTTTTGCACTATGACAGGTACGATTTAACTGTATATGGAGGCTCTCACCATTCTCCGACACTGATCGGGGTTCCTCCAGTTCTCTCCTCGTTCCTCCAGAACTTTCCTGCATGGATCCAACATTAGGGACCTAAGGAGAAAATCAGAAAGGAACTGAAGTTTATTATATGTCCAGGAAAAGGTCAGAAACTCCAAGAAGAAAAGAACCAGAGACATCAACCCTGGGGCCCAAAATGTTCTATTCTAGATGAGGCTGAACTCCTGGACTAAATGTTCTGTGAAGAGAAAGATCATGTCCAACATCTACCTGATGGTCCAGTGGGATATCCTCCTCTTCCTCTTTACAATCCTGGGGATATAGAGGACGGGGACATCTCTCTGGGGGATTTATACTACTGGATCCATCTATAGGAAATAAACACAGTGACTGAATCCATTGTTATATGTGATGATCAGATGATGGGGGAATCTAGGAGATCCACAAACCTGCTCTCTCCTCTTACCTGGTGATGTGAGGGACTGGTGATCCTCCATCATGACCTGATCCTTGTACAGATCCTTGTGTCCTAATAAATACTCCCACTCCTCCATGGAGAAATAGACAGTGACATCCTGACACCTTATAGGAACCTGACACAGACAATGATACAATTCTCCTCCAGACACTTCATACCTTGGTGTTATTGTATAATGTCCCAGCATTCCCAGCAGCGCTCACCTCTCCAGTCAGCAGCTCAGTGATCCTGGAGGTAAGTTCTAGGATCTTCTGCTCATGTATCAGTGAATGAGGTGGAGGCTCCTCGGGGGCGGGGCTCTGGCTCCTGCTCCAGCCTCCTGACACACGGGGTGTCACACACTCACCAGACGATTTCTTCACTACTGTGTAATCCTGTGTATGGGGAGACACTGATCACTACAGAGAGAAGAAGAATCCCGCACCTTTCCACTCATTTCCCTGCTTTATTAATAGAGATACAAGTGAGGTCATGTGACCCTCTCACCTCTCCAGTGATCCAGTAGATCATCTCTAGGGTGAGATCTAATATCCTCCCAGACATGTGGTCTCTGTCCTTCTCCATCCTTGGTCGGTCATTTATATGAAGGACCATGGTCTGTCGAATAAATATTTACCTGAGAGTCCTGTAGCTGAGGATCCTGAGGGAAAACAAGGAGGATTGTTTGGTAAATCTCATTACATGAAGTATAACGCGTCACTAATTGGAAATTTTCCTATCCTAGGTGAGGAAAAATTTGGATTTTTTTAAAGACAAGACGCGAGTATTATGCTATAAAACTTCTTTACTGAAACTCAGCAGCAAATAGATTCTGTATGTTATCAACATGCAACCTAGGATGTAACCTATCACATTAGCCAGTCAGGTAGCATCTCAGGTGATATAGGTAACTGACTCCCAGGTATCATCCTTCTTCCTTGCGATGTATCAACAAACGAGAATAGGAACTGAAGACGTGAAGATGAAAAGTAGATGGAAGATGAAGGAAAATAAGATCCATAAAGTCCCATTAATACTGGCACAGAAGGTTGAATGGAAGTCACTGTGGAGCTGTTGAACAAAATAGAAAGATAGACTATAGGGATGGGGTTCAGGGAGGGATAATACTCCTGTCTTGTCTTTAATAAAATCCAAATTTTCTGTCACCTAGGATAGGAAAATTTCCAATTTTAAAGGCAAGACAAGACGCTTTGTATTATGCTAGTTTAAAGCTAATCATAAGAATATAAAACTAAAATATATATCTTAATTAAATACTAATATTAAGTTTCAACAATAACATAGAAACATGGGATTCTGGTTTAAAATAAAAGGTTTTGAAAGTAGAATCGGAAGACCAATTGGCTTCTTTCAATAATTCCGAAAGGGAAGCACCAGATTGAAAAAGTTTGGTGGAAACTGCACTTCTAGTAGAATGAGCAGTGAATTTAGAGATATCAATACCAGCTAAGTGCATAGTTTGTTTAACCCATCTGGCAAGAGTGGGTAAAGAGACGGGAGCATGAGGTTTGCAAAAGGAGATTAATAACTGAGATCTAAGAGGTTCGGTTCTGGATTCATAGGATCGAAGACAACGAACAACACAAAGTTTCTCATGATGAGGAAAGGAAGGATAAAAAAAAACTATAAAAAACGGAATGAAGGTTTGTTTTGGTACGTCGATGAATAGAAAAAACAACACCCTGAGGTGTAAATTGTCTGCGAGAAATGTCCAGCTTCAATGATAAAGAATCATTATCATCCCAGGAAATGAACATGTCAAGAACCATATTAACATTCCATGTGGAAGTGTATTTAGGTAAGGGGGGGGGGGGGGTCTACGGAAATGAATACCTTTAAGTAACTGGCAGAATAAAGGGTGTTTACCAACAGGAATGGCATCTATAGGAAGGTGTTTAGAGGAAATTGCTGAACGGTAAAGGTTAATGGTTCTGTAGGCTTTACCAGCATCAAAAGAAGCAGACAAGAAATTTAAGATGTGCGATATAGGTGCTCATAAGGGATCCAAATGTCGTTGATCGCACAAATGAGACCAAAGTCCCCAGGCTATCGCATCTAAGTGCGAAACGCGTCAGAAAGACTACTTGTACCTGTTTGTCCTGTGAAATTCTAATAAACGAAAAGATTTTATTCGCCTACCTGGTGCTGGACATTCGTTTGTGTTGGATCTACTGTGGAAGCCGGGGCGGTGCCGGCGGGTCCGTGACACAGGTGTGCGCATAGCAGGAGTGAGCTGTATCTCTCTTGGAAAGTCCCCAGGCTGATCTGTAAGCTGATCTGGTCCCCAGGGCCCATGCATCTGAAAGGATGTCCTGATGTCCTGGAGGTCAGTTCTTGGTGACCTGATATCAGCCAAGTGACCAGAGGTAGTTGGCCCGAAAGTATCAGAGGATGGTAATTCCCTTGAGGATCTAAGAGGAGATTCTGAGTGGAGGGAAGAAGACAAGGAAGGTCTATGAGGTGATGTAAAATTTGGGGAAACCACGATTGAGTTGGCCACATCGGAGTGATGAGAACCAGAGTGGATTTCTGAATCGAAGTTTGAAACAAAACCCGAGGAATGAGATTGAAAGGAGGAAACGCATATAGTGTCTTCTGAGGCCAAAATTGAAGGAAGGCGTCCACACCCAAAGCTTCTGGGTCCAGACGCCAACTGTAAAATAGAGGTAACTGAGTGTTGAGGCAGGAAGCAAAAAGGTCCAGATGAAGGGGACCCCATAAAGAAGAGTCTCAGCTTTTGAGAGTCTCAGTGTCCACTGGGGTGTTGGAAGTAGAGGCTTCTTCGGCTAGATCTAATATTTTTGTAAGTGGACCAAGTAGATCCATTAGTTTGTCGTGGTCTATGAGAGCCACTAGTGATGGAGATCTGTTTAGGCTCCACATTACGAGATTGTAAAGTGTCTTGGCGTACTCCTGAGGTATGTTTACCACTTTTAGAGGAGTATGGGCCGTCAGAAGTATGGCATTTCTTGGATTTTGCCTTACCTGGACCCTTAAGTCCCTCAGCAAGTTGGGAAACAGATTCCTCCGGAGACCAAAATTGGTCTGATGGAGTGAGTGGAGGTAATGATCCATTAGTCGCAGGATTAGAGCGAGCTATAGCCATATTAATAGATTTCTCAATAGAGCTTTGCAATGCAGAAACTGCAGATTGTACTGCAGAATGAAAAGATCTGCATACTGACGCATCCACTATAGACTAAATTATCTAGGGAGATATTTTCTGTAATATTTGTTCTATTGTCTTCAGACATTTTAATAAGTTAGACAGAATAGTATTGGAGATTAGAGAAAAAATTAGCGCTGTTGTAAATAGTTAAGGTAAATGAAATAATATGTAAATATATGATTTTTTTTAAATTATAGTGAATAAAAATAGTTAAATAAATAATTAACTAAAGAGGGAAATATAAACTATATGAATTGGTCAGAAATATACAATATATTATTATTTATAAAATATATTTATTCATATTTATAAAGTATTTATTTTGTAAAATAAGTGAATTAATTGTATAAATTAATGTTGGCAACCGGGTGGTGGTTAAGGATAAGCAACGATTAATATGAAAGGATTCTATGAAAAAAGAAACAAGTAACCATATACAATGAAAGGATATTGTATCGATATGAAGGGGAAAATACACTGGCGCGTCCGCAGGCTCCAGCACACTGAGGAGAATGACAGGAGCCCGCGAACCTCTTACAGGAGATAACCTCGCTGTCAGTGAGTCTCGCGAGAACAGGACGGACACTCGTTAGAGAAGACGGGATGCGCTTGCGCTGAAAGAATGGCGGCGGTGATGTAGTAGAAAAGGAACCAGATGAAGGAAAGACAGATTCCTGAAGCAAATAAGGTAATAAAAAGGTAATGGGGTATCGGAATGAGGGTCGGAAATGAAGCGGAGAAAACGGAGAATAATGGTGAATACAAGGAGGAGTGAGATAAGAGGAAAAAAAGGAATACAAATATATAATAACAGGAAAAAATATATGAAAGCAGTAAGGGGGGAGATATTGGTGGCAAAATAAATAAAATATGACAATATAAAACTTATGAAGAGGAATATTTAAATATAATGAAATAATTGAAGAACTATACATATAAGTATTAAATACACATATACAAGAGTTAGCAAATATATGAAAGAAATATAGAAAAAAGAAAACTCTTTATAAATGAAATAGGTTTACTAAAGGAATGGGAGAAAATTTTAAGAAAAATGAATTAATTAACTATAATAAACGAAATATTTGTATGAGGAACTATGAGAGAAATTATGTACTTATCTTGTCCCACTGCTGAGCAGCAAAGAAGGATGATACCTGGGAGTCAGTTACCTATATCACCTGAGATGCTACCTGTTTGGCTAATGTTATAGGACATCATACTAGGTTACATATACACCTCATATGTTAACAAAAAAAATTTCTTGATAACATACAGAATCTATTTGCTGCTAAGTTTCAGTAAAGAAGTTTTATAGCATAATACGAAGCATCTTGTCTTGCCTTAAAATTGTGAATTATAAAGGAACTACAGATACCAGCAATGAAGGTGACTTAGCTACTAACGTGTCTTATATATACCACAGAAATGATAATATATTAGTCAGCTGCCCCTCTGGTATAAATTAAATAAAGGGTTACAGAGGAAATGTATGAGGGTTAGTCTTGTGGTTAACCCCTCTGTGTATACCATTGTTCTCCCTAACTGTGGACCTCCAGATGTTGCAAAACTACAACTCCCAGCATGCCTGGCCAGCCCAACAGTAAATAGTGCCATACATACAGCGCGCCCTACAGTAAATAGTACCATACACACGGCGCCCCCTACAGTAAATAGTGCCATACACCGCGCCCCCTACAGTCAATAGTGCCATACACACAGCGCCCCCTACAGTAAATAGTGCCATACACACAGCGCCCCCTACAGTAAATAGTGCCATACACACAGCGCCCCCTACAGTAAACAGTGCCATACACAGTGCCCCCTACAGTAAATAGTGCCATACAAACAGCGCCCCTACAGTAAATAATACCGTACACACAGTGCCCCTACAGTAAATAATACCGTACACACGGTGCCACTACATTAAATAATATCATACACAGCGCCCCACAGTAAATAGTGCCATACACACAGTGCCCCCTACAGTAAATAATACCGTACACACAGCGCCCCTACAGTAAATAATACCGTACACACAGCGCCCCTACAGTAAATAATACCGTACACACGGTGCCACTACATTAAATAATATCATACACAGCGCCCCACAGTAAATAGTGCCGTACACACAGCGCCCTACAGTAAATAGTGCCATACACAGCGCCCCCTACAGTAAATAGTGCCATACACACAGCACCCCCTACAGTAAATAGTGCCATACACATAGCGCCCCCTACAGTAAATAGTGCCATACACACAGCGCCCCCTACAGTAAACAGTGCCACACACAGCACCCCCTACAGTAAATAGTGCCATACACACAGCGCCCCCTACAGTAAATAATACCGTACACACAGCGCCCCTACAGTAAATAATACCGTACACACGGTGCCACTACATTAAATAATATCATACACAGCGCCCCACAGTAAATAGTGCCATACACACAGTGCCCCCTACAGTAAATAATACCGTACACACAGCGCCCCTACAGTAAATAATACCGTACACACAGCGCCCCTACAGTAAATAATACCGTACACACGGTGCCACTACATTAAATAATATCATACACAGCGCCCCACAGTAAATAGTGCCGTACACACAGCGCCCTACAGTAAATAGTGCCATACACAGCGCCCCCTACAGTAAATAGTGCCATACACACAGCACCCCCTACAGTAAATAGTGCCATACACATAGCGCCCCCTACAGTAAATAGTGCCATACACACAGCGCCCCCTACAGTAAACAGTGCCATACACACAGCACCCCCTACAGTAAATAGTGCCATACACACAGCGCCCCCTACAGTAAATAATACCGTACACACAGCGCCCCTACAGTAAATAATACCGTACACACGGTGCCACTACAGTAAATAATATCATACACAGCGCCCCACAGTAAATAATATCATACACAGCGCCCCACAGTAAATAGTGCCATACACACAGCGCCCCCTACAGTAAATAGTGCCATACACACAGCGCCCCCTACAGTAAATAGTGCCATACACACAGCGCCCCCTACAGTAAATAATACCGTACACACAGCGCCCCTACAGTAAATAATACCGTACACACGGTGCCACTACAGTAAATAATATCATACACAGCGCCCCACAGTAAATAGTGCCGTACACACAGCGCCCCCTACAGTAAATAGTGCCATACACAGCGCCCCCTACAGTAAATAGTGCCGTACACACAGTGCCCCTACAGTAAATAATACCGTCTACACAGTGCCCTCTACAGTAATTAGTGCCATACACACAGAGCCCCCTACAGTAAATAGTGCCATACACACAGCGCCCCCTACAGTAAATAGTGCCATACACAGTGTCCCCTACAGTAAATAATACTGTACACACAGCGCCCCCTACAGTAAATACCGTAAACACACAGCGCTCCCTACAGTAAATAGTGCCATACACACAGTGCCCCCTACAGTAAATAATACCGCACACACAGTGCCCCCTACAGTAAATAGTGCCATACACAGCACCCCCTACAGTAAATAATACCATACACACAGCGCCCCTACAGTAAATAGTGCCATAAACAGTGCCCCCTACAGTAAATAATACCGTACACACAGCCCCCTTACAGTAAATAGTGCCATACACAGCAACCCCTACAGTAAATAATACCATACACACAGCGCCCCCTACAGTAAATAATACCATACACACAGCGCCCCTACAGTAAATAGTGCCATACACAGTGCCCCCTACAGTAAATAGTGCCATACACACAGCGCCCCCTACAGTAAATAATACCGTACACACAGCGCCCCCTACAGTAAATAGTGCCGTACACACAGTGCCCCCTACAGTAAATAATACCGTACACACAGTGCCCCCTACAGTAAAGTAAACTGGAATAAATCCCGGCACTCACTCTTCGTATTATGCAGAAAGGGTCTTTATTTACGCAATTTGCGTAAATAAAGACCCTTTCTGCATGATACGAAGAGTGAGTGCCGGGATTTATTCCAGTTTACTTTACTAATCTTCCTCGTGCACCACGCTAGTCCAGGTGCCGCCCTACATTTTGAACCCCCTACAGTAAATACTGCCATACACACAGCCCCCCTACAGTAAATAGTGCCAAACACAGTGTCCCCTACAGTAATACCGTACACACAGCGTCCCCTACAGTAAATAATACCGTACACACAGCGCCCCCTACAGTAAATAGTGCCATACACATAGCGCCCCCTACAGTAAATAACGTACACACAGCACCCCCTACAGTAAATACCGTACACACAGCGCCCCCTACAGTAAATAGTGCCATACACACAGCGCCCCCTACAGTAAATACCGTACACACAGCACCCCCTACAGTAAATACCGTACACACAGCGCCCCCTACAGTAAATAGTGCCATACACACAGCGCCCCCTACAGTAAATAATACCGTACACACAGCGCCCCCTACAGTAAATACCGTACACACAGCGCCCCCTACAGTAAATAGTGCCAAACACACAGCGCTCCCTACAGTAAATAGTGCCATATACACAGTGCCCCCTACAGTGAATAATACCGTACACATAGCGCCCCCTACAGTAAAAACCGTATACACAGCGCCCCCTACAGTAAATAGTGCCATACACACAGCGCCCCCTACA
This sequence comes from Hyla sarda, assembly GCF_029499605.1. Lineage (NCBI taxonomy): Eukaryota > Metazoa > Chordata > Amphibia > Anura > Hylidae > Hyla > Hyla sarda. Next base: position 503,313,849 of record NC_079190.1, read on the forward strand.
GTAAATACCGTACACAGCGCCCCCTACAGTAAATAGTGCCATACACACAGCGCCCCTACAGTAAATAGTGCCAAACACACAGCGCCCCCTACAGTAAATAGTGCCATGCACAGTGCCCCCTACAGTAAATAATACCGTACACACAGTGCCCCCTACAGTAAATAGTGCCATACACAGCAACCCCTACAGTAAATACCATTCACACAGCGCCCCCTACAGTAAATAGTGCCATATACACAGCGCCCCCTACAGTAAATAGTGCCATACACACAGCGCCCCTTACAGTAAATAGTGCCATGCACAGTGCCCCCTACAGTAAATAATACCGTACACACAGTGCCCCCTACAGTAAATAGTGCCATGCACAGTGCCCCCTACAGTAAATAATACCGCACACACAGTGCCCCCTACAGTAAAGTAAACTGGAATAAATCCCGGCACTCACTCTTCGTATTATGCAGAAAGGGTCTTTATTTACGCAAATTGCGTAAATAAAGACCCTTTCTGCATGATACGAAGAGTGAGTGCCGGGATTTATTCCAGTTTACTTTACTAATCTTCCTCGTGCACCACGCTAGTCCAGGTGCCGCCCTACATTTTGAACCCCCTACAGTAAATACTGCCATACACACAGCCCCCCTACAGTAAATAGTGCCAAACACAGTGTCCCCTACAGTAATACCGTACACACAGCGTCCCCTACAGTAAATAATACCGTACACACAGCGCCCCCTACAGTAAATAGTGCCATACACATAGCGCCCCCTACAGTAAATAACGTACACACAGCACCCCCTACAGTAAATACCGTACACACAGCGCCCCCTACAGTAAATAGTGCCATACACACAGCGCCCCCTACAGTAAATACCGTACACACAGCACCCCCTACAGTAAATACCGTACACACAGCGCCCCCTACAGTAAATAGTGCCATACACACAGCGCCCCCTACAGTAAATAATACCGTACACACAGCGCCCCCTACAGTAAATACCGTACACACAGCGCCCCCTACAGTAAATAGTGCCAAACACACAGCGCTCCCTACAGTAAATAGTGCCATATACACAGTGCCCCCTACAGTGAATAATACCGTACACATAGCGCCCCCTACAGTAAAAACCGTATACACAGCGCCCCCTACAGTAAATAGTGCCATACACACAGCGCCCCCTACAGTAAATACCGTACACAGCGCCCCCTACAGTAAATAGTGCCATACACACAGCGCCCCTACAGTAAATAGTGCCAAACACACAGCGCCCCCTACAGTAAATAGTGCCATGCACAGTGCCCCCTACAGTAAATAATACCGTACACACAGTGCCCCCTACAGTAAATAGTGCCATACACAGCAACCCCTACAGTAAATACCATTCACACAGCGCCCCCTACAGTAAATAGTGCCATATACACAGCGCCCCCTACAGTAAATAGTGCCATAAACACAGCGCCCCTTACAGTAAATAGTGCCATGCACAGTGCCCCCTACAGTAAATAATACCGTACACACAGTGCCCCCTACAGTAAATAGTGCCATGCACAGTGCCCCCTACAGTAAATAATACCGCACACACAGTGCCCCCTACAGTAAAGTGCCATGCACAGTGCCCCCTACAGTAAATAATACCGTACACACAGTGCCCCCTACAGTAAATAGTGCCATACACAGCGCCCCCTACAGTAAATAGTGCCATACACAGCGCCCCCCTACAGTAAATAATACCGTACACACAGTGCCCCCTACAGTAAATACCGTACACACAGCGCCCCCTACTGTAAATAATACCATACACACAGCGCCCCCTACAGTAAATAATACCGTACACACAGCGCCCCCTACAGTAAATAATACCGTACACACAGCGCCCCCTATAGTAAATAATACCATACACACAGCGCCCCCTACAGTAAATAATACCGTACACACAGTGCCCCGTACAGTAAATAATACCGTACACACAGCGCCCCCTACAGTAAATAATACCGTACACACAGCGCCCCTACAGTAAATAATACCATACACACAGCGCCCCCTACAGTAAATAATACCATACACACAGCGCCCCCTACAGTAAATAATACCATACACACAGCGCCCCCTACAGTAAATAATACCGTACACACAGCGCCCCCTACAGTAAATAATACCGTACACACAGCGCCCCTACAGTAAATAATACCATACACACAGCGCCCCCTACAGTAAATAATACCGTACACACAGTGCCCCCTACAGTAAATAATACCATACACACAGCGCCCCCTACAGTTAATATCATTGTACAATACGCTCTGCAGTCACTTTCTCCCGCCATTCTCATAAATGCCGCACAATAGACGCATCTACTTTACATCTCACACATTCCCTGGGAAGGGAAAGCTGGGTGATCACAACAATGGCCGCCATTATACCCTCCAGACAGTCACTCAGCTTTCCAGAATGGAGATCGGCTCAGTTAGATACAAGGAGGATGTATCACTGAATAATGACCACCATAAACTTTATAGGACTTCAGGAAAGCTGGGTGACTGATTACACCTGGAAGAGCCGAGGCGGCCGCCATATTTGTTGTCACCCAGCTCCTCCACAAGCAGATAGAAGAGGCGGCGGATATTAGACGGACATATGAGGTGTCTATGGCCGCTCAGTACATGTAATATGGAAGGAATGAGACTTAGTCAGCGCTCTCCGTTGCCCATAGCAACCAATGAGAGTGTAAGCAGTGCGGTTGGTTGCTATGGAGACAGCTGGTCCTCAGTGTCCCCCCCATTGTCTCATCTCCCACCTCTCAGTGCAGTCCGGGGGCTTCTAGTAAGGATGTGAAGACTGTCCCTGTCATCTCCTCTTCTCTAGTCACATGTGGGGAGGACACACAGGAAGCCATTGTCCGTGCACAACAGGCTCCCCTGGAAACATGATCCTGGATTATTCGGGGAGGTGAACAATGGCGCATTTAACCCTTTGTTGTCGCCTCAGTCTGAGCAGCTGCAGCTTGTATTCTGCTTCAGGCTATGAATGGAGACAACAAAGAACTCCCCCTCCGATCTCTACTCCACAATGGCCGGGATCACATGACAGGAATTAAAGACTAAGTCGGCGCTAAACACAGAGAAAACACAACCATTGTGTAGTTTAGAACAGTGTTTACCAACTAGTGTGCCTCCAGCTGTTGCAAAACTACAACTCCCAGCATGCCTTAGTCCAGTGTTTCCCAACCAGGGTGCCTCCAGCTGTTGCAAAACTACAACTCCCAGCATGCCTTTGTCCAGAGTTTCCCAACCAGGGTGCCTCCAGCCAAAGGCTGTCCGGGCATGCTGGGAGTTGTAGTTTTGCAACAGCTGGAGGCAGGCAGGATGGGAAACACTGGCATAATATTTGGCCTTTTATTCCCTGGGTTTTTGCATTATTTCATCACGTGACTCAAGGATTTCTATTGAAGAGTTAAAGGGGTGCTCCACTGGAAAACTAAATCAACTGGTTCCAATAGGTTTTTCTAAATCAACTGGTGCCAGAAAGTTAAAAAGATTTGTAAATTACTTCTATTTATATATCTTAATCCTTCCAGTACTTTTCAGCTGCTGTATGCTCCACAGGAAGTTCTTTTCTTTTTGAATTTCCTTTCTGTCTGACCAGAGTGCTCTCTGCTGACACCTCTGTCCATTTTAGGAACAAATCCCCATAGCAAACCTCTCCTGCTTGGGACAGTTCCTGATATGGACAGAGGTGTCAGCAGAGAGCAGTGTGGTCAGACAGAAAGGAAATTCAAAGAGAAAAGAAGTTCCTGTGGATCATACAGCAGCTGATAAGTACTGGAAGGATTAAGATTTTTTTTAAATAGAAGCAATTTACAAATCTGGCACCAGTTGATTTAAAAGTGGAATACCCCTTTAAGAAACAATAAAAAAAAAAAACAAACACCAGAAAATATTAAAAAAAACAACAACACCAACATGCTTGTGCATATAGAAGTCTATGGGTGGGTAAAAAAAAAAAAAAAAAAACATTGTAGGTGCAGTATCTAATATTTAAAAATCCCCTGATGAACACCAGATGCGGGGAAAAAAGTGTCGGGACTGTGATTACACATCTGTTGATTCACATGCACAATTACGCCCATGTACGTGCGTTGTTTTTTTCCCTTCGGGATTTATTTTTGGGATTTGTCAATAAGTTTTACACGTAGTTGATGCGGGACAATATTACACTTCAAATAAAATTATCTTTATTTGCTCATGAGCCCATTAGTTGATGGTGTAGGGTCTATGTAGGGTCTAGGTAGGATGTTTGGTCTATGTAGGGTCTATGTACAGTAGGATGTTGGGTCTATGTAGGGTCTATGTACAGTAGGATGTTGGGTCTATGTAGGGTCTATGTACAGTAGGATGTTGGGTCTATGTAGGGTCTATGTACAGTAGGATGTAGGGTCTATGTAGGGTCTATGTACAGTAGGATGTAGGGTCTATGTAGGATCTATGTACAGTAAGATGTAGGGTCTCTGTAGGGTCTCTGCAGGGTCTCTGTAGGGGTCTATGTACAGTAGGATGTTGGGTCTATGTAGGGTCTAGGTAGGATGTTGGGTCTATGTAGGGTCTATGTACAGTAGGATGTAGGGTCTCTGTACAGTAGGATGTTGGGTCTATGTAGGATCTATGTACAGTAGGATGTAGGGTCTCTGTAGGGTCTCTGTAGGGTCTCTGTAGGGTCTATGTAGGGTCTATGTAGGGTCTATGTAGGCTGTTTGGTCTATGTAGGCTGTTTGGTCTATGTAGGGTCTATGTAGGGACTATGTAGGGACTATGTAGGCTCTAGGTAGGCTCTAGGTAGGCTCTAGGTAGGGTCTAGGTAGGGTCTAGGTAGGGTCTAGGTAGGCTGTTTGGTCTATGTAGGGTCTATGAATGCTCTATCTGGGCTCTATGTAGGCTGTTTGGTCTATGTAGGCTGTTTGGTCTATGTAGGCTCTATGTAGGCTCTATGTAGGCTCTATGTAGGCTCTATGTAGGGTCTATGTAGGGTCTATGTAGGGTCTATGTAGGATATTTGGTCTATGTAGGCTCTATGTAGGCTGTTTGGTCTATGTAGGGTCTATGTAGGATATTTGGTCTATGTAGGCTCTATGTAGGATGTTTGGTCTATGTAGGGTCTATTTAGGGTCTATGAAGGCTCTATGTAGGCTCTATGTAGGCTGTTTGGTCTATGTAGGCTCTATGTAGGATGTTTGGTCTATGTAGGGTCTATGTAGGCTCTATGTAGGCTGTTTGGTCTATGTAGGGTCTATGTAGGCTTTTTAGTCTATGTAGGGTCTATGTAGGGTCTAGGTAGGCTGTTTGGTCTATGTAGGCTCTATGTAGGGTCTTTGTAGGGTCTATGTAGGCTGTTTGGTCTATGTAGGCTCTATGTAGGCTCTATGTAGGCTCTATGTAGGCTGTTTGGTCTATGTAGGGTCTATGTAGGGTCTATGTAGGCTGTTTGGTCTATGTAGGGTTTTGTAGGCTCTATGTGGGCTCTTTGTAGGCTCTATGTAGCCTGTTTGGTCTATATAGGGTCTATGTAGGCTGTTTGGTCTATGTAGGGTTTTGTAGGCTCTATGTAGGCTGTTTGGTCTATGTAGGCTCTATGTAGGCTGTTTGGTCTATGTAGGGTTTTGTAGGCTCTGTGTAGGCTCGATGTAGGCTGTTTGGTCTATGTAGGGTCTATGTAGGCTGTTTGGTCTATGTAGGGTCTATGTAGGGTCTATGTAGGCTCTATGTAGGGTCTATGTAGGGTCTATGTAGGGTCTATGTAGGGTCTATGTAGGATATTTGGTCTATGTAGGCTCTATGTAGGATGTTTGGTCTATGTAGGGTCTATTTAGGGTCTATGTAGGGTCTATGAAGGCTCTATGTAGGCTCTATGTAGGCTCTATGTAGGCTCTATGTAGGCTGTTTGGTCTATGTAGGCTCTATGTAGGATGTAGGGTCTATGTAGGGTCTATGTAGGGTCTATGTAGGCTCTATGTAGGCTCTATGTAGGCTCTATGTAGGCTCTATGTAGGCTGTTTGGTCTATGTAGGCTCTATGTAGGCTGTTTGGTCTATGTAGGCTCTATGTAGGCTCTATGTAGGCTCTATGTAGGCTCTATGTAGGCTCTATGTAGGCTGTTTGGTCTATGTAGGGTCTATGTAGGCTGTTTGGTCTATGTAGGCTCTATGTAGGCTGTTTAGTCTATGTAGGGTCTATGTAGGGTCTAGGTAGGCTGTTTGGTCTATGTAGGCTCTATGTAGGGTCTTTGTAGGCTCTATGTAGGCTGTTTGGTCTATGTAGGCTCTATGTAGGCTCTATGTAGGCTCTATGTAGGCTGTTTGGTCTATGTAGGGTCTATGTAGGGTCTATGTAGGCTGTTTGGTCTATGTAGGCTCTATGTGGGCTCTTTGTAGGCTCTATGTAGGCTCTTTGTAGGCTCTTTGTAGGCTCTATGTAGGCTCTTTGTAGGCTCTATGTAGCCTGTTTGGTCTATATAGGGTCTATGTAGGGTCTATGTAGGCTGTTTGGTCTATGTAGGGTTTTGTAGGCTCTATGTAGGCTGTTTGGTCTATGTAGGCTCTATGTAGGCTGTTTGGTCTATGTAGGGTTTTGTAGGCTCTATGTAGGCTCTGTGTAGGCTCTATGTAGGCTGTTTGGTCTATGTAGGGTCTATGTAGGCTGTTTGGTCTATGTAGGGTTTTGTAGGCTCTATGTAGGGTCTATGTAGGCTGTTTGGTCTATGTAGGCTCTATGTAGGCTGTTTGGTCTATGTAGGGTTTTGTAGGCTCTATGTAGGATCTGTGTAGGCTCTATGTAGGGACTATGTAGGGTCTATGTAGGCTCTATGTAGGCTGTTTGGTCTATGTAGGGTGACAAACAATGTGTCGGGTGCCAAAACAGCGGTCTGGGCTGCATTACACCATTTGCAATCTATCCGGTTGACATAAGTCTAGAAGTTACATAAACGGCGTCACTTGTGCGGCTATGCCATATGTGCGATTACTATTGATGTCGATGGGAGTTCTACAAATTACCAAAGTAGATTCCGGTGTTTTCAGCAGCCGACCCTCTCCGCAATTAGGGTGCGTTCACACGGCCGTCTGTCCCAGGTTTATTTTTTATTTATTTTTTAAACCCCCATTTCGGTTCTTGCAGGCTGTAAACGGATTTAAAAAATCCCATTCATGTCAAAGGGATTTTTTTTACAATCCGTTTACATCCGTCTGTACCCGTCTGCGCTCATTTCCTTTTTTTTTTTTATGGCAGAAAAAAAACGAGACATGCAGTATTTTTTTTCCATCAAAAAACTGAAGAAAAATACAGATACAGTAAATTTCCCATTGAAGTCTATGGAAAACGGAAGAGACTTTAATGTTTTTTAATCCGTTTTTACTTCTGAGCATGCTCGGAACAAAAATTATTTTTTATTTTTTGGTTTACTGACTGAACAATAACGGATCCAAACAGATTTAAAAAAAAATGGACAATAACGGATGTTATTAGTTTTTTTTAAGTCCGTTTTAATTTTTGACAGCAGAAGAACGGGACGGGTCTAGACGGCCGTGTGAACACAGCCTTAGTATGAACAACCTTTAAAGGGGTACTCCGGTGGAAATTTTTTATTTTTTTTTAATCAACTGGTGCCAGAGTTAAACAGATTTGTAAATTACTTTTTTTTATTTATTTTTTTTTTATTCTTAACCCCTTTAAATTATTTTCTTTTTGGAACACAGAGCTCTCTGCTGACATCATGACCACAGTTCTCTCTGCTGACATCTCTGTCCATTTTAAGAACTGTCCAGAGTAGAAGAAAATCCCCATAGCAAACATATGCTGCTCTGGACAGTTCCTAAAATGGACAGAGATCTCAGCAGAGAGCACTGCGCTCGTGATGTCAGCAGAGAGCTCTGTGTTCCAAAGAGAAAAGAATTTCCTCTGTCGTATTCAGCAGCTAATAAGTACTGGAAGGATTAAGATTTTTTTAATAGAAGTAATTTACACATCTGTTTAATTTTCTGGCACCAGTTGATTTGAAAAAATAAATAAAAATAAAAGTTTTCCATCGGAGTACCCCTTTAACCCTTTGCCACATATGGACGTTTATAAACGTCCATAAGCGGCTCCCGAGGTATGACGCGCGCTCAGCAGGTGAGCGCACATCATACCCGGGACCCATGGCTAACGCCGATCGGGCTGATGTCCAGCATTAACTCTTTAGACGCGGCGATCAACTTTGATCAAAGTGAAAGTAAACGCTTCCCGGCAGCTCAGTCGTGCTGATCGGGACCACCGCGGTAAAATTGTGATGTCCTGATCAGCTAGAACGCAACAGGAGGGTGCCTTACCTGCCTCCTGTGCGTCCGATCAGCAATTGATTGCTCCAAGCCTGAAATCCAGGCTTGAGCAATCAACCGCCAATATCACTGATCAATGCATTGCAATGGAATGGCAGTGATCAGTGTATTGAATCATTGTACTGCATGTTATAGTCCCCTATGGGAGCTAAAACATTGCAAAAAAAAAAAGTGAAAAAAAAAGTTAATAAAGATAATTTAACCCCTTCCCTAATAAAAGTTTGAATCAACCCCCTTTTCCCATTCCCATAAAAAAAAATTGGTTTTTTTAACCCCTTCAGGACCAAGCCCATTTTGGCCTTAAGGAGTGGAGCGTTTTTTGCACATCTGACCACTGTCACTTTAAACATTAATAACTCTGGAATGCTTTTAGTTATCATTCTAATTCCGAGATTGTTTTTTCGGGACATATTCTACTTTAACATAGTGGTAAAATTTTGTGGTAACTTGCATCCTTTCTTGGTGAAAAATCCGCAAATTTGATGAAAAATTTGAAAATTTTGCATTTTTCTAACTTTGAAGCTTTCTGCTTGTAAGGAAAATGGATATTACGAATACATTTTTTTTTGGTTCACATATACAATATGTCTACTTTATGTTTGCATCATAAAATTGACAAGTTTTTACTTTTGGAAGACACCAGAGGGCTTCAACGGTCAGTAGCAATTTTCAAATTTTTCACAAAATTTTCAAACTCACTTTTTTTCAGGGACCAGTTCAGGTTTGAAGTGGATTTGAAGGGTCTTCATATTAGAAATACCCCACAAATGACCCCATTATAAAAACTGCACCCCCCAAAGTATTCAAAATGACATTCAGTCAGCGTTTTCACCCTTTAGGTGTTTCACAGGAATAGCAGCAAAGTGAAGGAGAAAATTCACAATCTTAATTTTTTACACTCGCATGTTCTTGTAGACCCAATTTTTGAATTTTTGCAAGTGGTAAAAAGGAGAAAATTTATACTTCTATTTGTAGCCCAATTTCTCTCGAGTAAGCACATACCTCATGTGTCTATGTAAAGTGTTTGGACGGCGCAGTAGAGGGCTCAGAATGGAAGGATCGACAAGAGGATTTTGGAGAGTACGTTTTTCTGAAATGGTTTTTGGGGGGCATGTCACCTTTAGGAAGCCCCTATGGTGCCAGAACAGCAAAAAAAAACACATGGCATACCATTTTGGAAACTAGACCCCTCGAGGAATGTAACATGTGATAAATTGAGACTTTATACCCCACAGGTGTTTCACGACTTTTGCAAATGTAAAAAAAAATTATAATTTTTACCTAAAATGCTTGTTTTCACAAAAATTTTACATTTTTAAAAAGGGTAATAGCAGAAAATACCCCTCACAACTCCCAGCATGTACGGTTGTAGTTTGCAACAGCTGGAGGCACACCGGTCGTGAAACACTGAGTTAGGTAAAAAACAACTCTGAGTTTCACAACCATTGTGCCTTCAAAACTACAACTCTCAGCAGTCACCGACAGCCAACGGGCAAGCTGGGAGTTGTAGTTATGCAACCAGCAGATGCACCACTACAACTCCCAGCATGCACTTTAGCCGTTTGTGCAAACTGGGAGTTGTAGTTATACAACAGCTGAAGGTACACTTTTCCATAGAAAAAATGTGCCTCCAGCTGTTGCAAAACCATAAGTCCCAGCATGCCCATAAGGGAATGCTGGGAGTTGTGGTTGTCTGCCTCCTGCTGTTGCATAACTACCGCTCCTAGCATGCCCTTTTGCATGCTGGGAGCTGTTGCTAAGCAACAGCAGGAGGCTGTCACTCACCCAACTCCTGATCCACGCTGCTTCAGGTCAGTCCCGCCGCCGCCGTTCCTGGGGCCCCGATCCCAACATTGACGCCGGGGATCGGGGTCCCCAGCTCCCGGGGTGCACGTCCCGCACCCGCTCACGTCCTCCAGAAGAGGGGCGGAGCGGGTTGCGGGAGTGACACCCGCAGCAGGCGCCCTGATTGGTCGGCCGGTAATCCGGCCGACGAATCAGGGCGATCATGAGCCACCTCACCCCTGCTGGCTCTGGCTGTTCGGGGCCGTCTCTGACGGTCCCGATCAGCCAGTAATTCCGGGTCACCGGGTCACTGGAGACCCGATTGACCCGGAATCGCCGCAGATCGCTGGACTGAATTGTCCAGCGATCTGCGGCCATTGTCGACATGGGGGGGCATAATGACCCCCCCTGGGCGATATGCCGGGATGCCTGCTGAATGATTTCAGCAGGCATCCGGCTCCGGTCCCCAACGGGCTAGCGGTGGGGCCCGGAATTCCCACGGGCGTATGGATACGCCCTCGGTCCTTAAGGACTCGGAATGCAGGGCGTATCCATACGCCCTATGTCCTGAAGAGGTTAAACTGTGTAAATAAAAAATATAAACATTTGTTGTATCGCCGTGGTAAGCGTAAATGTACGAACTATAAAAATATATCATTAATTAAACCGCACGGTCAATGGCGTACGCGCAAAAAAATTCCAAAGTCAAAAAAAGCGCATTTTTGGTGACTTTTTATACCATTAAAAAATGAATAAAAAGTGATCAAAAAGTCCGCTCAAAACAAAAATCATACCGATAAAAACTTCAGATCACGGTGCAAAAAATGAGTCCTCATACCGTCCTGTACATGGAAAAATAAAAAAAGTTATAGGCGTCAGAAGATGACATTTTTAAACATATAAATTTTCCTGCATGTAGTTATGATTTTTTCAGAAGTGCGACAAAATCAAACCTATATAAGTAGGGGATCATTTTAATCGTATGGACCTACAGAATAAAGATAAGGTGTCATTTTTACCGAAATATGCACTGCGTATAAACGGAAACCCTCAAAAGTTACAAAATGGCATTTTTTTCTTCCATTTTATCGCACGATTTTATTTTTTTCCGTTTCGCTGTAGATTTTTGGGTAAAATGACTGACGTCATTACAAAGTAGAATTGGTGGCGCAAAAAATAAGCATCATATGGATTTTTAGGTGAAAAATTGAAAGTTATGATTTTTGAGGTAAGGAGGAAAAAAACGAAAGTGCAAAAATGAAAAATTGCCAAAGAGGGAAGGGGTTAAAGCAGTGTTTCCCAACCAGGGTGCCTCCAGCTGTTGCAAATCTACAACTCCCAGCATGACCGGACAGCCTTTGGCTGTCCGGGCATGCTGGGAGTTGTAGATTTGCAACAGCTGGAGGCACCCTGGTTGGGAAACACTGCTTTAAACAGTTACAATAATTTGACATATAATTTAAAGATATAATTCTATGATGTCATCACTTACTTCTCATGTTCTGACCGATCTGCTGCGGTCCCTGTCTGCCAGGACTATACAGACCCTACTTCCGGTCCCTGTCTGCCAGGACTATACAGACCCTACTTCCGGTCCCTGTCTGCCAGGACTATACGGACCCTACTTCCGGTCCCTGTCTGCCAGGACTATACAGACCCTACTTCCGGTCCCTGTCTGCCAGGACTATACAGACCCTACTTCCGGTCCCTGTCTGCCAGGACTATACGGAGCCTACTTCCGGTCCCTGTCTGCCAGGATTATACTGACCCTACTTCCGGTCCCTCACTCCCCATAGTTCTCTGAGGCATCACGTGACCATGCTTTATCCTCCCTCCTCCTCCTAATGATGTGAGTAGATTTACACAGAACGAGTTGTGCAGATCACATTGATAGTCACCCAGCGTTCCCAGGCTCCTGTAAAGCAAATGTGAAATGTCATTATTGATCGCCCAGATTTCCTAGGCTCCTGTACGGGAAAATTACTTGGTGGTCATCCAACTTTTCAGGCTTATGAAAAATGTATGAAAAATGTCATTGGTCGTCACCCAGCTTTCCCAGGATTATATATAGCAAATGTCATTGGTCGTCACTCAGCTTTCCCAGGCTTCTATATAGCAAATGTCATCATCATATCCTATTAATAAATCACACAGCTTTCTTTTGCTCCTCTATACCAAATAACATTGGTGATTTTCAAGATTTCTCTGGCTTCTGTGTGATAAATTTCATTGTTGGTCACCCAGCTTTCCCAGGCTCCTGTAATGCAGATCACATTGGTGGGCACGCAGCTTTCCCAGGCTCCTGAATGGCAGATATAATTTGGTGGGCACTCAGCTTTCCCAAGCTTCTATATAGCAAATGTCACCGGTGGTCACCCAGCTTTCCCAGGCTTCTGTATAGCAAATGTCATCATCATATGATATTAATAAATCACACAGCTTTCCTATGCTCCTCTATAGCAAATAACATTGGTGATGGTCAAGATTTCTTGGGCTTCTCTATGATAAATGTCATTGTTGGTCACCCAGCTTTCCCATGCTCCTGTAATGCAGATCACATTGGTGTTCACCCAGATTTCCCAGGCTCCTGAATGGCAGATATAATTGGTGGGCACTCAGCTTTCCCAGGCTTCTATATAGCAAATGTCACTGGTGGTCACCCATGCTTTCCCAGGCTCCTGTATGGCAAATCACATTGGTGATACCCACATTTCCCAGGCTCTTGTATGGCAAATGACATTGGTGATCACCCAGCTTTCCCAGGCTCCTGTATGGAAAACACATTAGTAGTCACCCAGCTTTCTCAGGCTCCTGTATGGCAAATTATATTGGTAGTCACCCAGCATTTTAAGTCTCTTGTATGGCAGATCTCATTGGTGGTCACCTAACTTATCCAGACTCCCTTATGGCGGATCTTATTGGTGGTTATCTAGCTTTCCCAGGCTTATATATGGCAGATCTCATTGATGGTCACCCAGCTTTCCTGGGCTCCTGTGCAGCAAATCATATTAATAATCACACAGCTTTCTTATGCTCCTCTATAGCAAATAACATTGGTGATCATGCTCAGGCTCCTGTATGACAAATTTCATTGTTGGTCACCCAGCTTTCCCAGGCTCCTGTAATGCAGATCACATTGGTGGGCACCCAGCTTTTATAGGCTGCTGAATGGCAGATATAATTGGTGGGCACTCAACTTTCCCAGGCTCCTTTGTGACAGATCCTGAATGGCAGATATAATTGATGGTCACCCCGCTGTCCTGGGCTCCTGTATGTCAAACATTGTTGATTATCCTAGCTTTCTCAGGCTCCTCTATGGAAAATCAAAATGTTAATCACCCAGATTTCCGAGGCTCAGGTATGGAAAATCACTTTGACGGTTATCCAGCTTTCTCAGGCTTCTGTAATGCAAATCACATTGGTGGTCACCCAGCTTTCCCATGATCCTATACGGTAGATCTAATTAGTAGTCACCTAGCTCTCCTAGGCTCCTATATGGCAAATCAAATTGGTGGTCACCCAGCTTTCCTAGACCTCCTGTATGGCAGATCACATTGGTGTTCACCCAGCTTTCCCAGGCTCCTATATGGCAAATCACATTGATTATCACCCAGCTTTCTCAGGCTCCTGTATGGCAAATCACACTGGTGTTCACCCAGCTTTCCTAGAACTCCTGTATGGCAAATCACATTGGTGATCACCCAGATTTCTCAGCTCCTTTATTGCAAATACCCTTGGTGGTCACTCAGTTCTACCAAGCATTCTGTATGGCAGATCACAATGGTGATCACCCAGCTTTTACAGGCTCCTGTGTGACATATCACATTTGCTATCACCCAGATTTCCCAGGCTCCTGCATGGCAGATCTCATTGATAGTCAACTAACTTGCCCAGGTTCCTCCTGTCTGGCAGATCTAATTGGTGGTCACGTAGCTTTCCCAGGATCCTGTATAGCAAAGTTTAATGGTGGGCACCCAGCTATCCTGGGCTTCTGTATGGAAAATCACCCAGCTTTCTAAGGCTGATCTCAGTGGTGGCCAATAAGCCTTTCTAGGCTCTTGTATGGCAGACTTCATTGGCGATCACCCAGCTTCTTCAGGTTCCTGTATGGCAAATCACATTGGCGATCACCCAGATTTCCCAAGCTCCTGTGTCACCCCTCTGTGACCTATGTACACACCCACTGTATGGAGGCTGCCTGACAGGGCTGCAAGGCTACAGGGGTGCAACTCCTGTACTGGGCCACCACACGATATGTTATACAATATACAAAATGTTATACAAGAACATATATAGAATGTTTTTCGACCCATTAGGGTCTTTGTCAAGCTTTGAAACATTCCATGTGCGTTCTTTAAAGGGGTACTCCGGGGAAAACCTTTTTTCTTTTAAATCAACTAGTGGCAGAAAGTTAAACATATTTGTAAATTACTTCTATTAAAAAATCTTAATCCTTCCTGTACTTATTAGCTGCTGAATACTACAGAGGAAATTCTTTTCTTTTTGGAATTCTCTCTGATGACATCATGAACACAGTTCTCTCTGCTTACGTTATTATAATAATAATAATAATAACACTTTATTTATTGTTGTCCTTAGTGGGATTTGAACCCAAGGCAGCAGTGCTAACCACTGAGCCACCATGCTGCCCTTAGCATACATGTGCTATGCATGGTTACTAAAATGGACAGAGATGTCAGCAGAGAGCACTGTGCTCGTGATGTCATCAGTGTTCCAAAAAGAGAGGAATTTCCTCTGTAGTATTCAGCAGCTAATAAGTACTGGAAGGATTGAGATTTTTTAATAGAAGTAATTTACAAATATGTTTAACTTTCTGCCACCAGTTGATTTAAAAAGAAAAAAGGTTTTCACCGGAGTACCCCTTTAAAGGTTCTGCACATCTCGATGCTGTGAAATCTCCTTCTTAAAGGGGCACTCCACTGAAAAACAACTTATCCCCTATCCATAGGCTAGGGCAGTGTTTCCCAACTAGTGTGCCTCCAGCTGTGGCAAAACTACAACTCCCAGCATGCCCCGACAGCCGTTGGCTGTCCGGGCATACTGGGAGTTGTAGTTTTGCCACAGCTGGAGGCACACTAGTTGGGAAACACTGGGATAGGGGATAAGATGTTTTTTGGCGGAGTACCCCTTTAATGTCCAGCCAGACCCAACTGATGGGATTGTTGATCTACAAACTTGCCTCCCACCGTCTATTAAAGGGGTACTCCGGTGAAAAACGTTTTTTTTTTTTTTTTTAATCATCTGGTGCCAGAAAGTGAAACAGATTTGTAAATTACTTCTCTTAAAAAATCTTAATCCTTCCTGTACTTATTAGCTGCTGAATACTACAGCGGAAATTCTTTTCCGTTTGAAACACAGAGCTCTCTGCTGACATCACGAGCACAGTGCTCTCTGCTGACATCTCTGTCCATTTTAGGAACTGTCCAGGGTAAAAGCAAATCCCCATAGCAAACATATGCTGCTCTGGACAGTTCTTAAAATGGACAGAGATGTCAGCAGAGAGCACTGTGCTCGTGATGTCAGCAGACAGCTCTGGGTTTCAAATGGAAAAGAATTTCCGCTGTAGTATTCAGCAGCTAATAAGTACAGGAAGGATTAAGATTTTTTAATAGAAGTAATTTACAAATCTGTTTAACTTTCTGGCACCAGTTGATTTAAAAAAAAAAAAGTTTTTCACCGGAGTACTTCTTTAAGATTTCAACAGTGTTGTTGCAACTTTTTTTTTTTTTTTAATGTTTTGGTCAATCGAGGTCTCAGTAGTGAGACCCCCACAATCTCTAGATCTAACTGGGAGAAGCACATGGAAGCGCTCCTCACTCCCCCGCTTGGCGTTGGCACCAACTCACTGCAGGAGACTCCATTAACCCCTTCACGCAGAATGCCGTATATACAGCATTCAGTTAATTGCCCGGCCATCGGCATCACATGGGTTAAACTTGCCTGCTCCTGCTGTTTCCGGCAGCAGACAAGTCCAGCTTCAGGACCAGGGACCTATCAGATGTGGTTCCCGTTCCAGGATCATCAGGGCATGCTGGGAGTTATAGTTTTGCAACATATGGAGGGCCACCGTTTGGAGTCCACATTGTGTAATGGTGTCTAAGCTGTGGCCATCCATATGTTGGAAAACTAAAACTTTTGGGAATTTTTTGCACTTTTTTGGGGGGACGTATGCAGTCTGTGCCACCAGCGACTGTTCGGCGCTGTGTGGCCAAACTGTAGACCGTGTGCAGATTGTCCTAAGTGCTAATCAGTGATTTATTACTGAACAGCACTTTTTTGGGGGTACAGGCATTTTTTTTTTTTTACTTTTTTTGGAGGGGAGTTTGCGGTGCAGCCACACAGTGCAGAACAGTCGCTGGTGGCATGGACCACAAACACCCACAAAAAAAAAAAGCGCAATAAAACCCCTGCACCCAAAAAAGTGCTGATCAGTAATAATTCACTGATCAGCAATCAGTGCTGTCTGCACATGGGGTAGGCAGAACAGTCGCTGGTGGCATGGACCCCAAACACTCCCCAAAAAGTGCAAAAACAAACAAACCTGCAGTGCAAAAAAGCCTACAATAAAAATAAAAAACACTGCATTTACACACTTACCCCCCCTCATAAAATATAAATACCCCAAAGGCTCTTTTTGGTGTTGGAGGCATTCACCATACACTTGCCTCAGATTCCGAGACCGGCAATGAGGGAGGGGAAAAAAGACCCCAAATTTCTTCCTCCTCCCCCTCGACATCATCCAGTGATGATGAGCCCCCCCAGAAGGTGGCGCCATAGGGCAGTGCCATTAGAGGTTTCTCATACTAGTGACCCTGTCCCCTATAGAATTAACCCAGCCCGCCCCCCCCCCCCCCCCTGTATAGGTGACCCCACATGGACCCCAGTCCGGATGGTTATGAGCCACTGATTTCTAGGTTTGGTAGCCACCCAGGAATTCAAATTGACCCCACAGTCCTCACTGAAATGATCTTTACAATTTTTTATTTTTTAGAAGGTTTTGCTTTCTTGTGCATATGGCAGGATTTCCGCGGCAGACGTTTCCCCTGTGGACATCCTGATTCCGCGGAGAATAGACTTTCCGCACAGAAATGCATTGCTGTCTATTAGACACTGCACTTCCAAGCGGTCCTAGTGTCGGCATGTTCTACCAGGGCTCCATTGTCGGTGAAATGTCCGTGCGGAAATTGTGAATTGTGCGTAAATGTGAAATTCTCTGTGCGGACATTCCACCGTCTGAACATAGCCTCAGCCGCCCCTATACAAAGCACTAATTTAGGCCTTAAATGTGCATGGCGCTCTCTCTCTTCGGAGCCCTGCCATATTTAAAGGCAACAATTTAGGGCCACATATGGGGTATTTCTGAAGTCGGGAGAAACTTTTATTACAGAATTTTTGGGGCTTTTTCTCCTTTTACCACTTCTGAAAATGAAAAAAATTGGGACTACACCAGCATGTTCGTTAAAGAAAAAAATTTTTTTGACATCAACATGCTGGGTATTTCCTTTAATTTTCATTTTCACAAGAGGTAAAAGGAGAAACAGCCATCCAAAAAAAATGACGCAATTTCTCCCGAGTTCAGAATTACTCCATATGTGAGCGTGAAGTGCTCTGCGGGTGCACAACAGGGCTCAGGAGTGAGAGCGCTCCATGTACATTTGAGGTCTAAATTGGGAATTTGTACACATGTGGCTCCATTTTGGAAACTACACCCCTCAAGGAATGTAACAAGTGGTGCAGTGAGCATTTACACCCCAATGATGTCTGAAAGATTTTTGGAACAGTGGTCCACAAACCTGTCAAACGCCAGTGGGGTGTAAATGCTCACTGCGACCCTTATTACTTTCCGTTAGGGGTGTAGTTTCCAAAATGGGGTCACATGTGGGGGGGGGGGGTCCACTGTTCTGGTAGCACAGGGGACTTTGTAAACGGACATGGCCCCCAACTTCAATTCCAGCCAAATTCTCTTTCCACAAGCTCAATGGCGCTCCTTCTCTTCTGAGCCCTGTAGTGCGCCCGCAGAGCACTTTACATCCACATATGGGATATTTCCATACTCTATATGGGTTTACAAATTTTGGAGGCTTTTTCTCCTATTAACCCTTGTGAAAATGAAAAATTTGGGGTAACACCAGCATTTTAGTAAAAAAAAAATTATTTAATTTTTCATTTTCACGTCAAACAAACAAAATTTCGTCAAATACCTGTGGGGTGTTAAGGATCACTGTACCCCTTGTTATGTTCCTTGAGGGGTGTGGTTTCCCAAATATTTGCCATGCGTTTTTTGTTTTTTTTTGCTGTTCTGCCACCATGGGGGCTTCCTAAATGCGACATGCCCCCAAAAAACTTTTCAGCAAAATTCTCTCTCCAAAATCCCAAAGATGCTCCTTCCCTTCTGAGCTCTGTAGTGCACCCACAGAGCACTTTACATCCACATATGAGATATTTCCTTACTCGGGAGAAATTGGGTTACAATTTTGGGGGGGCTTTTTCTACATGCTACAAGAACATGTTAGTGCAAAAAAAAAATTGAGATTTTGAGTTTTCTCCTCCACTTTGCTGCTATTCCTGTGAGACACCTAAAGGGTTAAAACACTTTCTGAATGTCATTTTGAATACTTTGAGGGATGCAGTTCCCATAATGGGGTAATTTATGGGGGATTTCTCAAAGAAAGGTCCCTAAAAATCCACTCCAAATTGAACTAGCCCCTAAAAAAAAAAATTCAGATTTTGAATTTTTGTGAAAAATTGGAAAATTGCTGCTTTACTTTGAAGCCTCTGATGTCTGATGTAAATATAAAGTAGACATAATGTATATGTGAATCAATATATCATTTATTTGGAATGTCCATTTTTTCTTATAAACAGAGAGTTTCAAAGTTAGAAAAATGCTAAATTTTCATGAAATTTTTCACCAAGAAATGATGCAAGTATCAACGAAAATTTACCATTTTCTGTCACCAAAAAACAGTCTTGGAATCAAATTCATAAGTAAAAGCATCTCAGAGTTATTAATGCTTAAAGTGATAGAGGTCAGATTTGAAAAAAATTTCCTGGTCCTTAAAGGGGTACTCCGCCCCTAGACATCTTATCCCCTATCCAAATGATAGGGGATAAGATGTCAGATCGCCGCGGTCCTGCTGCTGGGGAGGCCCGGGATCCCCGCTGCGGCACCGCGCTATCATTACTGCACAGAGAGAGTTCGCTCTGTGCGTAATGACGGGCGATACAGGGGACGGAGCGCGTGACATCATGGCCCCGCCCCCTCGTGACATCACGGCCCGTACCCTTAATGCAAGTCTATGGCTGGGGGCGTGACGACCGCCGCGCCCCCTCCCATAGACTTGTATTGAAAGGGGCGGGCCGTGACATCACGAGGGGCGGAGCCATGACGTAACAATGCTCTGGCCCCTGTATTGCGCGTCATTACATGCAGAGCGAACTCCCGGGCCTCCCCAGCAGCGGTACCGCAGCGATCTGACATCTTATCCCCTATCCTTTGGATAGGGGATAAGATGTCTAGGGGCGGAGTACCCCTTTAAAGGGGTACTCCAGCCCTAAGACATCTTATCCCCTATCCAAAGGATAAGGGATAAGATGCCTGATCGCGGGGGTCCCACCGCTTGGGATTATAGCAGGGTGCTGCATGAAAGATTGCAGGGGTCCCCAGCAGCGGGACCCCTGCAATCAGGCATCTTATCCCCTATCCTTTGGACTGAGGCATGCTGCCATCCGCCTCTCCTGTCTATAAATCTAGGGATTGGAAGGAATCTTAGCACTGAGACCCCGATTGATCAAAACTTTTACAGGTCCTACACAGGAACTCCACCCATGCTACAATATATGAATATCAATCTGGTTTTCTACTCAGCAGGCATCCTGATGTTCCACATGATCTGATTTCTGGATAAAACGTTTACCAAACACTGCACGACTATTGTTTCTTTTCCTTGTGAGTTCTCAAATGTTTTGTAAGACTTGATTTATGGGTAAAACATCTCTCACATACTGTACATGAATGCGGCTTCTCTCCCGTGTGAGTTCTCAAATGTTCCACAAGACTTGATTTTTCAGTAAAACATTTCCCACATTCAGGACAGGTAAACGGCTTTTCCCCTGTGTGGGTTTTCAGATGGCCAATAAGTGTCGTTTTGTAGTTAAAACATCTTCCACATTCTGGGCAAGAATATTGTTTCTCTCCTGTGTGAATTATTTGATGTCTAACAACACCCGAACTCTGACTGAAACATTTACCACATTCTGAACATGAATATGGCTTCTTTCCTGTGTGAACTCTCTGATGCTTATCAAGACCTGATTTTAGGCTAAAACATTTATCACACTCTGAACAAGAAAATGGTTTCTCTCCTGTGTGAGTTCTCTGATGTTTAACAAGACTCGATTTTATGCTAAAACATTTCTCACATTCTGTACATGAAAAGGGCCTCTCCCCTGTGTGAATTCTCTGATGTTTTAAAAGATCTGATCTCATAGTAAAACGTCTTCCACAGTCCAAACATGAATTTGGCTTCTCCCCTGTGTGAGTATTCATATGTTTAACAACATACGATCTATCTGTGAAACATTTTCCACATTCTGAACAAGAAAATGGCTTCTCTCCTGTGTGAATTCTCTGATGTTTAACAAGACCCGATTTGAGACCAAAACATTTCCCACATTCTGCACATGAATACGGTTTCTCCCCTGTGTGTATTCTCTTATGTTTATAAAGATCTGATCTCATACTAAAACATCTTCCACATTCCAAACATGAATATGGTTTCTCTCCTGTGTGAGTCCTTTGATGTTCACGAAGATTTGATTTATACTTAAAACATTTCCCACATACTGTACATGAGTATGTCTTCTCCTCTGTGTGCATTTTCTGATGATCCACAAGAATTGATTTACGACCAAAACACTTTCCACATTCAGGACACGAAAATGGCTTCTCTCCTGTGTGAGTTTTCTGATGTTTAAGGAGACCCGATTTCTGACTAAAACATTTCCCACATTCTGAACATGAAAATGGTTTCTCCCCTGTGTGAGTTTGTTGAGGGCTTTCAACATGAGGAAGTATAATTTCAAAATGTTCCGCACATTTAGAACGTACAAAAATTTCACCCAGTTTATGTCCATTTCTGTTTTTCACACAGTGTGTTTGGTTATCTTCTAGATCATAATAGGGAGATAAAAGGAGATTCCCAGGGGAGCCTGTAACCCATTCTTCCCCTAGAAAAAGGAACAGAATTTTTCCATATTCAAAATTAATATTTAATACATTTTTATGTAAAAGCACAACGTTTTAGGATACAGTCAAACAATGTGTCAATAAGGTATAAAACAAGTCTATCAAAGTTAAAGAAAAATAAGTATTTTGTCAATTGTTTTAAATTAGTGTTTTGAGACGTGCTCACCATAGGGATGAATATAAAGGGGTACTCCGGTGCTACATTTTGTTCAGAATGCCTGGAGCCAGAGGCCATGATCGTGACGTCACGGCCACACCCCCTCGTGACATCATGATACGTCCCCCTATACATGTCTAAGCGAGAGGGCGTGTTGGCCGACACGCCCCCTCCCATAGACATGAATTGAGGGGGTGTGGCGTGACATCATGAGGAGGGGTGACCGTGATGTCACGACCACTGCCGCAGGAACCCGGCATTTGTTTCAAACGCCGGGTGCTACGGGAGATCGTGAGGGGCCCCAATGATCAGACATCTTATCCCCTATCATTTGCATAGGAGATAAGATGTCTAGCAGCGGAGTACCCCTTTAAAGGGAGTGGGCAGCTCAGCAAACCTCCAAAAACTCTGGATAGAATGAGGTAAAGTGCTTAGGTGAGTTTTAAAGGGGTACTCCGGTGGAAAAATTATTATTTTTTTTTTTTTAGTTAACTTATGCCAGAAAGTTAAACAGATTTGTAAATTACTTCTATTAAAAAATATTAATCCTTCCAGTATTTATCAGCTGCTGTATACTACAGAGGAAATTCTTTTTTTTTTTGGACTTCTTTTCTGTTCTGACCACAGTGCTCTCTGCTGACACCTTTGTCCATACCAGGAACTGTCCAGAGCAGGAGAAAATGCCCATAGCAAACAGAGCACTGTGGACGTGACAGAAAATAAATCCCAAAAGAAAATAATTTCCTCTGTAGTATACAGCCGCTCATAAGCACTGGAAGGATTAAGAATTTTTAATATAATTAATTAACAAATCTGTTTAATTTTCTGGCACCAGTTGATTTAAAAAAAAAAAAGAAAAAAAAAAAAGTTTTCCAGTGGAGTACCCCTTTAACTATATACAAACACATACCAGCATCCCACTTATGTAAGAGGGCCCAATACAGTGACCTCTAACGGAATCCTGGACTATAAGGCACAATTTTTATTTTATTTTTTTTTAAACAGATTTGTAAATTACTTTTGTTTAAAAAAAATCTTAATACTTCCAGTACTCTGCTGTATGCTCCACAGGAAGCTGTGTAGTTAATTTCCAGTCTGACCACAGTGCTCTCTGCTGACACCTCTGTCCATGTCAGGAACTGTCCAGATCAGGATCGATTTGCTATGGGGATTTGTTTCTACTCTGGACAGTTCCTGACATGGACAGAGGGGTCTGCAGAGAGCACTGTGGTAATAAAACAAGAGGTGGTAGTTAATAGGGTTATCCAGTATTTTATTTTCTATATTTTTGCTGGGTGTGCGGTAAAAAAATAAAAAATAAAAAAATAAAAACACAAGGACACTGTACCAGCACCCAAAAAAAAAAAAAAAAATTTAATAAAAAATAAAAAAATCACTCTGCAATTTATTAGGACAGGATAGATAACAAAATGTATGAAAAGGTTCTTACCATTCACTGACACTGATTTGGTGGAACGAGAGGACTCAAGAAGTCCATAACTTTCCTGCAAGGATCCCACATGTAGAACCTAAAAAAAAACTAAAAAACTCAGTTTATCCTGTACATTGGTGAAGGTGACTTCCTCCCTAAAAAGGAGTGGGTGCGGGCAGGCGTGGTTGTGACATCACAGATACGCCCCCTTGTAACGTCACGTCCCCTCAATGCAAGTCTACGGGAGGGGGCGTGGCTATCGCCACGCCCCCTCCCGTAGACTTGCATTGAGGGGGCGTGGCGTGACATCACAATTATGGCCGCTCCCGTCAAGCGTTGATCGCGACAAGACTAAACCTTCTTTACTCCAGCCAGAAAGCAATCACTTTTTTTGTCCTTTGACCCCCCTATAAAAAGCTGGGTCTTGCATTTATATAGTTGTACAATGCATGTCCCTATATTAACCCCTTCCCGCAAAACAACGTACCCGGTACGTTGGGATCCGGGCTGGAACGTATGAAGAGAGCTCAGAACCCTGCTATCAGCAGCCGACACTCACCCTTTAAATTATGCAATCAATAGTGATGAGCAGCAGGGGCCGTATTCAAATTCGCGATATTTTGCGAATATATGGATGAATATTCGTCGTATGTTCGCGAAATTCGCTATGCTTTTTTTTTTTTTTTTCCCATGCGAAAATTCATTATGAAATTCGCATAGTGCGCATGCGCAATTATATCTCACCTAAGAAGGGAGGGATCAGTGTCAGGTCTGGAAGTGACGATATTCGCATAAATATTTGCATAAATTCGCATATAAAAAAAACCCCGAATATTCATCATTACGAATATATATCACTATATTCTAAATATTCGCAAAATCGCGAAGTGACAATATTTGCGGTAAAAATTCGAATTTTTTTCTTTTTATTTGATGAATTTGTAACATATGCTTACCCCATTTTTTTTAATACCTGTTTTGTATTGTATTTTATGGTTCTCAATAAAGACTTATGTAGTTTTTTAGGTTAGTAGGGCCCACTGGGAGACTTATTGCTGTGTTTATTAGGTCCCAGCACTTTGCTAAGAGTTAATATATGTTTTACATTTATTCTGTAGTGTTAGTTTTATATGTGTTATTTAAATGTGCTATTGTACCTTTAAGCAGAGGAGCGGTGCACCCCATGTGACCCTGCCTGCCAATAGGAACCCCTAAATTCTTGTCCATATAGTTTAGTGGGACTTTGACGTCACGAGCTCCCGTCGTCGGCTCTTAGCGTTCTGAACATTTAGTTCCAAACGCGGAGTACCCCTTTAAAGGTTATCCGTAACCTGACGTCGGTGTGTTCCTTTACTCCCCGTGTCTGGCCCAGGAGAAGCCGTCTCCAACCTCGGACCATATAGGATAACTGTGCCCTGGCGTCACGAAGTGATCAGGTATTTTCCTACACCACCTGTGGATCCACATTGTTATTGTTGTTCATACTTTGTTACTGGCAGTGGTCAGTACATCGGGTTTACCAGGCCCTATTTAGGAGTTTGTAAGTATGAGTCACTGATAAACATTTGGCGCAATATATCTAAATAATAGGCCAATAAGCTCAGTGAATGAGCAGTAATCCTGCAGATCAGCGCTCAGTTACAAAGCCTATCACAAGGCTTGGCCATTGTGCCATCGATAGATCGTTCCAGTGGCCCTTTGCTGCAGTCAGTAGTCAGCCACATGACAGCTATTCCGTGAGGGGATTGGCGACCGACAGCTGATGATTTTTTTATAGCATATAAGAACAAAGCGATCAGCCAATGAATGATGTTTTCTTATTTGTCAGCTGGTCTCTGGCCGTATTACACAGGGCAATATAGGCCTCTTCAGGCAATAATCACCTACGTAACAGATCCCGCACGTTGTCTAAGAATAAGACCGTTTTTAAAGGGGTTATCAAAGAATTTTTTTTTTATATATATATAAATCAACTGGCTCCAGAAAGTTAAACAGATTTGTAAATTACTTCTATTACAAAAATCTTAATCCTTTCAATACTTATGAGCTGCTGAAGTTGAGTTGTTCTCTGATGACACCTGTCTCGGGAACGGTCCAGAGTAGAAGCAAATCCCCCTAGCAAACCTCTTCTTCTCTGTGCAGTTCCTGAGACAAGCAGAGATGTCAGCAGAGAGCACTGTTGCCAGAAAGAAAAGAACAACTCAACTTCAGCAGCTGATAAGTATTGGAAGGAGTAAGATTTTTTAATAGAAGTAATTTACAAATCTGTTTAACTTTCTGGAGCCAGTTGAGATATATCTATATCTATATCTATATCTATATATCTATATATCTATATATCTATATATCTATATATATATATATATATATATATATATATATATATATATAGATATAAATTCCTGGAATACCCCTTTAACCCATTCATGACCCAGTTTTTTCAAATTTGATATGTGTCTCTTTAAGTGGTAATAACTTATGAACTACTTTTACCTGGCAAAGTGATTCAGAGATTGTTTTTTGAAACAAATTGTACTTTATATTAGCAGTAAATTTTTGTTGATACATGAAGCGATTTTTGTGAAAAATTGGAAAATTTTTAATTTCTCTGTTGAAACTCTCTACATGTAAGAGAAATAGTCATGCCAAATAAATGTAGTTATTAATTCACATCCACAACATGTCTACTTTATGCTGGCATCATTTGTTAAAGATTCTTTTACTTTTTTACGACATTAGAAGGCTTATATTATTATGAGCATTTGTTCTAATTTTCTACAAAATTTCAAAATCAAAAACATTTTTTTTGGAACAATAACGTTTTTAATATATGTGTGTGTGTGATATATTAGGGATCGACAGATTATCGGTTTGGCCAATATTATCGGCCGATATTCACGATTTTGGATGTCTTCGGTTTTCAGCAATTACCTTGCCGATAATGCCCGCCGCACCCCCCACCGCACCGCCCCGGCCAGAGACCACTGCCGCCGCTGCCCCATTGCCTCCACCATCCCCGGTTTTATAATTACCTGTTCCCGGGGCCCGCGCTACTTCTGGCTCCTACGCCGTCCTGTGTTACGCTGTGCAGCTCAATGACGAGTGACGTCCTCAACGTGACGTCACCGTCAGTGCGCACAGTGACAGCTAAGGAGGACGGCGCTGGAGACAGAAGTAGAGCGGACCCCGGGAACAGGCAATTATAAAACCGGGGATGGGGAGGCAATGTGGCAGCGGTGGCGGAGGACTCTGGCTGGGGTGGCGCGGTGCGGCGATGGTGGTGAGTGGGGTCGCTTAGGCGGTGATAGGACTCAGGACAGGCAGGGGGAGAGAAGCGGGTGGCGGCGGCGGTCTCTGGCACCGCAAAAGCCGCTGCCGTTCATTGATTTAAAGCATTGATTTAAATCAATGATCTGCAGCGGTGTTGCCGAGGGGGGGGGGGGGGGGGGGGTTAATAAATAGCCATTAAGTTATATCGGTATAAGTTAGCAGCTATCGGCCCTAACCGCCGCAGAGTATCGGCCCTAAAAAAAAAATTATCTGTCGATCCCTAATATATATACGTGTAGATATACACGTGTGTGTATGTGTGTGTATATATATACACACATACATACATTATATATACACACACACACGTGTATATAAATATTATATATTAGTATGCAAAGTTTCTCATCACACCACCATATAAGGTAGCGTGCCCTCTGATCAGCTCTGGTTACAAAGTCTCAGAAGCTGATTGAGATTAATGCCAAGTCAGATTTCTCCCCAGCTAGTCGCTACAGGTCTCTCATCCTCAGCCAAGCCAGAACACCCTGCTCTGTACTGACGAGGGGCAAGCACCCCGAAACAGCTGTCTACAGATGTGTCCTCTTTCCTTCTGGGGAGAATTCTGACTTGGCATTAATCCCAATCAGCTTCTGATACTTTGTAACCAGAGCCAGAGTTGATCAGAAGGCATGCTACCTTATATGGTGGTGTGATGAGAAACTTTGCATACTTCTTACCCAGAAAGCCCACGGAGTGCTAATGGCCTTTTTGAATCTTCGTTTTACTCCGGAAGCGGTGCCTCTCCCTGAGGAAAATACTCGTCCCTTATAAAATTAACACATTTTTTTTTTTTTTTTTTTTTTTTTTTGCAGTAACAGGTTTAGGACACTAGGGGGAGCTGTTGTACAACAAAACAGCTTTTTTTTATTATTATTTTTTTAAAGTGATAGTGAAACTAAAGCATGCTGGTGGGCACAGAAGGCACAGCGTCGGCAGCTCGGGACGGGTAAGGGACACCGGGAGAAGGGTGAGAGGTAGAGGGACACTGGGGTCTACTAGCAGAGCAGTGCGAAACGCTGCCATTAGCTAGTCAGATTTGACTAGCTGATAGGTGTGATCACTGTGAGGGGGGGGGGACGGGGGGGGGACAAAATCCCCCTAGGTCCCGAGACAAGCTGGCTGCCTATCAGTGATAGCCACCATCTTACCGGGTGCAGAGAGATGCCGCGAGTAGTGGCCAGTATCTGCATGACGTACATGTATGTCATGGGTCGGGAAGGGGTTAATTATCTCCACTGCTAGAGGAGATTAGTAGAAGCTTCATTATATTCATCTATAGGGGATTTGTAGATATCTCAGCTTCATCTACCTGATGGTCCAGTGGGATATCCTCCTCTTCCTCTTTACAATCCTGGGGATATAGAGGACGGGGACATCTCTCTGGGGGATTTATACTACTGGATCCATCTATAGGAAATAAACACAGTGACTGAATCCATTGTTATATGTGATGATCAGATGATGGGGGAATCTAGGAGATCCACAAACCTGCTCTCTCCTCTTACCTGGTGATGTGAGGGACTGGTGATCCTCCATCATGACCTGATCCTTGTACAGATCCTTGTGTCCTAATAAATACTCCCACTCCTCCATGGAGAAATAGACAGTGACATCCTGACACCTTATAGGAACCTGACACAGACAATGATACAATTCTCCTCCAGACACTTCATACCTTGGTGTTATTGTATAATGTCCCAGCATTCCCAGCAGCGCTCACCTCTCCAGTCAGCAGCTCAGTGATCCTGGAGGTAAGTTCTAGGATCTTCTGCTCATGTATCAGTGAATGAGGTGGAGGCTCCTCGGGGGCGGGGCTCTGGCTCCTGCTCCAGCCTCCTGACACACGGGGTGTCACACACTCACCAGACGACTTCTTCACTACTGTGTAATCCTGTGTATGGGGAGACACTGATCACTACAGAGAGAAGAAGAATCCCGCACCTTTCCACTCATTTCCCTGCTTTATTAATAGAGATACAAGGAAGGTCATGTGACCCGCTCACCTCTCCAGTGATCCAGTAGATCATCTCTAGGGTGAGATCTAATATCCTCCCAGACATGTGGTCTCTGTCCTTCTCCATCCTTGGGAAACTTTAGTTGTGAGAGTCATGTAAATCCTGAGGGAAAACAAAGAGGATTGGTTGGTAAATCAATAATAATCTATTAATAATAATTAATCTCATAGAGGGAGATTTATCAAAACCTGCCCAGAGGAAAAGTTGCCCAGTTGCCCATAGCAACCAATCAGATCGCTTCTTTCATTTTCTAGAGGCTTTGTTAAAAATGAAAGGAGCGATCTGATTGGTTGCTATGGGCAACTTTTCTTCTGGACAGGTTTTGATCAATCTCCCCCATAAAGTATTGTGGTACGCCTCGGGGGGGTGTAGGGTAGCTGGGGTGTTGCTGAGCAGGTATCAGGGGTTTTTATTAACCCTCGTCACTCGTGATGCCAGGGTGAGGGTTAAATGCTGAGGTAATGCTGGGCCTATCGCCGCCAGGTGAGTGCAGAACAACGGATTGTGCACAACCAGCGCTTAGCTGAAAACTTGTTGAAACTTTACTGAAGATTTTCTGTAACATGCAGCAACTGGTAACAGTCCAGATAAGAGAGTCTATATACAGCTGAGCAGCGATTGATAGGTGGTTGGGACTGGGTACGTTCTCTTTAATTTAGGAGGATTTTGTAGCATAGATCCGCTGGATTTAGGGGTAGGTTTAGGTCCAGTGATCTTGCGGGAATGATAAGAACTCACAGTCTTTAGCGTAGGTCGAGGCCGCAAGGCTTAGGCCTAGTAATTGTCTTTGGAAGTTGCGGAGGTCCTACCTCATCCAGAGTCAGCAACCCAAGAGAGCGAATAATGGCTGCCGCTCCCTTATATGGGCCGGGGCTGAGCGGATTTGGATTGGTCCATAACAGCTGTCACTCACCGTTACATGGCATTGTGGGTGAACACCTGACACAAGAACCACCGAAGGTCCTTCAACAAACCATAGAGTTCTGAACACCGAGTCACATGACCTAAGGTCCTGCAACGCTAACAGGTAGGCATTTAAAGGAGCTATCCAGTGGTGAAAAACTTATCCCCTATCCTAAGGATAGGGGATAAGTTTGAGATCGCGGGGGTCCGACCGCTGGGGCCCCCTGCGATCTCCTGTACGGAGCCCCGACAGCCCGCGGGAAGGAGGCGTGTCAACTCTATGGCAGAGCCGAAGCGCTGCCTTCGGCAATCTCCGGCTCTGCCATAGAGATGTATTGAGGGGGCGTGTTGGCCGCCACTTCGTGCGGGGGTCGACACCCGCTATCTGGCCGGAGAGCCTGGCCCCCGTACAGAAAGATCGCAGGGGGCCCCAGTGGTCGGACCCCCCACAATCTCAAACTTATCCCCTATCCTTAGGATAGGGGATACGTTTTTCACCACTGGACTACCCCTTTAAATATACATATATACATTTATATTTAAATGAATATTAGCTAACTGAGGGGTGACGAGGGGCTAACTAGAAAAGAGGGACCCCACCGTTCCTAGGAACTCTGACTTTGGGGACCTCTACCAAGGTACGGTATACAATACGGTACCGGGACACCACAGTATAATGTCTCACCAGTTGTGAATTATGAAGGAACTACAGATACCAGCAACGGAGGTCATATAGCTGTAGTGATGTCTTATGGTGCCCAGTAGGATTAGGAATGGCGGGTACTCACCACCCGACACTATTGCTCTGGGATATATAAGGTGGCGCCAAAGCTTTTTACGCTGCATTTTACCGCTCTTTTCATAAAGAAAACATTGAATGTTCAGCCATGTTGAATGTTATGGTGTATGAGGAGGTTGGGAGAGATACTTTACCAGGGTGCCTCCAGCTGTTTCAAAACTTCAACTCCCAGCATGCCCGGACAGCCGAATGTAGTTTTGCTACAAATAGTAATACCGCATCTACTTTACATCTCACACGTTCCCGAGGGACCACAACAATGGCCGCCATGATGCTCTCCGAACGGTCAGTTAGGTACAAGGCCGTGAGAATGTATCACTGAATAACGACCGCTATTTACTTTTATAGGACTGTAGGAAAGCTGGATGACCGCAACAATGAACGGCTGCCATTATCCCCACTCAGCTTTCCAAGAGCTCTGAATGGGAATCGGCTCAGTTAGATCACAAGGCTGTGAGGACGTATCACGGAATAATGACCGCCGTTTACTTTACAGGAGTTTTGGAAAGCTGGGTGACCGACCACACCTGGAAGAGCCGAGGCAGCCGCCATATTTGTTGTCACCCAGCTTCTCCACAAGCAGATAGAAGAGGCGGCGGATATTAGACGGACATATGAGGTGTCTATGGCCGCTCAGTACATGTAATATGGAAGGAATGAGACTTAGTCAGCGCTCTCTGTTGCCCATAGCAACCAATGAGAGTGTAAGCAGTGCGGTTGGTTGCTATGGAGACAGCTGGTCCTCAGTGTCCCCCCTCTCATTGTCTCATCTCCCACCTCTCAGTGCAGTCCGGGGGCTTCTAGTAAGGATGTGAAGACTGTCCCTGTCATCTCCTCTTCTCTAGTCACATGTGGGGAGGACACACAGGAAGCCATTGTCCGTGCACAACAGGCTCCCCTGGAAACAACATACCTTGTAATAAGGGAGCGTCTGCAAAGAGCCAGGAAAGACAGAAGCGTACACAGCTTGTGACCAAGAGACTAGGGCGGGGATTTACAACCAGGGTGCCTCCAGCTGTTGCAAAACTACAACACCCAGCATGCCCCGACAGCCTTCGGCTGTCTGGGCATGCTGGGTGTTGTAGTTTTGTAACAGCTGGAGGCACTTAGGCTGTTCAGGAATGCTGGGTGTTGTAGTTTTGCAACAGCTGGAGGCGCTTCGGCTGTTCAGGAATGCTGGGAGTTGTAGTTTTGCAACAGCTGGAGGCGCTTTGGCTGTTGAGGCATGCTTGGAGTTGTAGTTTTGAAACAGCTGGAGGTGCCCTGGTTTTGAAACACTGTCCGGGTATGCTGGGAGTTTTAGTTCTGCAACAGCTGAAGGCACCCTGGTTGGGAAACACCCTCCAGGTATGCTGGGAGTTTTAGTTCTGCAACAGCTGGAGGCTCCCTGGTCGGGAAACACTGTCCGAGCATGTTGGGAGTTGTAGTTTTGCTACAGCTGGGGGCACTCTGGTTGGAAAACACTCTCCAGGCATGCTGGCAGTTGTAGTTTTGCAACAGCTGGAGGCACACTGGCTGGGAAACACTAACCTTAAAGGGGTACTCCGCCCCTAGACATATTATCCCCTATCCAAAGGATAGGGGATAAGATGTCAGATCGCGGGGGTCCCGCTGCTGGGGACCCCCGGGATCTCGGCTGCAGCACCCCGCCATCATTACAGCACAGAGCAGACTCGCTCCTTGTGTAATGACCAGCGGATACAGGGGCCAGAGCATTGTTATGTCACGACTCCGCCCCTCGTGACATCACGGCCCGCCCCCTAATGCAAGTCTATGGGAGGGGGCGTGATGGCCGCCACGCCCCCTCCCATAGACTTGTATTGAGGGGCGGGCCGTTATGTCACGAGGGGGCGGAGCCATGACGTAACGATGCTCCGGCCCCTGTATTGCCCGTCATTACACACGGAGCGAGTCTGCTCTGTGCAGTAATGCTAGCGGGGTGCTGCAGCCGAGATCCCGGGGGTCCCCAGCAGCGGGACCCCCGCGATCTGACATCTTATACCCTATCCTTTGGATAGGGGATAAGATGTCTAGAGGCGGAGTACACCTTTAATGCTCTAATACTGAATGGCAAGGCACAGTAGGCATGCTGGGAGTTGTAGTTTTTCACCAGCTGGAGGCACCTTGGTTAGGAAACACTGGTGTAGGGTGAAAGCGGCCATTATTACTACAGGGTGACCTGGTGACATGAGGGCACAGTGGGGGCATTAGTGCTTGTTGGGGGCACAGAGGGCAGTGTTAGTGGGTGGATGTACAGTTGGGGCATTATTTGTGAGCGTATTACCATATTGTACCCTAAGGGGGGCAGAAACTGCAAAGACTAATTGCAGGTGCGAGTAGTCATCATTGGGGTCTGGGACTATGGAGAAGAAAAGAGAAAGCGAGCGACCGATCAGAAAAGGCGCCCCCTGTAGGTCACTGGATGTAACTGTAATCACTTATATGGCCTGCAGAGCTCCTATATAATACTAGTATCTACCCAGAGGCAAAACAGGGCCCCATATGCCAAATATAATACTGGTCTCTTATGGGGCAATTGTGCTTTGAGGTAGAGCCTGTTTTTTTAATCCCGTTCCCGTTGAATTTCTGCCCATTCCCGCACGCTCCCGCAGGGGCTGTTCTCCACTCCCGCAACATCTTTGTCCGAACCCACCTGCTCCCGCTAACATCTGTGCCCAATCCCGCCCGCTCCTGCTAACATTGCTATACATATGGGGGTATGTGCAGAGCATTATACCCTAGTGTCTGTAGTACAGAAACTAGTGTGATGTCCCAGTACGGGATATGCTCCTACAGTCCTGTCAGGTTGAGTCCCTGTACGTCCTCAGGGCTCACCTGCAGTGTTCCCCCATAATGTGTATAAGTTATATACTAAGGGTAAAGGACCTTTGATATGGTCACATGGTTGTTAGTCACATGATAATGGTTGTCATATGTTTTGTTACCCAGAGAGCACCAGGTGACCAGATGACCCGCAGCTAGCCTATGGGCTCCTTGCACAGCCCCCCTTTATTATTATTACCTTTGTCTGCTCAAGCGCTTGCCCTACGTATCCTGTAAAAGTGTGTTACACAAAGCATTTGGAAATTTTTTACTTTCACTTTCACTTTTTTACACGTTTTGGGATGCAGCTTTGTGCTAAAATAAAATTTATAAACTCCCCTCATCATTCTGCATTCAATGCCCCATAATGACAAAGTGAAAACAGAATTTTCAACATTTTTGATAATTTATCAAAAAGAAAAAACTAAAATTTTGCATGGACGTAAGTATTCAGCCCCTTGAAATTCAGCTTAGGCTCCTCCCATTTATTCATCATCTCTGAGAAGTTTCTTCACCTTGGTTGGAGTCAACTGTGGTAAATTTAGCTGATTGGATGGGATTTGGGAAGACACAGCCCTGTCTATATAAGGTCCAAACATAAGCCATGAGGGGGAAAGAACTGCCTGTAGAGCACTGCCGCGATCCAGCACATTTATGGACACATACTTTCATTCATACATTTATATGTACAATGCGATTCAAGGATTTTCTGTCCTCTCCCTCAGGTACGATATTACTGACACAAGTCTAAGTAGAAAAGCTTAATTGAGCAAAGTACAGATTACTATTGGGGTGACACACTGTAACAAACCTCCTCCTCATGTAATCTCCTTACTACTGGGGTGACACACTGTAACAAACCTCCTCCTCATGTAATCTCCTTACTACTGGGGTGACACACTGTAACAAACCTCCTCCTCATGTAATCTCCTTACTACTGGGGTGACACACTGTAACAAACCTCCTCCTCATGTAATCTCCTTACTACTGGGGTGACACACTGTAACAAACCTCCTCCTCATGTAATCTCCTTACTACTGGGGTGACACACTATACCAAACCTCCTCCTCATGTAATCTCCTTACTACTGGGGTGACACACTGTAACAAACCTCCTCCTCATGTAATCTCCTTACTACTGGGGTGACACACTGTAACAAACCTCCTCCTCATGTAATCCCCTTACTACTGGGGTGACACACTGTAACAAACCCCCTACTCATGTAATCTCCTTACTACTGGGGTGACACACTGTAACAAAACCTCATCCTCATGTAATCACCTTACTACTGGGATGACACACTGTAACAAACCTCCTCCTCATGTAATCTCCTTACTACTGGGGTGACACACTGTAACAAACCTCCTCCTCATGTAATCTCCTTACTACTGGGGTGACACACTGTAACAAACCTCCTCCTCATGTAATCTCCTTACTACTGGGGAGACACACTGTAACAAATCCCCTCCTCATACTGCTGGCTGAGCAAGTGGTTTGGACGCTGGTTGTCTAACTTTCTTGTGGAGGGCAGATCATCGCCCCCATCAAGTGGGCGGTCTAGGTGGTTGCCTATTCTGCCTATAGACAGAGCTGGCCCTGCCCTCCTGCCACTTCATTCTCCCCTCTTGTTCCTCACAGTGTCACTTCATTCTCCCCTCGTGTTCCTCACAGTGACTCTTCATTCTCCCCTCTTGTTCCTCACAGTGTCTCTTCATTCTCCCCTCTTGTTCCTCACAGTGTCTCTTCATTCTCCCCTCTTGTTCCTCACAGTGTCTCTTCATTCTCCCCTCTTGTTCCTCACAGTGTCTCTTCATTCTCCCCTCTTGTTCCTCAGTGTCTCTTCATTCTCCCTCTTGTTCCTCACAGTGTCTCTTCATTCTCCCCTCTTGTTCCTCAGTGTCTCTTCATTCTCCCTCTTGTTCCTCATAGTGTCTCTTCATTCTCCCCTCTTGTTCCTCACAGTGTCTCTTCATTCTCCCCTCTTGTTCCTCAGTGTCTCTTCATTCTCCCTCTTGTTCCTCACAGTGTCTCTTCATTCTCCCCTCTTGTTCCTCAGTGTCTCTTCATTCTCCCCTCTTGTTCCTCACAGTGTCTCTTCATTCTCCCCTCTTGTTCCTCACAGTGTCTCTTCATTCTCCCCTCTTGTTCCTCACAGTGTCACTTTATTCTCCCCTCTTGTTCCTCAGTGTCTCTTCATTCTCCCCTCTTGTTCCTCACAGTGTCTCTTCATTCTCCCCTCTTGTTCCTCACAGTGTCACTTCATTCTCCCTCTTGTTCCTCACAGTGTCTCTTCATTCTCCCCTCTTGTTCCTCACAGTGTCTCTTCATTCTCCCCTCTTGTTCCTCACAGTGTCACTTCATTCTCCCCTTTTGTTCCTCACAGTGTCTCTTCATTCTCCCCTCTTGTTCCTCACAGTGTCACTTCATTCTCCCCTCTTGTTCCTCACAGTGTCTCTTCATTCTCCCCTCTTGTTCCTCACAGTGTCACTTCATTCTCCCCTCTTGTTCCTCAGTGTCTCTTCATTCTCCCCTCTTGTTCCTCACAGTGTCTCTTCATTCTCCCCTCTTGTTCCTCACAGTGTCTCTTCATTCTCCCCTCTTGTTCCTCAGTGTCACTTCATTCTCCCCTCTTGTTCCTCACAGTGTCACTTCATTCTCCCCTTTTGTTCCTCACAGTGTCTCTTCATTCTCCCCTCTTGTTCCTCACAGTGTCACTTCATTCTCCCCTCTTGTTCCTCAGTGTCTCTTCATTCTCCCCTCTTGTTCCTCATAGTGTCTCTTCATTCTCCCCTCTTGTTCCTCACAGTGTCACTTCATTCTCCCTCTTGTTCCTCACAGTGTCTCTTCATTCTCCCCTCTTGTTCCTCACAGTGTCTCTTCATTCTCCCTCTTGTTCCTCACAGTGTCTCTTCATTCTCCCCTCTTGTTCCTCACAGTGTCTCTTCATTCTCCCCTCTTGTTCCTCACAGTGTCTCTTCATTCTCCCCTCTTGTTCCTCACAGTGTCTCTTCATTCTCCCCTCTTGTTCCTCACAGTGTCTCTTCATTCTCCCCTCTTGTTCCTCGCAGTGTCTCTTCATTCTCCCCTCTTGTTCCTCACAGTGTCACTTCATTCTCCCCTCTTGTTCCTCACAGTGTCACTTCATTCTCCCCTTTTGTTCCTCACAGTGTCTCTTCATTCTCCCCTCTTGTTCCTCACAGTGTCACTTCATTCTCCCCTCTTGTTCCTCAGTGTCTCTTCATTCTCCCCTCTTGTTCCTCACAGTGTCTCTTCATTCTCCCCTCTTGTTCCTCACAGTGTCACTTCATTCTCCCTCTTGTTCCTCACAGTGTCTCTTCATTCTCCCTCTTGTTCCTCACAGTGTCTCTTCATTCTCCCCTCTTGTTCCTCACAGTGTCTCTTCATTCTCCCCTCTTGTTCCTCACAGTGTCACTTCATTCTCCCCTCTTGTTCCTCAGTGTCTCTTTATTCTCCCCTCTTGTTCCTCACAGTGTCTCTTCATTCTCCCCTCTTGTTCCTCACAGTGTCACTTCATTCTCCCCTCTTGTTCCTCACAGTGTCTCTTCATTCCTCCCTCTTGTTCCTCACAGTGTCTCTTCATTCTCCCTCTTGTTCCTCACAGTGTCTCTTCATTCTCCCTCTTGTTCCTCACAGTGTCTCTTCATTCTCCCCTCTTGTTCCTCACAGTGTCTCTTCATTCTCCCCTCTTGTTCCTCACAGTGTCATTTCATTCTCCCCTCTTGTTCCTCACAGTGTCTCTTCATTCTCCCCTCTTGTTCCTCACAGTGTCTCTTCATTCTCCCCTCTTGTTCCTCACAGTGTCTCTTCATTCTCCCCTCTTGTTCCTCACAGTGTCATTTCATTCTCCCCTCTTGTTCCTCACAGTGTCTCTTCATTCTCCCCTCTTGTTCCTCACAGTGTCTCTTCATTCTCCCCTCTTGTTCCTCACAGTGTCTCTTCATTCTCCCCTCTTGTTCCTCACAGTGTCTCTTCATTCTCCCCTCTTGTTCCTCACAGTGTCTCTTCATTCTCATCTCTTGTTCCTCACAGTGTCTCTTCATTCTCCCCTCTTATTCCTCACAGTGTCTCTTCATTCTCCCCTCTTGTTCCTCACTGTGTCACTTAATTCTCCCCTCTTGTTCCTCACAGTGTCTCTTCATTCTCCCCTCTTGTTCCTCACAGTGTCTCTTCATTCTCCCCTCTTGTTCCTCACAGTGTCACTTCATTCTCCCCTCTTGTTCCTCACAGTGTCTCTTCATTCTCCCCTCTTGTTCCTCACAGTGTCTCTTCATTCTCCCCTCTTGTTCCTCACAGTGTCTCTTCATTCTCCCCTCTTGTTCCTCACAGTGTCTCTTCATTCTCCCCTCTTGTTCCTCAGTGTCACTTCATTCTCCCCTCTTGTTCCTCACAGTGTCACTTCATTCTCCCCTTTTGTTCCTCACAGTGTCTCTTCATTCTCCCCTCTTGTTCCTCACAGTGTCACTTCATTCTCCCCTCTTGTTCCTCAGTGTCTCTTCATTCTCCCCTCTTGTTCCTCATAGTGTCTCTTCATTCTCCCCTCTTGTTCCTCACAGTGTCACTTCATTCTCCCTCTTGTTCCTCACAGTGTCTCTTCATTCTCCCCTCTTGTTCCTCACAGTGTCTCTTCATTCTCCCTCTTGTTCCTCACAGTGTCTCTTCATTCTCCCCTCTTGTTCCTCACAGTGTCTCTTCATTCTCCCCTCTTGTTCCTCACAGTGTCTCTTCATTCTCCCCTCTTGTTCCTCACAGTGTCTCTTCATTCTCCCCTCTTGTTCCTCACAGTGTCTCTTCATTCTCCCCTCTTGTTCCTCGCAGTGTCTCTTCATTCTCCCCTCTTGTTCCTCACAGTGTCACTTCATTCTCCCCTCTTGTTCCTCACAGTGTCACTTCATTCTCCCCTTTTGTTCCTCACAGTGTCTCTTCATTCTCCCCTCTTGTTCCTCACAGTGTCACTTCATTCTCCCCTCTTGTTCCTCAGTGTCTCTTCATTCTCCCCTCTTGTTCCTCACAGTGTCTCTTCATTCTCCCCTCTTGTTCCTCACAGTGTCACTTCATTCTCCCTCTTGTTCCTCACAGTGTCTCTTCATTCTCCCTCTTGTTCCTCACAGTGTCTCTTCATTCTCCCCTCTTGTTCCTCACAGTGTCTCTTCATTCTCCCCTCTTGTTCCTCACAGTGTCACTTCATTCTCCCCTCTTGTTCCTCAGTGTCTCTTTATTCTCCCCTCTTGTTCCTCACAGTGTCTCTTCATTCTCCCCTCTTGTTCCTCACAGTGTCACTTCATTCTCCCCTCTTGTTCCTCACAGTGTCTCTTCATTCCTCCCTCTTGTTCCTCACAGTGTCTCTTCATTCTCCCTCTTGTTCCTCACAGTGTCTCTTCATTCTCCCTCTTGTTCCTCACAGTGTCTCTTCATTCTCCCCTCTTGTTCCTCACAGTGTCTCTTCATTCTCCCCTCTTGTTCCTCACAGTGTCATTTCATTCTCCCCTCTTGTTCCTCACAGTGTCTCTTCATTCTCCCCTCTTGTTCCTCACAGTGTCTCTTCATTCTCCCCTCTTGTTCCTCACAGTGTCTCTTCATTCTCCCCTCTTGTTCCTCACAGTGTCATTTCATTCTCCCCTCTTGTTCCTCACAGTGTCTCTTCATTCTCCCCTCTTGTTCCTCACAGTGTCTCTTCATTCTCCCCTCTTGTTCCTCACAGTGTCTCTTCATTCTCCCCTCTTGTTCCTCACAGTGTCTCTTCATTCTCCCCTCTTGTTCCTCACAGTGTCTCTTCATTCTCATCTCTTGTTCCTCACAGTGTCTCTTCATTCTCCCCTCTTGTTCCTCACAGTGTCTCTTCATTCTCCCCTCTTGTTCCTCACTGTGTCACTTAATTCTCCCCTCTTGTTCCTCACAGTGTCTCTTCATTCTCCCCTCTTGTTCCTCACAGTGTCTCTTCATTCTCCCCTCTTGTTCCTCACAGTGTCACTTCATTCTCCCCTCTTGTTCCTCACATTGTCTCTTCATTCTCCCCTCTTGTTCCTCACAGTGTATCTTCATTCTCCCTCTTGTTCCTCACAGTGTCACTTCATTCTCCCCTCTTGTTCCTCACAGTGTCACTTCATTCTCCCCTCTTGTTCCTCACAGTGTCTCTTCATTCTCCCCTCTTGTTCCTCACAGTGTATCTTCATTCTCCCTCTTGTTCCTCACAGTGTCTCTTCATTCCCCCCTCTTGTTCCTCACAGTGTCTCTTCATTCTCCTCTCTTGTTTCTCACAGTGTCTCTTCATTCTCCCCTCTTGTTCCTCACAGTGTCACTTCATTCTCCCCTCTTGTTCCTCACAGTGTCTCTTCATTCTCCCCTCTTGTTCCTCACAGTGTATCTTCATTCTCCCTCTTGTTCCTCACAGTGTCTCTTCATTCCCCCCTCTTGTTCCTCACAGTGTCTCTTCATTCTCCTCTCTTGTTTCTCACAGTGTCTCTTCATTCTCCCCTCTTGTTCCTCACAGTGTCTCTTCATTCTCCCCTCTTGTTCCTCACAGTGTCTCTTCATTCCCCCCTCTTGTTCCTCACAGTGTCTCTTCATTCTCCCCTCTTGTTCCTCACAGTGTCACTTCATTCTCCCCTCTTGTTCCTCACAGTGTCACTTCATTCTCCCCTCTTGTTCCTCACAGTGTATCTTCATTCTCCCCTCTTGTTCCTCACAGTGTCTCTTCATTCTCATCTCTTGTTCCTCACAGTGTCTCTTCATCCTCCCCTCTTGTTCCTCAGTGTCTCTTCATTCTCCCCTCTTGTTCCTCACAGTGTCTCTTCATTCTCCCCTCTTGTTCCTCACTGTGTCACTTAATTCTCCCCTCTTGTTCCTCACAGTGTCTCTTCATTCTCCCCTCTTGTTCCTCACAGTGTCTCTTCATTCTCCCCTCTTGTTCCTCACTGTGTCACTTAATTCTCCCATGGCCTCAGTTCAGCTCTGGCAGACCCAGCGCAGACTCAGCTTCTCGGTGCATAGACTTACACCCACCTGCTCCTCAGCACGACGTCAGGGGCGTCACTAGTCAGTCTGGGCAGCTGGAATTATCCCACGACACATCTGGGGACTGCCGTCTACAAACTAAGGCTGCTTTCACACTATAAAATGTATCCATTTTAAAGATCCGTTCAATGCTCCGTCATAAAAACCCTGAAAATCGGCCGTTAAACGGACGATTTTCAAGGTTTTTATAACGGAACATTGAACGGATCTTTAAAAAGCATACATTTTATAGTGTGAAAGCAGCCTAATGTGTTGCGGCACCCAGTCACATTGTCACCAGCAAAAAATGGAGTCCCCCAAAATCCTTATTTCATTACAGTCTTTATACTTTAATCTCACATTGGAAATTTTTGGGATACAGCCCATTTAGAACAAACTCAGCCAATATCTGCTATAGCAGTAAAGGTTTTAGGTTTTGTAGTGAGGTATTTAACCCCTTAAGGACCAGGCCATTTTATACCTTAAAGGGTAGCTCCCACCATCATGATTTTTTTTTTTTCTGTCCCTGCCTATTGCCCTTCTATCCCTAACACCCTCCCTGCCTTTATTAATTTTTTTTTACTATTTTTAAAATGGCATTTAGTCTGCCTGGTAGTGTGCTCACTACCAGGCAGACTTCCCCAGCAGGCACCACGTCACTGATGCCTGCTGGGGGGGACTTCCGCCCTTAGTTCTCCCAACAGGGTGCCTCCAGCTGTTTCACCACTACAACTCCCAGCATGCCCTGACATCTATTGGCTGTCAGGGCATGCTGGGAGTTGTAGTGGTAAAACAACTGGAGGCACCCAGGACAGGAGTTTCATGGGGGAAGGAGTGAGCCAGGAGCCGATGCGGGAGGGACGGATGCGGGAGAGACTCTTCCTGCCGCTCGGTAAGTAAACCCAAACAACCCCCCCCCCCCCGTACCTTGCAGCAGCGCCCCCCATCCTCCCCCGTACCTTGCAGCAGCGCCCCCCATCCCGCTCGTACCTTGCAGCAGCGCCCCCCATCCCCCCCGTACCTTAGAGCAGCACTCCACGCACCTTGCTGTAGCAGCCAACCCCCCCCCGCGCCGCCCGCACCTTGCAGCAGGGCCGTCAGCCGATGCGGAGCCCTGGCTGTTACTGCGCCTGCGCAAAATTTCGACTGATGCCCTGCCGGAATCAGTCGGAATTTTGCTGTGACGTCACTCTGCACTGCATTCGGCCACTAGGAGGGCGCCCCCTAGTGGCCGAATTTCAAATTGCTTTTAAAACGTTTTAAAAGCATTTTTTTTAATAAAAGTGTATTAGAGATATGTTGTAGTACTTGAGTACTACAACATATCAAAAATTATTTTTCATGACAGTGCCCATTTAAGGACCGGAGCGTTTTTTGCAATTCTGACCACTGTCACTTTAAAACATTAATAACTCTTGAATGCTTTTAGTTATCATTCTGATTCCGAGATTGTTTTTTCATGACATATTCTACTTTAACTTAGTGGTAAAATTTTATGGTAACTTGCATCCTTTCTTGGTGAAAAATCCCAAAATTTGATGAAAAAAATGAAAATTTAGCATTTTTCTAACTTTGAAGCTCTCTGCTTGTAAGGAAAATGGATATTCAAAATAT
This sequence comes from Hyla sarda, assembly GCF_029499605.1. Classification (NCBI taxonomy): domain Eukaryota; kingdom Metazoa; phylum Chordata; class Amphibia; order Anura; family Hylidae; genus Hyla; species Hyla sarda. The sequence goes on from NC_079190.1 coordinate 503,355,350, forward strand.
ATTTTTTTTGGGTTCACATATACAATATGTCTACTTTATGTTTGCATTATAAAATTTATGAGTTTTTACTTTTGGAAGACACCAGAGGGCTTCAAAGTTCAGCAGATATTTTGAAATTTTTCACAAAATTTTCAAACTCACTATTTTTCAGGGACCAGTTCAGTTTTGAAGTGGATTTGAAGGGTCTTCATATTAGAAATACCCCATAAAAGACCCCATTATAAAAACTACACCCCCTAAAGTATTCAAAAAAACATTCAGTAAGTGTATTAACCCTTTAGGTGTTTCACAGGAATAGCAGCAAAGTGAAGGAGAAAATTCAAAATCTTCATTTTGTACACTCGCATGTTCTTGTAGACCCAATTTTTTAATTTTTGCAAGGGGTAAAAAGGAGAAATTTTTTACTTGTAATTGAAACCCAATTTCTCTCGAGTAAGCACATACATCATATGTCTATGTAAAGTGTTCGGCGGGTGCAGTAGAGGGCTCAGAAGGGAAGGAGCGACAAATGGTTTATGGGGGGCATGCCGCATTTAGGAAGCCCCTATGGTGCCAGGACAGCAAAAAAAAAACACATGGCATACCATTTTGGAAACTAGACCCCTCAGGGAACGTAACAAGGGGTAAAGTGAACCTTAATACCCTACAGGTGATTCACGACTTTTGCATATGTAAAAAAAATATATATATTTTTTTTACCTAAAATGCTTGGTTTCCCAAAAATTTTACATTTTTAAAAAGGGTAATAGCAGAAAATACCCCCCAAAATTTGAAGCCCAATTTCTCCCGATACAGAAAACACCTCGCATGGGGGTGAAAAGTGCTCTGCTGGCGCACTACGGGTCTCAGAAGAGAAGGAGTCACATTTGGCTTTTTGAAAGCAAATTTTGCTCTGGGGGCATGCCGCATTTAGGAAGCCCCTATGGTGCCAGAACAGCAAAAAAAAACCACATGGCATACCATTTTGGAAACTAGACCCCTCGGGGAACGTAACAAGGGGTAACGTGAACCTTAATGCCCTACAGGTGTTTCACGACTTTTGCATTTGTAAAAAAAAAAATTTTTTTTTACCTAAAATGCTTGTTTTCCCAAAATGTTTACATTTTTAAAAAGGGTAATAGCGGAAAATACCCCCCAAAATTTGAAGCCCAATTTCTCCCGATTCAGAAAACACCCCATATGGGGGTGAAAAGTGCTCTGCTGGCGCACTACAGGTCTCAGAAGAGAAGGAGTAACATTTGGCTTTTGAAAGCAAATTTTGCTCTGGGGGCATGCCGCATTTAGGAAGCCCCTATGGTGCCAGAACAGCAAAAAAAAAACACATGGCATACCATTTTGGAAACTAGACCCCTCGGGGAACGTTACAAGGGGTAATTTGAACCTTAATACCCTACAGGTGTTTCACGACTTTTGCATATGTAAAAAAAAATATATTTTTTTTTTACCTAAAATGCTTGTTTTCCCAAAAATTTTACATTTTTTAAAAGGGTAATAGCAGAAAATACCCCCCAAAATTTGTTAGGCAATTTCTCCCGAGTACGGCGATACCCCATATGTGGCCCTAAACTGTTGCCTTGAAATACGACAGGGCTCCAAAGTGAGAGCGCCATACGCATTTGAGGCCTAAATTAGGGACTTGCATAGGGGTGGACATAGGGGTATTCTACGCCAGTGATTCCCAAACAGGGTGCCTCCAGCTGTTGTAAAACTCCCAGCATGCCTGGACAGTCAACGGCTATCTGGCAATACTGGGAGTAGTTGTTTTGCAACAGCTGGAGGCTCCGTTTTGGAAACAGTGGCGTACCAGACGTTTTTCATTTTTATTGGGGAGGGGGTTGTATAGGGTTATGTGTATATGTAGTGTTTTTTACTTTTTATTTTATTTTTTGGTAGTCTAGTGTAGTGTAGTGTTTTTAGGGTACAGTCACCCGGGCGGGGGTTCACAGTAGTTTCTCGCTGGCAGTTTGAGCTGCGGCAGAAAATTTGACGCAGCTCAAACTTGCAGCCGGATACTTACTGTAATCCTCCGCCCATGTGAGTGTACCCTGTACGTTCACATTGGGGGTGGGGGGGAAATCCAGCTGTTGCAAAACTACAACTCCCAGCATGTACGGTCTATCAGTGCATGCTGGGAGTTGTAGTTTTGCAACCACTGGAGGCTACATTTTGGAAACAGTGGCGTACCAGACGTTTTTCATTTTTATTGGGGAGGGGGGCTGTGTAGGGGTATGTGTATATGTAGTGTTTTTTACTTTTTATTTTATTGTGTTAGTGTAGTGTAGTGTTTTTAGGGTACAGTCGCACGGGCGGGGGTTCACAGTAGTTTCTCGCTGGCAGTTTGAGCTGCGGCAGAAATTTTGCCGCACCTCAAACTTGCAGCCGGATACTTACTGTAATCCTCCGCCCATGTGAGTGTACCCTGTACATTCACATTGGGGGGGGGGGGGGGGAACATCCAGCTGTTGCAAAACTACAACTCCCAGCATGTACGGTCTATCAGTGCATGCTGGGAGTTGTAGTTTTGCAACAGCTGGAGGCACACTGGTTGTGAAACACCGAGTTTGGTAACAAACTCAGTGTTTTGCAACCAGTGTGCCTTCAGCTGTTGCAAAAGCTACAACCCCCAGCATGTACAGACAGCGGAAGGGCATGCTGGGTGTTGTAGTTATGCAACAGCTGGAGGCATACTACTTTGGCTGGGGATGCTGGGGATTGTAGTTATGCAACAGCTGGAGACACACTGGTTTGCTACTTAACTCAGTGTGCCTTCAGCTGTTGCAAAACTACAACTCTCAGCAGTCACCGACAGCCAACGGGCATGCTGGGAGTTGTAGTTATGCAACCACCAGATGCACCACTACAACTCCCAGCATGCACTTTAGCTGATTGTGCATACTGGGAGTTGTAGTTACACAACAGCTGAAGGTACACTTTTCCATAGAAAGAATGTGCCTCCAGCTGTTGCAAAACTACAAGTCCCAGCATGCCCATAAGGGAATGCTGGGAGTTGTGGTGGTCTGCCTCCTGCTGTTGCATAACTACAGCTCCCAGCATGCCCTTTTTGCATGCTGGGAGTTGTTGCTAAGCAACAGCAGGAGGCTGTCACTCACCTCCAACGATCCTCGCCGCACAGGTCAGTCCCTCGTCGTCGCCGCCGCTGCTCCTGGGGCCCCGATCCCAACAGGGGCGCCGGGGGGGGGGGTCCCCAGCACCCGGGGTGCACGTCCCGCACCCGCTCACGTCCTCCGGAAGAGGGGCGGAGCGGGTTGCGGGAGTGACACCCGCAGCAGGCGCACTGATTGGTCGGCCGGTAATCCGGCCGACGAATCAGGGCGATTGTGAGGTGGCACCAGTGCGACCTCATCCCTGCTGGCTCTGGCTGATCGGGGCCGTCTCTGACGGCCCCGATCAGCCAATAATTCCGGGTCACCGGGTCACTGGAGACCCGATTGACCCGGAATCCGCCGCAGATCGCTGGACTGAATTGTCCAGCGATCTGCGGCCATCGCCAACATGGGGGGTCATAATGACCCCCCTGGGCGATATGCCCCGATGCCTGCTGAATGATTTCAGCAGGCATCGGGGACCGGCTCCGCTCCAGATGGTTGCGGGGGGCCGGTAAAACACATGACGTTCTCATACGTCATGTGTCCTTAAGGACTCGGAAATGGAGACGTATGAGAACGTCATGTGTCCTTAAGGGGTTAAAGGGTTACTCCAATGGAAAAAAATTTTTTTAAATAAACTGGTGCCAGAAAGTTAAACAGATTTGAAAATTACTTCTCTTTAAAAATCTTAATCCTTCCAGAATTTATCAGCTGCTGTATGCTCCACAGGAAGTTATTTTCTTTTTCGAATTATCTTTCCATCTGACCACAGAACTCTCTGCTGACACCTCTGTTCATGTCAGGAACTGTCCAGAGAAGGAGAGGTTTGTTATGGGGATTTGCTCCTACTCTGGACAGTTCCTAATATGGTCCGAGGTGTCAGCAGAGAGCACTGTGGTCAGACAGAAAGGGAAAAAAATATATATATAAGAACTTCCTGTGGAGCATACAGGAGCTGATAAGTACTGGAAGGATTAAGACTTTTTAATAGAAGTAATTTACAAATCTGTTTAACTTTCTGGCACCAGTTCATTTGAAAAAAATATATAATGTTTTCCACTGGAGTACCCCCTTTAAGTTACATATCAGAAGACATCCTGAGGCAGCAGTTTTACAATAGAACTTTACACCTGACACGTTTCCTTAAAAAAAAAAACATGGAGTGAGCCCTCCAATGTTCCACAAAACCCAATTTATGGATAGAACTTTTTCTGCACAGGATTATGGTTTCTTCCTTGTGTGAATTTTTAAATGTTTCAGAAGACTGGATTTGTGAGTGAAACATTTCCCACATACTGTACATGAATTTGGCTTCTCTCCTGTGTGAATTCTCTGATGTTTTACAAGAATTGATTTTTCAATAAAACATTTCCCACATTCTGCACATGGAAATGGCTTCTCCCCTGTGTGAGTTCTTTTATGTTTAAAAAGATTTGCTCTCATAGTAAAACATTTTCCACATTGCAAACATGAATACGCCTTCACCTTTGTGTGAGTTTTTTTGTGTTGACTAAGACTTTATTTATGCTTAAAACATTTCCCACATACTCTACATGAAAACAGCTTCTCCTTTGTGTGAGTTCTCAGGTGTTCCACGAGATTTGATTTTTGACCAAAACATTTCCCACATTCAGGACATGAGTAGGGCTTTTCTCCTGTGTGAGTTTGCATATGTTTGACAAGACACGATTTCTGACCAAAGCATTTCCCACATTCAGGGCATGAAAACGGTTTCTCTCCTGTGTGAGTTCTGTTATGTTTGACAAGACACGATTTCTGACTAAAGCATTTCCCACATTCTGAACATGAAAATGGTTTCTCCCCTGTGTGAGTTTGTTGATGTGTCTCAATATAAGGATATTTCCAAATATTTCCAAATGTTCGGCACTTTTGGAATTTGCACAAATTTCACCCAGTTTATGTCCGGCTCTGTTTATGCCAAATTGTGATTGATCATCTTTTACTTCATAATTGGGAGATAAATGATGTTGTGTACAGGAGCCGCTCGTCCCGTCTTCACCTGGAAAAGGAAATAGAATTTTTTTCTCAATCAGGATTGATATATTATGAAGTTCATACATAGAGCAAGGCATTTTAAAGGGGAATTCTGGCCAATGTCTGATGCATACTATGAGGGGCTTCTGCTCCAGTCTCTGAAACGTCTGTGTTTCCCGCCCTGGAGTCGTGACATCAAGCCACACTCCCTCGTGATGTCATACCACGCCCCCTCGTGGCATCACGTCACGCCCCCTATCATAGACAAGAATGGAGGGGGTGTGGCGTCACGAAGGGGGAATAGCGTGACGTCACTTCTCCAGACAATTTAAAGGGGTATTCCAGGCCAAAACTTTTTTTATATATATCAACTGGCTCCGGAAAGTTAAACAGATATGTAAATTACTTTGATTAAAAAAATCTTAATCCTTCCAATAGTTATTAGCTCCTGAAGTTGAGTTGTTGTTTTCTGTCTAACTGCTCTCTGATGACTCACGTCCCGGGAGCTGTCCAGCTCCTATGGGGATATTTTCCCATCATGCACAGCTCCCGGGACGTGACATCATCAATGAGCAGTTAGACAGAAAACTTCAGAAGCTAATAACTATTGGAAGGATTAAGATTTTTTAATAGAAGTAATTTACAAATCTGTTTAACTTTCCGGAGCCAGTTGATATATAAAAAAAAATTTATGCCTGGAAAACCCCTTTAAAGGATACAATACACCATTAATGCTCACAGGTCACATGCCTGGACATGTTTTGGTGGCATCCTTAAATACCCAAACCCAGAGGAGGGGCATCGTGATGTTATTATAGATACAAATGATTAAATGTGTAAGAAAATTAAAAAATAACATATCCATATGCTAGTAGAGAAAAAAACAACTCAAGTTTTTTTTATGTTGGTAAAAAAAAAACGTTATTAGTAATGGAATAGAAGTTCACATTTAACCCCATGGGTGCTCTGGTATTGAGTATGAGATGGCAGAATGCTTCCAATTCAATTAAAGGGGTACTCCGCTACTATACATCTAATCCCCTATCCAAAGGATAGGGGATAAGAAGTCTGATTGCGGGGGTCCCCTGCAATCCCCCGCAGCACCTGACATTCTAGACAAATGCCGGGTTCCTGCGGCAGTGGTCGTGACAAGACTGCCACGCCCCCTTGTGACGTCACGCTACACCCTCCCATAGACATTAATGGAGGGGCGTGGCTTCACGTAACGAGGGGGCGTGGCTGTGGCATCACGATTACGGCCTCCGGCTCTGAACGTTACAAAATATTCAGAACGCTGGAGCACCGGAGGTCCCTTTTAAAGGGGTACTCTAGTGGAAAACTTTTTTTTTTTTTAAATGAACTGGTGCCAGAAAGTTAAACAGATTTGTAAATGACTTCTATTAAAAAAATCTTAATCCTTCCAGTACTTATTAGGGGCTGTATACTACAGAGGAAATTCTTTTCTTTTTGGAACACAGAGCTCTCTGCTGACATCACGAGCACAGTGCTCTCTGCTGACATCTCTGTCCATTTTAAGAACTGTCCAGAGTAGGAGAAAATCTCCATAACAAACATATGCTGCTCTGAACAGTTCCTAAAATGGACAGAGATGTCAGCAGAGAGCACTGTGCTCGTGATGTCAGCAGAGAGCACTGTGCTCGTGATGTCAGCAGAGAGCACTATGTTCCAAAAAGAAAAGAATTTCCTCTGTAGTATTCAGCAGCTAATAAGTACTGGAAGGATTAAGGTTTTTTAATAGAAGTAATTTACAAATCTGGTTAACTTTCTGGCACCAGTTGATTTAAATGAAATAGTTTTCCACCGGAGTACCCCTTTAACTTTTGCTGTTTTTTTTGCTATTTTTGCTATTAAGAAAATACCTTCTTAATAGCATAGATTTGGAATGTGCTAGTGGAACCCCCAATAAACCTCCAAAAAATGTACGGATGCTCCGGGTTTATTCCTGTGCTTCATGTTGCCCTTGTCACCGAGGTGCCTCAAGGCTCTAACGTTTAGCTTGCGAGTCGCGCATCCAACATATGTTTTATCGCAGGCCGAGCACTCGATATCGTAGACAACATTGATCCACAGTTCAAAAATTGTTCGAGATCATTTTTATTTTTGGAAGGGTCACAAAAAGTGTTAAATTTTTGATTTAAATAAGTACAAGTTTTATATTTTAATATTTGTGACAGTACGGGATCTTCTTTCAGTATGTACAAATTAGAGACGAGCGAATTTACAGTAATTCGATTCGTCACAAACTTCTCGGCTCGGCAGTTGATGCCTTATCCTGCATGAATTAGTTCAGCTTTTACGTGCTCCGGTGGGCTGGAAAAGGTGGATACAGTCCTAGGAAAGAGTCTCCTAGGACTGTATCCAACTTTTCCAGCCCACCGGAGCACCTGAAAGCTGAACTAATTTATTCAGGCTAAAGTCATCAACTGCCGAGCCGAGAAGTTTGTGACGAATGGAATTACTGTAAATTTGCTCATCTCTAGTACAAATGTTTGGTTATGATTTGCTTTACTTTACTTTATTAAAGGGGTACTCCGGTGGAAAACACCTGATGCCCGTATCAGGAACTGTCCAGAGCAGGAGAAAATCCCCATAGCAAACCAGAGAGCACTGTGGACAAGACAAAAAAGAAATTCAAAAAGAGAAAAGAATTTCCTCTGTAGCATACAGCTGCTAAAAATTACTGGAAGGGTAAAGATTTTTTAATAGAAGTAATTTACAAATCTGTTTAACTTTCTGGCACCAGTTCATAAAAAAAATAAAATAAAAAAAAGAAAAAGTTTCCCACCGGAGTACCCCTTTAAACTTCTGGATTGTACGTAAGGGCCAAGACAGGTTTCTTTAGGGATTTAGATTTTTTGGGATGTAACTGAAAGTAAATTTTCACAGGTTTTCTTGGCTACAATATTTTGTGCCTTATCACAAAGTCTATGTGGGTAACCCTTCTGACTTAGTCAGTGTGATACCTCTATTGCCTGGTTGGTATATGTATCAAAATTACTACAATTGTATTTAAAGGGGTACTCCGACTCTGCCGGAAAACATCTTATCCCCTATCCAAAGGATAGGGGATAAGATGTCTAATTGTGGGGGTCCTGCCGCTGGATACCCCTGTGATCTAGCTTCAGCACCCCAGACATCTGGTGCACGGAGCAAACTACGCTCTATGCGGATGACTGGAAACCACAGCTGACACGCCCCCTCCATTAATTTCTATGGGAGGAGGCGTGACGGCTACGTAATAGCCGTCACGCCCCCTCCCATAGACAAGAATGGAAGGGGGTGGCGTGATGTCACAAACACGGCCGCAGGGGATAAGACGTCTAGCAGTGGAGTACCCCTTTAAGCATGTGGGGAGTTAAAGGGGTACTCCGCTGCTCAGCGTTTGGAACAAACTGTTCCGAACGCTGGAGCCGGCAGCTCGTGACATAATAGCCCCGCCCCCTCAAAGTCACGCTCCGCGCCTAGACATCCTATCCCCTATCCAAAGGATAGGAGATAAGATGTCTGATCGCGGGATTCCCACCTCGATCTTCCTGCAGCACCCGGCGTTCTTTTAGAAAGCCCGCTGCAGCGCCAGAGGATCATGATGTCACAGCCACGCCCCCTCAATGCAAGTCTATGGGAGGGGGCGTGGCAGCTGTCACGCCCCCTCCCATAGACTTGCATTGAGGGGGCGGAGCGTGACCTCATGAGGGGGCGGCTATGACGTCACAAGCTCCCAGCGCCGCAGCAGGCTTACTAAAAGAACGCCAGGTGCTGCGCTGGGAGCTTGTGACGTCATAGCCGCCTCCTCATGAGGTCACGCCCCGCCCCCTCAATGCAAGTCTATGGGAGGGGGCGTGGCGGTCGCCACACCCCCTCCCATAGACTTGCATTGAGGGGGCGTGGCTGTGACGTCATGATCCTCTGGCGCCGCAGCAGGCTTTCTAAAAGAACGCCAGGTGCTGCAGGAAGATCGAGGTGGGACTCCCGCGATCAGACATCTTATCCCTTATCCTTTGGATAGGGGATAAGATGTCTAGGCGCGGAGCGTGACTTTGAGGGGGCGGGGCTATTATGTCACGTGCTGCCGGCTCCAGCATTCGGAACAGTTTGTTCCAAATGCTGAGCAGCGGAGTACCCCTTTAACTCCCCACATCCTTAAAGGGGTACTCCACTGCTAGACGTCTTATCCCTGTGGCCGTGTTTGTGACATCACGCCACCCCCTTCCATTCTTGTCTATGGGAGGGGGCGTGACGGCTAGTACAGTTTGTTCCAAACGCTGAGCAGCGGAGTACCCCTTTAAGCTGTATGGTTTTCTTTAACCATTTTGTATCACAATCACATCCATTGCCATTGTATATGATGGAAATATATAAACAGCTATACATATGGGCTATAAGCAGGTGGAACGTTCCAGTAAACTCCATCTGCAATAGAAGAGTTCCGAAGGACTCTTACCATTCTCTGACTCCCATGCGTATTTTTTGAGTCCACTTGCAGTTTCCGGCCAAGATCTTATATTAAGGACCTGGAATAAACAAATAGGATCCCTAGTTTATACTATATCCAGACGAAGGCAAAAAAGACTCGACAAGGTGTCAATTTCCAATAAAAGAAGAGGACAGCTGTGCTTACTAACATTATTCAGTAACATCACAGCTTTTACAGTAAAGAATCCTTTCATCTCTGTTCCTCCATTAGACGTCTCTTGTCAGGACTGAGCACACTTCGTACTTGCTGGGTCCCGGTTCCTATCAGCAACCAGGACCCGCGGCTAATACCGGTCATTGCCGAACGTGCAGATATCTGGCTTTAACCCTTTAGGCGCAGCGATCAAAGTTGATTGCGGCATCTAAACCGGGAGAAAATATTGCCAGTTAGCTCAGCGGAGCTATTCGGGGACGCCGCAGTGAAATCGTGGCGTCCCGAACAGCTGAGAGAACAGCGGGAGGGGCCTTATCTTGCTCCTCACTGTCTCCATTGCTCCAAGGCTGAGATCCAGGCTAAAGCAGTCAAGCCCAGGTTACAGTGATCAATGCTATGCTATGGCATAGCATTGTTCAGTGAATGTAATCAAAGAATTGCATGTAATAGTCCCCTATGGGGGCTACAAAAAAATAAATAAATAAAAAAAGTCTAAAAAAAGGAAAAGACAAAAAAAAAGGGAATAAATGTGATTGAACCCCTTCCTGAATGAAAATTTGAATCACCCCCCCCCCTTTTTCCATTTAAAAAAAAAAAAAAAAATATATATATATATATATATATATATGTGTGTAAACAAAAATAAAAATAAACATATGTGGTATTACCACATGCGTAATTGTCCGAACTATAAAAATCTTATGTTAACCGCACGGTCAATGGTGTACATGTAAAAAAAAATACAAAGTCCAAAATTGTGTATTTTTGGTATAAAAAACGATCAAGAAGTCCCATCAAAAGCAAAATGGTCCCGATAAAAACTATAGATCACAGCGCAAAAAATTAGCCCGTATGTGGAAAAAAAAGTTATAGGGTTCAGAAGATGACAATTTTAAACATTGGTGCATGTAGTTTACATTTTTTTTTTTTTTAAATAGTAAAAAAAAAAAAAAAAAAATTGAAACTATATAACTTGGTTATCATTGTAACTGTATGGACATACAGAATAAACATATGGTGTCATTTTTACCGAAAAGTGCACAGCAGAATCAGAAGCCCCAAAAGGTTACAAAATAGCATTTTTTTCCCCAATTTTGCCCAACAAATACGTTTTTTTCTGGTTTCACCTTAACCCCTTAAGGACAATGGACGTACTCCTACGCCCCCGTTTCCGAGTCCTTAAGGACCGAGGACGTAGGAGTACGTCCTGTACTTTCCCGGCCCCCCGCCGCTAGCCGGAGGGGAGCCGGTGCCCGATGCCTGCTGAAATCGTTCAGCAGGCATCGCGGCATATCGCCCAGGGGGGTCATTATGCCCCCCCATGTCGGCGATGGCCGCAGATCGCTGGACAATTCAGTCCAGCGATCTGCGGCGATTCCGGGTCAATCGGGTCTCCAGTGACCTGGTGACCCGGAATTACTGGCTGATCGGGGCCGTCAGAGACGGCCCCGAACAGCCAGAGCCTGCAGGGGTGAGGTGGCACTGGTGCCACCTCACGATCGCCCTGATTCGTCGGCCGGATTCCCGGCCGACCAATCAGGGCACCTGCTGCGGGTGTCACTCCCGCACCCGCTCCGCCCCTCTTCCGGAGGACGTGAGCGGGTGCGGGACGTGCACCCCGGGTGCTGGGGACCCCGATCCCCGGCGTTAATGTTGGGATCGGGGCCCCAGGAGCGACGACGGCGGCGTCTAACCTGTGCGGCGATCAGCAGCAGCAGGAGGTGAGTGACAGCCTCCTGCTGTTGCTTAGCAACAGCTCCCAGCATGCAAAAAGGGCATGCTGGGAGCTGTAGTTATGCAACAGGAGGAGGCAGACCACCACAACTCCCAGCATGCACTTATGGGCATGCTGGGACTTATGGTTTTGCAACAGCTGGAGGCACATTCTTTCTATGGAAAAGTGTACCTTCAGCTGTTGTGTAACTACAACTCCCAGCTTGCACAAACAGCTTAAGTGCATGCTGGGAGTTGTAGTGGTGCAGCTGCTGGTTGCATAACTACAACTCCCAGCATGCCCGTTGGCTGTCGGTGACTGCTGAGAGTTGTAGTTTTACAACAGCTGAAGGCACAATGAGTTAAGTAGTAAACCAGTGTGTCTCCAGCTGTTGCATAACTACAATCCCCAGCATCCCCAGCCAAAGTAGTATGCCTCCCGCTGTTGCATAACTACAACACCCAGCATGCCCTTCCGCTGTCCGTACATGCTGGGGGTTGTAGCTTTTGCAACAGCTGAAGGCACACTGGTTGCAAAACACTGAGTTTGTTGCCAAACTTGGTGTTTCACAACCTGTGTGTCTCCAGCTGTTGCAAAACTACAACTCCCAGCATGCACTGATAGACCGTACATGCTGGGTGTTGTAGTTTTGCAACAGCTGGATGCCCCCCCCCCCCCAATGTGAATGTACAGGGTACACTCACATGGGCGGAGGATTACAGTAAGTATCCGGCTGCAAGTTTGAGCTGCAGCAAATTTTCTGCTGCAGCTCAAGCTGCCAGCGAGAAACTACTGTGAACCCCCGCCCGTGCGACTGTACCCTAAAAACACTACACTACACTAACACAAAATAAAAAGTAAAAAAACACTACATATACACATACCCCTACAATAAAAATGAAAAACGTCTGGTACGCCACCGTTTCCAAAACGGAGCCTCCAGCTGTTGCAAAACTACAACTCCCAGCATGCACTTATAGACCCTACATGCTGGGAGTTGTAGTTTTGCAACAGCTGGATGTTCCCCCCCCCCCCCAATGTGAACGTACAGGGTACACTCACATGGGCGGAGGATTACACTAAGTATCCGGCTGCAAGTTTGAGCTGAGGCAAATTTTCTGCCGCTGCTCAAACTGCCAGCGAGAAACTACTGTGAACCCCCGCCCGTGCGACTGTACCCTAAAAACACTACACTAACATAAAATAAAAAGTAAAAAACACTACATATATACACATCCCCTACACAGCCCCCCTCCCCTCCCCAATAAAAATGAAAAACGTCTGGTACGCCACTGTTTCCAAAACGGAGCCTCCAGCTGTTGCAAAACAACTACTCCCAGTATTACCAGACAGCCACTGACTGTCCAGGCATGCTGGGACTTTTACAACAGCTGGAGGCACCCTATTTGGGAATCACTGGCGTAGAATACCCCTATGTCCACCCCTATGCAATCCCTAATTTAGGCCTCAAATGCGCATGACGCTCTCACTTTGGAGCCCTGTCATATTTCAAGGCAACAGTTTAGGGTCACATATGGGGTATCGCCGTACTCGGGAGAAATTGTGTTACAAATTATGGGGGGTATTTTCTGCTATTACCCTTTTTTAAAATCTAAAATTTTTGGGAAACCAACATTTTAGGTAAATTTTTTTTTTTTACATATGCAAATGCGGCATGCCCACAGAGCAAAATTTGCTTTCAAAAAGCCAAATGTGACTCCTCCTCTTCTGAGACCTGTAGTGCGCCAGCAGAGCACTTCTCACCCCCATATGGGGTGTTTTCTGAATCGGGAGAAATTGAGCTTCAAATTTTGGGGGGTATTTTCTGCTATTACCCTTTTAAAAAATGTAAACATTTTGGGAAACCAAGCATTTTAGGTAAAAAAAAATGTTTTTTTTTACATATGCAAAAGTCGTGAAACACCTGTGGGGTATTAAGGTTCACATTACCCCTTGTTACGTTCCACGAGGGGTCTAGTTTCCAAAATGGTATGCCATGTGTTTTTTTTTTGCTGTTCTGGCACCATAGGGGCTTCCTAAATGCGGCATGCCCCCAGAGCAAAATTTGCTTTCAAAAAGCCAAATGTGACTCCTTCTCTTCTGAGACCTGTAGTGCGCCAGCAGAGCACTTCTCACCCCCATATGGGGTGTTTTCTGAATTGGGAGAAATTGGGCTTCAAATTTTGGGGGGTATTTTCTGCTATTACCCTTTTTAAAAATGTCAAAATTTTGGGAAACCAAGCATTTTAGGTAAAAAAAAATAATTTTTTTAACATATGCAAAAGTCGTGAAACACCTGTAGGGTATTAAGGTTCACTTTACCCCTTTTTACGTTCCCCGAGGGGTCTGGTTTCCAAAATGGTATGCCATGTGTTTTTTTTTTTTGCGGTTCTGGCACCATAGGGGCTTCCTAAATGCGGCATGCCCCCAGAGCAAAATTTGCTTTCAAAAAGCCAAATGTGACTCCTTCTCTTCTGAGACCTGTAGTGCGCCAGCAGAGCACTTTTCACCCCCATATGGGGTGTTTTCTGAATCGGGAGAAATTGGGCTTCAAATTTTGGGGGGTATTTTCTGCTATTATCCTTTTTAAAAATGTAACATTTTTGGGAAACCAAGCATTTTAGGTAAAACATTTTATTTATTTTTTTACATATGCAAAAGTCGTGAATCACCTGTGGGGTATTAAGGTTCACTTTACCACTTGTTACGTTCCCTGAGGGATCTAGTTTCCAAAATGGTATGCAATGTGTTTTTTTTTTGCTGTCCTGGCACCATAGGGGCTTCCTAAAGGTGACATGCCCCCCAAAAACCATTTGACGCTCCTTCCCTTCTGAGCCCTCTACTGCGCCCGCCGAACAATTAACATAGACATATGAGGTATGTGCTTACTCGAGAGAAATTGGGTTTCAAATACAAGTAAAAATTTTCTCCTTTTTACCCCTTGCAAAAATTCAAAAATTGGGTCTACAAGAACATGCGAGTGTAAAAAATTAAGATTGTGAATTTTCTCCTTCACTTTTCTGCTATTCCTGTGAAACACCTAAAGGGTTAATACACTTATTGAATGTCATTTTGAATACTTTGGGGGGTGTAGTTTTTATAATGGGGTCTTTTATTGGGTATTTCTAATATGAAGACCCTTCAAATCCACTTCAAACCTGAACTGGTCCATGAAAAATAGCGAGTTTGAAAATTTTGTGAAAAATTTCCAAATTGCTGCTGAACTTTGAAGCCCTCTGATGTCTTCCAAAAGTAAAAACTCATAAATTTTAGGATGCAAACATAAAGTAGACATATTGTATATGTGAACCCAAAAATGTTTTATTTTGAACATCCATTTTCCTTACAAGCAGAGAGCTTCAAAGTTAGAAAAATGCAAAATGTTCATTTTTTTCATCAAATTTTGGGATTTTTCACCAAGAAAGGATGCAAGTTACCATAAAATTTTACCACTACGTTAAAGTAGAATATGTCACGAAAAAACAATCTCGGAATCAGAATGATAACTAAAAGCATTCCAGAGTTATTAATGTTTAAAGTGACAGTGGTCAGAATTGCAAAAAACGCTCTGGTCCTTAAGGTATAAAATGGCCTGGTCCTTAAGGGGTTAAAGGGGTACTCCGGTGAAAACCTTTTTTCTTTTAAATCAACTGGTGGCAGAAAGTTAAACATATTTGTAAATTACTTCTATTAAAAAATCTTAATCCTTCCAGTACTTATTAGCTGCTGAATGCTACAGAGGAAATTCCTTTCTTTTTGGAACACTGATGACATCACGAGCACAGTGCTCTCTGCTGACATCACTGTCCATTTTAGCAACCATGCATAGCAGATGCATGCTAAGGGCAGCATGGTGGCTCAGTGGCTAGCACTGCTGCCTTGCAGTGCTGGGGCCTTGGGTTCAAATCCCACTAAGGACAACAATAAATAAATAAAGACTTATTATTATTATTATTATAATAACGTCAGCAGAGAGCACTGTGCTCGTGATGTCATCAGAGAGCATTCCAAAAAGAAAAGAATTTCCTCTGTAGTATTCAGCAGCTAATAAGTACAGGAAGGATTAAGATTTTTTTAATAGAAGTAATTTACAAATCTCTTTAGCTTTCCGGAGCCAGTTGATTTAAAAGTATAAGGTTTTCAACGGAGTACCCCTTTAAATTTTCTGGGTGAAATGATTGATGTCATTTCAACGTACAATTGGTGGAGCAAAAAAGAAGCCCTCATGTGAGTCTGTAGGTGCAAAATTGACAGCGTTCTTATTTTTAGAAGGTGAGGTGGAAAATACGAAAGTGCAAAAACGAAAAAAAAAAACTGTGGACCTTAAGGGGTTAATGAATGTCATAATTTTGTATCTTTCCTCATAGCTGAGGCTGCACTAATGTTCTGTAAAGCAGTAAGATTATGGCCAATGACTCCTTCAGTACATGACAGTATTCTGTTGGCTTAGTAGCAGCTGACTGGCATTGTGCTGTTATTTACTCCATCATCTACAGGGGAGAACTTTACATTTATCCAGGAGGAATCTTTATTGCCAAGTGCACAGAGGACGACATTTACCACAATCTTTTATGGGACCAGAAACAATTTATATCCACAACCGACCAGAACCGACACCAGATGATATAGATGATATACTGCACTGCTGGAGGAGAGTAGTATATTCATTCTATTCATCTATAGGGGATTTGTAGATCTCTTCATCTACCTGATGGTCCAGTGGGATATCCTCCTCTTCCTCTTTACAATCCTGGGGATATAGAGGACGGGGACATCTCTCTGGGGGATTTATACTACTGGATCCATCTATAGGAAATAAACACAGTGACTGAATCCATTGTTATATGTGATGATCAGATGATGGGGGAATCTAGGAGATCCACAAACCTGCTCTCTCCTCTTACCTGGTGATGTGAGGGACTGGTGATCCTCCATCATGACCTGATCCTTGTACAGATCCTTGTGTCCTAATAAATACTCCCACTCCTCCATGGAGAAATAGACAGTGACATCCTGACACCTTATAGGAACCTGACACAGACAATGATACAATTCTCCTCCAGACACTTCATACCTTGGTGTTATTGTATAATGTCCCAGCATTCCCAGCAGCGCTCACCTCTCCAGTCAGCAGCTCAGTGATCCTGGAGGTAAGTTCTAGGATCTTCTGCTCATGTATCAGTGAATGAGGTGGAGGCTCCTCGGGGGCGGGGCTCTGGCTCCTGCTCCAGCCTCCTGACACACGGGGTGTCACACACTCACCAGACGACTTCTTCACTACTGTGTAATCCTGTGTATGGGGAGATACTGATCACTACAGAGAGAAGAAGAATCCCGCACCTTTCCCCTCATTTCCCTGCTTTATTAATAGAGATACAAGGAAGGTCATGTGACCCTCTCACCTCTCCAGTGATCCAGTAGATCATCTCTAGGGTGAGGTCTAATATCCTCCCAGACATGTGGTCTCTGTCCTTCTCCATCCTTGGTCGGTCACTGATCAAAAATGGCCATTGGCTTTAGAAGAAAACTTTAGTTGTGAGTCCTGTACATAAGGAACCTGAGGAAAAACAAGGAGGATTTAAAGGGGTACTCCCGTGAAAAACTTTATTTTTTTTTTAATTTTTTTTTTTTTATCAACTGATGCAGGAAAGTTAAACAGATTTGTAAATCACTTCTATTTAAAAAAAATCTTAATCCTTCCAGTACTTTTTAGGGGCTGTATACTAAAGAGAAATCCAAAAAAGAAATGCATTTCTTCTGATGTCATGACTACAGTGCTGTCTGCTGACCTCTGCTGGACATTTTAGGAACTGTCCAGTGCAGGAGAAAATGCCCATAGCAAACATATGCTGCTATGGACAGTTCCTAAACTGGACAGCAGAGGTCAGCAGAGAGCACTGTGGTCATGACATCAGAGGAAATGCATTTATTTTTTGGATTTCTCTTTAGTATACAGCCCCTAAAAAGTACTGGAAGGATGATTAAGAAAAAGAAAAACACAGGAGTACCCCTTTAATGCTTAATCTCATCTTACATGAAGCATATAGAAATGCATTTACAAACAGACTCCAGTGAACTTTGTATTTATTCTTATTATTTTCACCTGTATGTTAAGAGTCTGGCCCAAGAAAACCTCAGTACAACCATAAAGGGGTTATCCAGGATTTGTAAAAGAGAGATAATTTCTTCCAAAAACAGCGCCACCCTTGTCCTTAGGCAACGTGTGGTATTGCAGCTCAGTTCCACTGAAATGAATGGAGTCGAGTTGTAATACCAAGCACCACCTGTGGACAGGAGTGGCGCTGTTTTTGGAAGAAATCATCTCTGTTTTTCTATCCCTAGATAAAATATATACAATCATGGCCGTAAATGTTGGCACCCCTGAAATTTTTCTAGACAATGAAGTATTTCTCACAGGAAAGGATTGCAGTAACACATGTTTTGCTATACACATGTTTATTCCCTTTGTGTGTATTGGAACTAAACCAAAAAAAGGAGGAAAAAAGGCAAATTGTACATAATGTCACCAAACTCCAAAAATGGGCTGGACAAAATAATTGGCACCTTTCAAAATTGTGGAAAAATAAGATTGTTTCAAGCATATGATGCTCCTTTATACTCACCTGGGGCAAGTAACAGGTGTGGCCATATAAAAAATCACACCTGAAAGCAGATAAAAAGGAGAGAAGTTCACTTAGTCTTTGCATTGTGCGTCAGTGTGTGCCACACTAAGCATGGACAACAGAAAGAGGAGAAGAGAACTGTCTGAGGACTTGAGAACCAAAATTGTGGAAAAATATCAACAATCTCAAGGTTACAAGTCCATCTCCAGAGATCTAGATTTGTCTTTGTCCACAGTGAGCAACATTATCAAGAAGTTTACAACCCATGGCACTGTAGATAATCTCCCTAGGCATGGACGGAAGAGAAAGATTTATGAAAGGTGTCAACACAGGATAGTCCGGATGGTGGATAAGCAGCCCCAAACAAGTTCCAAAGACATTCAAGCTGTCCTGCAGGCTCAGGGAGCATCAGTGTCAGCGCGAACTATCCGCCGACATTTAAATTAAATGAAACACTATGGAGGAGACCCAGGAGGACCCCACTATGGAGGAGACCCAGGAGGACCCCACTATGGAGGAGACCCAGGAGGACCCCACTATGGAGGAGACCCAGGAGGACCCCACTATGGAGGAGACCCAGGAGGACCCCACTATGGAGGAGACCCAGGAGGACCCCACTATGGAGGAGACCCAGGAGGACCCCACTATGGAGGAGACCCAGGAGGACCCCACTATGGAGGAGACCCAGGAGGATCCCACTGCTGACACAGAGACATAAAAAAAGCAAGACTATATTTTACCAAAATTAACTTGAGTAACCAAAATCCTTCTGGGAAAACATCTTGTGGACAGATGAGACCAAGATGAGCTTTTTGGTAAAGCAAATCATTCTTCTGTTTACCGAAAACGGAATGAGGCCTACAAAGAAAAGAGCACAGTACCTACAGTGACATATGGGGGAGGTCAGTGATGTTTTGGGTTGTTTTGCTGCCTCTGGCACTGGGGGCCTTGAATGTGTACAAGACATCATGAAATCTGAGGATTACCAATGGATTTTGGGTCACACTGTACAGCCCAGTGTCAGAAAGCTGGGTTTGTGTCCGAGATCTTGGGTCTTCCAGCAGGACAATGACCCCAAAACATACGTCATAAAGACCCAGAAATGGACGACAACAAAGCGCTGGAGAGTCCTGAAGTGTCAGCAATGAGTCCAGATCTAAATCCCATTGATCCCCTGTGGAGAGATCTTATAATTGCTGCTGGGAAAAGGCGCCTTCCAATAAGAGACCAGGAGCAGTTTGTAAAGGAAGAGTGGTCCAACATTCCGGCTGAGAGGTGTAAGAAGCTTATTGATGGTTATAGGAAGAGTGGTCCAACATTCCGGCTGAGAGGTGTAAGAAGCTTATTGATGGTTATAGGAAGACACTGATTTCACTTATTTTTTCTAAAGGGTGTGCAACCAAATATTAAGTTAAGGGGCCAATAATTTTGTCCAGACCATTTTTAGAGTTCGGATGCTGGGTACCCGTACTGCCATTATAACCTCCAGACAGTCACTCATAATGACTGCAATTTACTTTATAGGACTTCAGGAAAGCTGGGTGACTGACCACATCTGGAAGAGCCGAGGCGGCCGCCATATTTGTTGTCACCCAGCTTCTCCACAAGCAGATAGAAGAGGCGGCGGATATTAGACGGACATATGAGGTGTCTATGGCCGCTCAGTACATGTAATATGGAAGGAATGAGACTTAGTCAGCGCTCTCTGTTACCCATAGCAACCAATGAGAGTGTAAGCAGTGCGGTTGGTTGCTATGGAGACAGCTGGTCCTCAGTGTCCCCCCCATTGTCTCATCTCCCACCTCTCAGTGCAGTCCGGGGGCTTCTAGTAAGGATGTGAAGACTGTCCCTGTCATCTCCTCTTCTCTAGTCACATGTGGGGAGGACACACAGGAAGCCATTGTCCGTGCACAACAGGCTCCCCTGGAAACATCAGCTGTGAATGGCGACCTCAGGCAGATGGTAGACAGATGTTACCGCTGTGCAGGAGCGCGGTTAACCCTTTCCTAGCTTCTCAACATATAAAGCTGCTGCTTGTCGCTTGTTTGCACTAATCTGCCTACCCTTTATATCACCTCTAGGCAGTCTGAGTAAAGGTCCTATTACATAGAGCAGGGTTTCCCAATCAGGGTGCCTCCAGCTGTTGCAAAACTACAACTCCCAGCATGCCCAGGGGCATGCTGGGTGTTGTAGTTTTGCAACAGCTGGAGGTGCCCTGATTGGTAAATGCTGTCTGGGTTTGCTGGGAGTTGTAGGTTTGCAACAGCTGGAGGCGCTCTGGTCAGGAAACACTCTCCAAGAATGCTGGGAGTTGTAGTTTTGCAACAGCTGGAGGCACCCTGGTTGGGAAACACTGTCCGGGTTTTGCTGGAAGTTGTAGTTTTGCAACAGCTGGAGGCACCCTGCTTAGGAAACACTGTTGGTGTTTGCTGGGAGTTGTAGTTTTGCAACAGCTGGAGGCTCCCTGGTTGGGAAACACTCTCCAGACATGCTGGAAGTTGTAGTTTTGCAACAGCTGGAGGCACCCTGGTTGGGAAACACTCTCCAGACATGCTGGAAGTTGTAGTTTTGCAACAGCTGGAGGCACCCTGGTTGGGAAACACTCTCCAGACATGCTGGAAGTTGTAGTTTTGCAACAGCTGGAGGCTCCCTGGTTGGGAAACACTGTCCAGATACAGTGGAGATACAGCGCTCATGTATGTCTGGCTCTCCCGTAGACATGAATGAGGGGGCGTGGTGTGACATCACGAGGGGCGTGGCCATGACATCACGACCACTGCAGGAGACAGGGCCCCCCACGATCAGACGTCTTATGTCCCTATCCTTTGGATAAGATGTCTAGCAGAGGAGTACCCCTTTAAGTACTGGGGTTCAGTTGTTAAGTACCGGAGTTCCCCTTTAATAAATTTGTTGCCACGCCCCTTTTGTAGGGTTTTTTGGTTGGTCTTCGTGGATTTTTCTGGCACATTAGGTTGCACCCTGGCGCAGATATGTCGCAAAACAGCGTGCACCAAAAGCCCAACAAAACTGTTGGAAACAGCTAAGTAAATGAGGGCCAATGTGTGTACTGAGGCTAGGAGACTACCTAGCCACCATTACCCTCCCCAAAAAAGCTGTCTCTGTTTTATTACATAAATGGTTTTTTTTTGTTTTTTTTTAGATTCCAGCTTTTATTTAGCAGTTTTTTTTTTTTGCTCTGAACGTCACACCCCTCCTATAGACTTGCATAGAGGGGGCGTGGCCATGGCATAACGACCCCCGCAGCCCGCACCCAGCTTTCAGAACAAAATGTTCCAAACGCTGAAGCAGTGGAGTACCCCTTTAAATTCAGTCCCAGGAGACCTCCGAGTGTCATACCCAACTTGTCAATTACAAAACAGATTTCGAACCTAAATTAAAATAGATGAATCGGATCTAAAATTAATTTCTAGAGATTGGCTCATCACAAGACTTTAAAAAAAAATTTTTTTTGTAAACATTATTTCCATGTGTGGTGTCCCGGTACAGGACCTAGTCCTGTTCCTTGTCTAAAGTCCCCTCAGCTAGAGTCCCTCCATGTCTCATAGGGCTCTCCTGTAGTGCTTACCCTTAGTCGTCTTAAGTAAAGTGTGTACATAGTAATTTAAGGTCTAGGAAATATATGTATAGGACCTTAGTGGTCACGTGATACACAGTTGTAATGTATAAAATGCTTTAGGACTTTAGACATCATGTGATGTACCCAGAGTTCACTGGCTCAGGACTTACAGGTTTGCTGACCAATGAGCAGCTTTTGTCCAGCCTTCTTAATATATAAGGGGCTGCTGCCACTGAATTCTCTCTCTTAGTTCCGGATTATCAAGCAAAGTACATCTCAGCATCAATTCAAGCTAGGCCTGAAGCCTAACATCAAGCAGCCACAAAACGTGAGTTACCAAAGCTCAACCTACTGAATCCTGTGTGACTACTATCAGCTCAAATATCCTAAAATAGTAGCACAGTGGCTAGCATCAAAAGCTCATTGATTCCAAGCAAACCTGTGAGGAACCTGTATCCCGGTTCACTCTTGCAAAGACTGTTATGTTCAATACCGTTGCATAAAATCTGCATGTTTCTTCAGTTTGCTTCATAAAATCTGCTGTGGAGATTCCATTTATTCTCCCTGCCGTTTGTGGGACAGTTGGCGGTAGGATCATTAACACTAAGGAAACCCCACCCTGGCGTCACGACATCTAAGGGTTAATACCTAGCAACCTTGCACTACCATTGCAACACCCCAAGCACCACACATGCATCCATGTGTTTCATTACTGCAACCAGGTCATGTGATCCCCAGCTTGACCCACATAAAATCACAGTACTGTGTCAAAGGAAGTGGTCAGTTCTAGGTCAGCTGACTTCCTCTGAACTTTAGGATGACATCATCACTTATCAGATCCCTCCTGCTAGCTTCCAGACCCTAGGATATATTGTAGTTCTACACCTCCCCTCCAGCTCTATCTGTATACTGCTGCTGCTATATATGGGATCAGGATATATAGTACTATATACCTCCCTTCCAGCTTTATCTGTATACAATCCCAGCAAAAAGGTGCGATTTTACGGCAATTGTGCAAATCACAATAAATTTGTGCTTTTTACAGCAGTTTAAGAAAATCACAGCAGAAACAGCCAAAATGCAGTGAAAATTCAATGTGTGTCTCATCTGCTCCCCCCGGATGAGCTCAAGCAACAGCCAAATGAAATGGGCAGATGCAAGGACAAAACTCCACATCTTCAGCCAGAGGATTCATGGGAAATGTGGGCAACATTTGAAAATCATTTCAGAGATGGAATTGCAAACCAGTATGGAGCTGAACCTATGCCTGCCACATCAGGTAAAACAGGTAAGCACAGAGCATACACGAGAACCATTACATTATTCTCTGATAATAGTCTGTGCCACATTGTCTATATATTTTCATGGATGTGTAAACATAGCTTTATGCTTATTGATTTAACCTTATATAAATGTGTTATGCCAAACAAATATTCTCCTGTACTACCAGTCCTTAGTTATAGCACCGCAATATTTTTTATTTGTATGATATAATAAAAAAACACACACACACACACATATATATATATATATATATATATATATATATATATATATATATGTTGAGTGCCTTTGTTTCAGATTTTATGTTTTACTTTGTGCATAACAACCCTCTCTGTGCATTAAAGTACAACATCAAACACGCCCCATAGCCTAGCAGGGGTAAGTGTCCCAATGCCAAACATACCTTTTATAATTCTGATGTGTCTTTATTCTAATAAAATAAAAATAAAACACATTTAGGGTACGTTCACACAGACAGATCCGCCGACATAGGACCCTACAGTGTTGCCTCTATCTGTACCTGCTCATAGCAGCAATCCGCCGCTACGAGCAGACACGCTGCGATGTGTGAGTCGCCGCGTGCATGTGCAATATACCCGCACACATCTCGGCCGCTCTCGGCCTAGCTCAGGGAGCAGGGGGAGCGGCTACGGTGGCGGCTACTCGCACATCACAGTGTGTCTGCTCATAGCAACGGATTGCCGCTATGAGCAAGCACAGATGGAGGATAAGATGTCTAGGCGCGGAGTTCCCCTTTAACAGTGGCCCAGTTGTAGGAGTTACTAGATTCAAACAGTGTCAAATTTAGTGGCGTATTTTATGTGCGCATTTAAAGGGGTACTCCGCCCCTAGACATCTTATCCCCTATCCAAAGGATAGGGGATAAGATGTCAGATCGCCGCCGTCCCGCTGCTGGGGAGCCCTGGCATTCCCACACGCTATCATTACTGCGCAGAGCGAGTTCGCTCCGTGCGTAATGACGGGCGATAATTTTACCAGACAATTCTTTAACAGGATATACATTCATCTATATCACTTTGATTCCAGCAACATTTTAAGATATTAAAGTCCCAAAAGTCTTGTTTCATTAGTGTTCTCATCATTTGATCTTACATAGGAGAAATTAAGAATAAAGCCCATTTGGTCCAAACCCAGCTGAATTTGGTCCGTAGCAGTATTAGGCTAAGCATTATACAATTTAAAACCTCTTCAGGCTGCTGGTTTCACAATGGAGCTCCACACTTTCCACATTTCCTACATTCTGAACATAAAGACGGCAACTCTCCTGAGTAAGTTCTCTGACGTTTCACATGATTTCCCGATTTCTGTACCTTAACCAAATATTGCTCATGGCGATTGTCTCTCCTCCGTGTGAGTTTTAAAATGTCTCATCAGACTTGATTTATGAGTAAAACATTTCCCGCATTCTGTACATAAATGTGGTTTCTCTCCTGTGTGAATTCTCATATGTTCCACAAGAGTTTGTTTTTCAGTAAAACACTTTTCACATTCAGGACAAGAAAATGGCTTCTCCCCCGTGTGAGTTTTCAGATGGCAAACAAGATTTGTCTTTTGGGTAAAACATCTCTCACATTCTGAGCAAGAATATTGCTTTTCTCCTGTGTGAATTCTTTGATGATTAACAAGACTTGAATTCTGTGTAAAACATTTTCCACATTCCAAACAGGAATACAGCTTTTTCCCTATATGAATGTTCATATGTTTAATAGCATAAGATTTATCAGTGAAACATTTCCCACATTCTGAACAAGAAAATGGCTTCACTCCTGTGTGAGTTCTCTGATGTTTAACAAGACCTGATTTATCATTAAAATATTTCCCACATTCTAAACATAAATATGGCTTCTCTCCTGTGTGATTTCTCTGATGTTTAACAAGATGTGTTCGTGTGGTAAAACATTTTTCACATTCTGAACATGAAAATGGCTTTTCCCCTGTGTGAATATTCATATGTTCAACAACATATGATCTATTCGTGAAACATTTGCCACATTCTGAACATGGAAAGGGCTTCTCCCCTGTGTGAACTCTTTGATGTTTGACAAGACTAGATTTCAATCTAAAACATTTCCTACATTCTGAACATGAATATGGCTTTTCCCCTGTGTGTATTCTCTTATGTTTACAAAGCTCTGTCCTCATAGTAAAACCTTTTCCACACTCCAAACATGAATATGGCTTTTCTCCTGTGTGAGTTATTTGATGTTCACTAAGATGTGATTTATGCTTAAAAGATTTCCCACATACTGTACATGAATATGGCCGTTCTCCTGTGTGAACTCTTTCATGCCTTGTAAGATACGATTTCTGACTAAAACATTTACCACATTCTGAACATGAATGTGATTTCTTTCTTATGTGTGTTTTCTGATGTTCCACAAGACTTGTTTTTTCACTAAAACATTTCCCACATGCAGGACATATCAATGGCCTTTCATCTACTTGAACTGTCTTATATATAGAAAGATCAGGTTTCTTTTCAAAAGGTTTCCCACATTCAGAACTTTCAAAGTTTTCACCCACTCTATGTCCAGTTCTTATTTTGCCAGAGTGTGATTGATCATCCTCTACTTCATAATAGGGAGATCCAAGGAGATTTTCAGGGGAGCCTCTTGTCCAGTCTTCACCTAGAAAAAGAAAAAAAATGTATGTGAAAAGTTTATACATGGTGCCAGACATTTTACAATGCAATCATTGAATCCAGATAAGAGGTTATCTTTTTCTTAGTTAAGTAGTATGTCAGTATTAGAGATGAGCGAATTTACAGTAAATTTGATTCGTCACAAACTTCTCGGCTCAGCAGTTGATGACTTATCCTGCATAAATGAGTTCAGCTTTCAGGTGCTCCGGTGGGCTGGAAAAGGTGAATACAGTCCTAGGAGACTCTTTCCTAGGATTGTATCCACCTTTTCCAGCCCACCGGAGCACCTGAAAGCTGAACTAATTTATGCAGGAAAAGTCATCAACTGCCGAGCCGAGAAGTTCGTGACGAATCGAATTTACTGTAAATTCGCTCATCTCTAGTCAGTATCATGCAGTCAACCATTCATAAAAATAAAAAAAATAAAGTCTACCAATATTTAAGACGTGGGCAGATCACCAAATCTCCAATAACTTTGGATAGAATAAGAGACTGAATGTACTGGTGAGATTTAGGTATCCCCGTGTTGCAACATGTATACTGTACTGACTCCACCTGGGTCTAACCGAAGGGTTAAGTTTTTGGGTGTTTGGCTACAGCATCATGCATAGCTGTGGTGACGCCCAGTCCTTGAGCCAATCACATCTGCTTTCTGTGTCCACACCCCTGTAAGGTGGATATAAATTCCCAGCCACCCTGTCATTTATTGCTTGTGTTTGTATCTGCACTAGCTCTTATGCTCCTGACTTGATCTTCTCTGTGTATTTTTTGACCCTTGGCTATAGTGACCTGAACTCTCTCCTGTATTCTGTGTCGGTACTATGTGCTCTTTCTGGTAAAGACCTGTCCTGCATTTCTTCTCAGTACTGTATAGAAGTAGGGAGTCCGGTGGTAAACAGAAGTCCCTGCTCCTCTATGTACATTCGGTGGCATGCTACATTAACCGCTTAGTGAGCTTTATAAAGAAGCAGAGACTCCAGTCTTGATGTAGTCCCTACTCCTGCTCGCCACTACAGCAGTCCACGGCTTCTGCAGCAAACCATGTGATGGGGATTTTTATAATTTTTGATGTTGGTGGGATGGACATATGGACAGGCATTTATCAAGCGATTTAGTAAATTTTTTTTTACTACAAATGTTGCACAAATGTCGCACCTGCGACTACGCGATTTTTCGTGCGTCATTTTGACTGGAAAGCGAGAAAAGCAAGTTTTCCAAAACGTAACTAGGTAGTAATAATTTTAAAATGGACTACGGGTAGTCTGGTAATTATTAACTGCGACAGTCGCAACTGCGCAAGAAAAAGGTTAAAAATTGACTAAAATTTACTCCAGATCAAACATGGAGCAGAAAAAGCTACTACCAAAGTAAAAAAGGAAAAATTGCTTATGTGAAAGAAAATTACCAACAGGCTGAAAGCAGTTAAATAAGTCGCACATAAGCAAAAAAAAAGTAAGGAAAAAAAGTATAAAAAAAGGAAAACATAAGCAAACATTGATAAATGTCCCTCATGGTGGGGAGAATTACTGGGGACTTCTATCTAAAGGAAGGGGAATCATTTACTGGGGACACAGACTGGGGTATCTACCTAATTGGGAAAAACTATCTACCTACTGTGGATTTCTAGCTATTGGGTGGGGGATTACCTACCAACTGGGGTCCTCTACCTAATGGAGTAGGAGTTATGTACCTACTTAGGCTTCTACTGGGGCAAAGTCATTTATAAACAGAGTTCCGGAGAGCTTAATAGATCAGATCGCCCCACCCTTTACAATGCTTTTTACAATTTTTACCTATTAAATGTAATGGTCCCATGCGGCAGGGGGCGGGACCCGCGGACAGACACACTCTCAGCAGAAGCAGGGGGGGCCACTAGTATTTTATCCTGTGCTGGAAAGGGGTCCAGGTGGGAACGGTGATGAGATTGTGCCTGAAGGACCTGTCATGATGATGACGTGGGGTAGGTGGGGCTAAACTGTGATTAGACTGTGGATGAGGACCCGCCATGATGATGATGACGTGGGGTAGGTGGGGCTGATCTGTGATTAGACTGTGGATGAGGACCTGTCATGATGATGACGTGGGGTAGGTGGGGCTGATCTGTGATTAGACTGGGGATGAGGACCAGTCATGATGACATGGAGTAGGTGGGGCTGATCTGTGATTAGACTGTGACCTAAGGACCTGCCATGATGATGATGACGTGGGGTAGGTGGGGCTGATCTGTGATTAGACTGTGACCTAAGGACCTGCCATGATGATGATGACGTGGGGTAGGTGGGGCTGATCTGTGATTAGACTGTGGATGAGGACCTGTCATGATGATGACGTGGGGTAGGTGGGGCTGATCTGTGATTAGACTGTGGATGAGGACCTGTCATGATGATGACGTGGGGTAGGTGGGGCTGATCTGTGATTAGACTGTGGATGAGGACCAGTCATGATGATGACATGGAGTAGGTGGGGCTGATCTGTGATTAGACTGTGACCTAAGGACCTGCCATGATGATGATGACGTGGGGTAGGTGGGGCTGATCTGTGATTAGACTGTGACCTAAGGACCTGCCATGATGATGATGACGTGGGGTAGGTGGGGCTGATCTGTGATTAGACTGTGGATGAGGACCTGTCATGATGATGATGACGTGGGGTAGGTGGGGCTAAACTGTGATTAGACTGTGGATGAGGACCAGTCATGATGATGACATGGAGTAGGTGGGGCTGATCTGTGATTAGACTGTGACCTAAGGACCTGCCATGATGATGATGACGTGGGGTAGGTGGGGCTGATCTGTGATTAGACTGTGGATGAGGACCTGTCATGATGATGACGTGGGGTAGGTGGGGCTGATCTGTGATTAGACTGTGGATGAGGACCTGCCATGATGATGATGACGTGGGGTAGGTGGGGCTGATCTGTGATTAGACTGTGGATGAGGACCTGCCATGATGATGATGACGTGGGGTAGGTGGGGCTAAACTGTGATTAGACTGTGGCCTAAGGATCTGCCATGATGATGATGATGACGTGGGGTAGGAGGGGCTGATCTGTGATTAGACTGTGGATGAGGACCTGTCATGATGATGATGATGATGACGACGTGGGGTAGGAGGGGCTGAGCTGGAGGGGGCTGTAAAAAACTAAAATAAAAGGACAACATTGTATGAGGTTGTGCATGTACTGCTGGTGCAGAACTACGACTCCCAGTATGTCCTGACAACCAAAGGCTGTATTATAGCAGTACATGCACTTTATTGTGTTACTGCCCCTAAAGCATTGCTGGTAATAGTCATTCCCTGCTGGGAGTTGTAGTGCTGCAACAGCTACTGAGCCACAGGTTGCAGGTCATTGCTCTGTAGCACAACCTCTTGGGAGTTGTAGCTTTAGGTTAGTTTCGGTTTTCCACAAAGCACTTCCTAAATTTTTTTATTCTATCCAAAATGTTCATTTTGGTGGATCACTTTTGACGATTATAGTGCACCACTAGTATGCTTTAAAGGGGAACTCCGATGCTCCAGCGGTCTGAACATTTTGTTAAGAACACTCGGAGCCAGGGGCTGTGGTCGTGACGTCACGACCACGCCCCCTTGTGACATCACGCTACACCCCCTCCATTCATGTCTATGGGAGGGGGCGTGTCAGCCGACACCCCCCTCCCATAGACATGAATGGAGGGGCGTGATGTCCCAGGGGTGTGTGGCTTTGGCGTCAAGACCACTGCCGCAGGAACCCCTGCAATCAGACATGTTATCCCCTTACTTTTGATAGAGGATAAGAAGTCTAGCAGTGGACTACCCCTTTAAGTAAACTTTGTCTACTATTTATAAGGGCAGAAATAAAGATTTATCCAAGGCTCTTACCATTCACTGATATTGAGGATTGAGTGGACTCGAAAACACAATTTTTTTCCTGTAAGGATCCCACACAGAGAACCTAAGAACAAACAAAAAGGAGTCTTAGTTTATTCTTTATCGCGGTGAAGGCCAAAAGCTTCCTAGAAGGTCTGAACCAATATATCCTATAGGGACAAAGATCATCTCAAGTGGTGATCATTCAACCGAGTATTTTTTCACATCAACAGAGCCCATCCTGAAGAAGACAATGGCATATGGGAGGGTATTTAATGGTATATAAGCCAGATCGAAAGCAAATGGGGCAAAATAATAGCAATGTTCAACGTTGCTGGTTGGGAGACCAACAATGAACTCATCATCAGATTAGAAGAACGGTGTGTAATGATCAGGAACGCTCACAGACATTTTGGGGGCAGGGGCCCAACGGAAAAAATGGGCAGTTCACTTACCTTGATATTACCGCTATCAACAGAAGGGGCCCTAAAGAGGAGGCATCAAATGGGCAGGGGCTTAAGCCCCTTTTCTAGTCTATGTGTGCACGTCCCTGGTAGTGATCCATTCTGTACTGCGAGTAAAAAGTCACAAGGGGCACTGAACGTGTCAACACAAACCATCAGAAGGGGCTTACGAGTCAGATGTCCATTGACCTCATGCCACCGCTATCAAAAGTTGTGCAGAGCAGGATGGTAATGGAGGCTGGAATGGAGGTCAACCCCTTCAGCAACAAGCCCTGCTCTTATTTTGGAGTGATAGCTAGAAATTGGTCTGGAGACCGCGTAGGCAACGTCACGTAGAGACCTTCACATTGGTCCTACTCACGGATAGTGGTATGGGGTGACATTATATACAGCAGTCTGACCCTTCTCAAGACAAAATAACTACAACCTAGAATCCAATCAAAGGGCTTATTGTAAGCCAAGTCCTCTGGTGATATATGTACCTCCTGCCAATGGTCTCACCGGTCTCATCCATGAGTAACATGGAGTAAACCTTGTCTGTGCTGTCCCATTTTTGAAGTACAGCTGTCCCTGCCCTGGTTTCCTAAGTGTTACAGTGCAGTTCCAGGCACTTCATTACTCATTCCTTCACAGTATTCCTGATGCAAGTATGTGCTAATCGAGCTGGTTTCCTCCATGTGGCCTACCAGATGATATAGATGATATACTGCACTGCTGGAGGAGATTAGTAGAAGCTTCATCATATTCATCTATAGGGGATTTGTAGATCTCTTCATCTACCTGATGGTCCAGTGGGATATCCTCCTCTTCTTCTTTACAATCCTGGGGATATAGAGGACGGGGACACCTCTCGGGGGGATTTATACTACTGGATCCATCTATAGGAAATAAACACAGTGACTGAATCCATTGTTATATGTGATGATCAGATGATGGGGGAATCTAGGAGATCCACAAACCTGCTCTCTCCTCTTACCTGGTGATGTGAGGGACTGGTGATCCTCCATCATGACCTGATCCTTGTACAGATCCTTGTGTCCTAATAAATACTCCCACTCCTCCATGGAGAAATAGACAGTGACATCCTGACACCTTATAGGAACCTGACACAGACAATGATACAATTCTCCTCCAGACACTTCATACCTTGGTGTTATTGTATAATGTCCCAGCATTCCCAGCAGCGCTCACCTCTCCAGTCAGCAGCTCAGTGATCCTGGAGGTAAGTTCTAGGATCTTCTGCTCATGTATCAGTGAATGAGGTGGAGGCTCCTCGGGGGCGGGGCTCTGGCTCCTGCTCCAGCCTCCTGACACACGGGGTGTCACACACTCACCAGACGACTTCTTCACTACTGTGTAATCCTGTGTATGGGGAGACACTGATCACTACAGAGAGAAGAAGAATCCCGCACCTTTCCGCTCATTTCCCTGCTTTATTAATAGAGATACAAGGAAGGTCATGTGACCCGCTCACCTCTCCAGTGATCCAGTAGATCATCTCTAGGGTGAGATCTAATATCCTCCCAGACATGTGGTCTCTGTCCTCCTCCATCCTTGGTCGGTCACTGGGGAGAAGGACTGATGTCCTTCAAAGAAAACGTTATCTGTGATAGTCCTGAAGCTAAGGAACCTGAGGGAAAACAAAGTAGACTGGGCACTAAATCTCATCTTACATGAAATATAATACCTCAATAATAATTATTTATAAAGGAACTACTGATACCAGAAGGCAATGGAGAAGACCTTTACACATGATTATATAATATTCCTATAATTAACCTAGACTCTACTAGGGATCGACCGATATCGTTTTTTTAGGGCCGATACCGATAATCGGTGGAGGTTAGAGCCGATAGCCGATAACTTATACCGATATTCCGCTATAAGTTATCGGCTATTTATCCCCCCTCGACACAGCTGCAGGTCATTGATTTAAAGCGGGCGCTTTAAATCAATGCACTGCAGTGGCTTTTGCGGTGCCATAGGCCGCCACCACCACCCGCTTCTCTCCCCTACCTGTCCGGGTGGTCCGGGCCATCCATCCTTCCTTCCTGTAGTGTCCGGCGGCATTCCAGGTGGAGGGTGAACCGGTCCGGGCTGTCCTTCTTCTCCGGGGGTCATCTTCTCCACTCCGGGCAGGCTCCGGCCTAGTACGCTGCATAGACACCGCTGCGCAGTGACGTCCGTGCGCAGCGACGCACCTGACGTCACGGCGTAGCGGTGTCTATGCAGCGTACTAGGCCGGAGCCTGCCTGGAGTGGAGAAGAGGACCCCCGGAGAAGGACAGCCCGTACCGGTTCACCCTCCACCCGGAATGCCGCCGGACACTACAGGAAGGATGGAAGGCCCGGACCACCCCCATTACGGGTAAGTTTATTTATTTATTTTTTATTGACTCGGAGGGTGGGGGAGGGGCCCGACCGGTATAGCGGTATGGGCAAAAATCCATACCGGTATACCGCCCAGCACTACGGTGGGGGGTGCGACGCGGTGGGTTGGGGGGGGGGGGGGGGCGTTAGCAGTGCGGTGGGTCGGGGGGGCGCTTTCGCGGTGCGGGCGGTGCGGGGGGCAGGGCATTATCGGCAAGGTAATTGCCGATACTGATAATGCCCAAAATCGTAATTATCGGCCGATAATATCGGCCATACCGATAATCGGTCGATCCCTAGACTCTACCCCATTGTTGGAATGTTTTTAATGTAAATTTGTCAATAAACTAAGTTGAAAAAAACAATGGAGGTGCTTTATGTATTGAAGTGTCTTATAGTGGCACAGTTATAGGGGTCACAGCAGTCGTTGTTGTGACAGGGCCCCTAAATCCCCACATCAATCGCTCACTGCTGCCACCTGTCAGTGTGAATGTGGCAGACTCCTGTCCTCATTCCTCTTCTCGGGCTCCTCTCTATGTGGGATGCAGGAGAAGAGGAGTCAGGAGCAGAAGGTATTGGTGCCCGCTATGAATAGGCTAAAGGACCTTAGTCTCCTGAGCGAGTAACAGAAATGTGTGCTGCTGCTATACACACATGGGGGGATAAATACTGTCTGGGGGAAAAGACAAGGCTCTATTACTGTCCATGGAAGGTCCCACGATACACATGAGCACTGCTGAGATATCACATACATAGTCACAAAAAATAGCGCTGTATGATTTACACTGCAGAAGGTTTTGCTTCACTGCCTCACACCCATTACCAGCCCAACTCCGATCCTGACCCATCACCTGCCCAGCTCCGATCCTGACCCATCACCGGCCCAGCTCCTATCCTGACCCATCACCTGCCCAGCTCCGATCCTGACCCATCACCGGCCCAGCTCCTATCCTGACCCATCACCTGCCCAGCTCCGATCCTGACCCATCACCGGCCCAGCTCCTATTCTGACCCATTACCAGCCCAACTCCGATCCTGACCCATCACCGGCCCAGCTCCTATCCTGACCCATCACTGGCCCAGCTCCTATCCTGACCCATCACCGGCCCAGCTGCTATCCTGACCCATCACTGGCCCAGCTCCTATCCTGACCTATCACCTGCTCAGCTCCGATTCTGACCCATCACCGGCCCAGCTCCTATTCTGACCAATCACCTGCCCAGCTCCGATCCTGACCCATCTCCAGCCCAGACCCGATCCTGACCCATCTCCAGCCCAGCTCCGATCCTGACCCATCACCAGTCCAGCTCCGATCCTGACCCATCACCAGTCCAGCTCCGATCCTGACCCATCACCAGCCCAGCTCCGATCCTGACCCATCTCCAGCCCAGCTCCGATCCTGACCCATCACCAGCCCAGCTCTGATCCTGACCCATCACCAGTCCAGCTCCGATCCTGACCCATCACCAGTCCAGCTCCGATCCTGACCCATCACCAGCCCAGCTCCGATCCTGACCCATCACCAGCCCAGCTCCGATCCTGACCCATCACCAGCCCAGCTCCGATCCTTACCCATCACCAGTCCAGCTCCGATCCTGACCCATCACCAGCCCAGCTCCGATCCTGACCCATCTCCAGCCCAGCTCCTATTCTGACCCATTACCAGCCCAACTCCGATCCTGACCCATCACCAGCCCAGCTCCGATCCTGACCCATCACCAGCTCTGATCCTGACCCATCTCCAGTCCAGCTCCGATCCTGACCCATCTCCAGTCCAGCTCCGATCCTGACCCATCTCCAGTCCAGCTCCGATCCTGACCCATCTCCAGTCCAGCTCCGA
This sequence comes from Hyla sarda, assembly GCF_029499605.1. NCBI lineage: Eukaryota > Metazoa > Chordata > Amphibia > Anura > Hylidae > Hyla > Hyla sarda. Next base: position 503,389,482 of record NC_079190.1, read on the forward strand.
TCCTGACCCATCACCGGCCCAGATCCTATAACTAATCAGTGATGAAGGCAGAACATAGAAGAAGTTCCCCAGAGTGGAGCTCCGGTTGCCTTCTTGACTCATCGAACCCCTGCAATCACGCTGAGGGTGGTCTGATGATACTTTAGATGCCATGATCAGTACTGATTACAGTATGTGAAGGGTTAATGGCAGATATCAGCGTGATTGCTGATGTCCCCCATTATCCGTCAGGTTATCAGCTTGTTCCAATCATCATATCGGGGGAGAAGCAGTGACGGCATGATGTACATGTACGTCACTGAGCACTAAGGGTTAAAGCCATTATCCAGCAATAACCACAAGTAATGACCCCGTCTCATTGATGTCCCCCAGCTACACACAGTGATGGGGGGGGGGGGGTAGCTGGGTGACCACAACAATGGCCGCCATTATACCCTCCAGACGGTTACTCAGCTTTCCCACAGCCCTGAATGGAGATCGCCTCAGGTAGATACAAGGCTGTAAGGACGTATCACCTAATAATGACCGCCATTAACTTTATAGGAAAGCTGGGTGACTGACCGCACCTGGAAAAGCCGTTTCGGCCGCCATATTTGTTGTCACCCAGCTTCTCCACAAGCAGATAGAAGAGGCGGCGGATATTAGACGGACATATGAGGTGTCTATGGCCGCTCAGTACATGTAATATGGAAGGAATGAGACTTAGTCAGCGCTCTCTGTTGCCCATAGCAACCAATGAGAGTGTAAGCAGTGCGGTTGGTTGCTATGGAGACAGCTGGTCCTCAGTGTCCCCCCCCCATTGTCTCATCTCCCACCTCTCAGTGCAGTCCGGGGGCTTCTAGTAAGGATGTGAAGACTGTCCCTGTCATCTCCTCTTCTCTAGTCACATGTGGGGAGGACACACAGGAAGCCATTGTCCGTGCACAATAGGCTCCCCTGGAAACAACATACCTTGTAATAAGGGAGCGTCTGCAAAGAGTCAGGAAAGACAGAAGCGTACATAGCGTGTGACCGAGAGACTAGGGCAGTGTTTCACAACCAGGATGCCTCCAGCTGTTGCAAAACTACAACACCCAGCATGCCCCGACAGCCTTCGGCTGTCGGGGCATTCTGGGTGTTGTAGTTTTGCAACAGCTGGAGGCACTTCGGCTGTTCAGGAATGCTGGGAATTGTAGTTTTGCAACAGCTGGAGGCACTTCGGCTGTTCGGGAATGCTGGGAGTTGTAGTTTTGCAACAGCTGGAGGCACTTTGGCTTTACGGGCATGCTGGGTGTTGTAGTTTTGCAACAGCTGGAGGCACTTCGGCCGTTCGGGCATGCAGAAGTTGTAATTTTGCAACAGCTGGAGGCACTTCTGCTGTTTGGGCATGCTGGGAGTTGGAGTTTTCCAACAGCTGGAGGCACTTCGGCTGTTCAGGAATGCTAGGAGTTGTAGTTTAGCAACAGCTGGAGGCACTTCAGCTGTTCGGGCATGCTGGGTGTTGTAGTTTTGCAACAGCTGGAGGCACTTCGGCTGTTCGGGCATGCTGGGAGTTATAGTTTTGCAACAGCTGGAGGCACTTCAGCTGTTCGGGTATGCTGGGAGTTGTAGTTTTGCAACAGCTGGAGGCACTTCGGCTGTTCAGGAATGCTGGGAGTTGGAGTTTTGCAACAGCTGGAGGTGCCCTGGTTCGGAAATACTGTCTGGGTATGCTGGGAGTTTTAGTTCTGCAACAGCTGGAGGCAACCTGGTTTGAAAAAACTGTCTGAGCATGTTGGGAGTTGTCTTTTGCTACAGCTGGAGGCACTCTGGTTGGAAATCACTCTCCAGGCATGCCTGGCGTTGTAGTTTTGCAACAGCTGAAGAGGCGTCTTGGTTGGGAAACACTGTCTGGGCATGCTGGGAGTTGTCGTTTTGCAACAGCTGGAGGCGCTCTGGTTGTGAAACACTGTCTGGGCATGCTGGGAGTTGTCGTTTTGCAACAGCTGGAGGCGCTCTGGTTGTGAAACACTGTCTGGGCATGCCCGGGCAGTCCCGAACAGCCCCCTGAGCTAGCCGTGGCCCCACATTATAGAATGGGAGCGGAATCAGGTACGCCCTGATGTGAAAAAAAAAATGTGTAGTATAATAAATATTTGTATAAGGGACAAGAGTCATAGGGAGATGCTATGTTAATGTGTGTGTATATATATATATATATATATATATATATATATATATATATTATAACCCTATGGACCGTGTGTGTTGCTATAAAACGTGTGTACTGAATACATACCTATAACCGTACACTCTGCATATAACACTGTGCGCCTGCACTGTGTACAACACTATACCTGTGATAGTATGAACTGTATACCACGCTGCCACCGTACCCGCTGCACAAGCCATTACGAGTATATGTACCGTACACAAGCCATGACTGTACATAACACGGAAAAGAAAGTACTGTAAAAACACCATAACTATATGCACTGTATATGATATTACGAGTGTATGAACCGTATAAGACATACCTTTTTTTTTTTATATATATATGGCAAATACGGTATTGTATTTGTTAACCCCTTAAGTACGCTTTCAATTATACACATAAAATTCCATATCATGGCTTATTTTTTGCGCCACCAATTCTACTTTGTAATTACGTCAGTCATTTTACCCATAAATCTACGGCGAAACAGTTAAAAAAAATTGAAGAAAAAACGTCATTTTGTAACTTTTGGGGGCTTCCGTTTCTACGCAGTGCATATTTCGGAAAAAATTACACCTTATCATTATTCTGTAGGTCCATACGGTTAAAATGATCCCCTACTTATATAGGTTTGATTTTGTCGTACTTCTGGAAAAAATCATAACTACATGCTGGAAAATTTATACGTTTAAAATTGTCATCTTCTGACCCCTATAACTTTTTATTTTTCCTTGTAAGGGCCGGTATGAGAACTAATTTTTTGCGCCGTGATCTGAAGTTTTTATTGGTACCTATTTTTGCATTGATTCTTAGCTTTTTCTTAATTTTTTTATGATATAAAAAGTAACCAAAAATACGCTATTTTGGACTTTGGAATTTTTTTGCACGTACGCCATTGACCGTGAGGTTTAATTAACAATATATTTTTATAGTTTGGTCATTTACACACGCGGCGATACCATATATGTTTATTTTTATTTACACAGTTTTTTTTATTTTTTTATGGGAAACTTTTATTAGAGAAGGGGTTAAATGACCTTTGTTAGCTTTGCATGGATCAGCGAGATAGGGGCTCGATTGCTCAAGCCTGTAGCTCAGGCTTGGAGCAATCGAACGCCGATCGGATGCGACGGAGACAGGTAAGGGGGCCTCCGCTCGCGTCCTAGCTGATCGGGACATCGTGATTTTATCATGATAGTCCCGATCAGCCCGACTGAGCTGCCGGGAAGCGTTTACTTTCATTTTCAGCCTGGCAATGAACTTTGATCGCCGCGTCTGAAGGGTTAATAGCGTGCGGCACAACGATCGGTGCCGCGCGCTGTTAGCCCAGGGTCCCAGCTATGAATAGAAGCCAGTACCGACCCGGTGTGATGCGGGGTCGCGGCATTTTAAACACCGGGCGCAGGGCGTACAGGTACGCCCTGCGTCCTTAAGAGGTTAATTTCAGTACATTTGGTTGTTTATAGGTGTTTATCTATATGTTGCATAACTATTATAGCAATCATAAGAAGATGTGTTTTTTCATGGTAGCATTTACAGTGCGTAAATTTCATTCATGTAGTTTCACTCGTTATAGTGTTTTTACCTTTGTAGATACATTACAGTATTGCAGTGCACATACGTTTGTAGCATTGGGGCACACACGTTTCTTTACATTAGTAATATACGTCTGTTACGGTCGTTGCGTATGCGTTTGCATAGCTTTGGTAGCGTGTAATCTTGTCAGCGTTTTCTGGGGGTATACGTATTGAGTCTACAATAGAGCTTTCAAATGTATAGGTGATAATGTTTTTTGTTTAGCAGCTTTACGGTATTATGTCATAGCCGTTATATCAATGCATTCTATGCATATCTTATGGCATTCTATACTTGGCATACGTGTTGTGGCAGTGACGCTGATTGATACGCCCATGGCATTTATGTCGTGCATACGCCCATGGCATTTATGTTGTGCATACGCCCATGGCATTTATGTCGTGCATACGCCCATGGCATTTATGTTGTGCATACGCCCATGGCATTTATGTTGTGCATACGCCCATGGCATTTATGTCGTGCATACGCCCATGGCATTTATGTCGTGCATACGCCCATGGCATTTATGTCGTGCATACGCCCATGGCATTTATGTCGTGCATACGCCCATGGCATTTATGTTGTGCATACGCCCATGGCATTTATGTTGTGCATACGCCCATGGCATTTATGTTGTGCATACGCCCATGGCATTTATGTTGTGCATACGCCCATGGCATTTATGTTGTGCATACGCCCATGGCATTTATGTTGTGCATACGCCCATGGCATTTATGTTGTGCATACGCCCATGGCATTTATGTTGTGCATACGCCCATGGCATTTATGTTGTGCATACGCCTATGGCATTATACTGTTCATGGACGCTTGTGATATTATACGGTCGGTTCTCTCATGGCATCTATTTGAGACGCTAGGGGCTTCATTCGGCATATACTCATGATATTCATACTTATACTATTCATACGCTCTGGGCGTTTGTACTGTTCACACGCCGGTTCATAATGTTCTCACGCTCAGGGCAGGTATACGGTCACACTCTTATAGCAATCATACTGTCCAGTGGCGTAGCTATAGAGGTCGCAGGGGTCGCAATCGCGACCCGGCCCCATAGCCTGGGGGGCCCTGCAACTACAATATGCTACATACTGCAGCAACAGGCGGGGACCTCGGGTGCGCTTATGTGCGCGTGTGTGATTATGATAAGCGCCAGGATGTGGAAAGGCAATGATGATGAGGCATGTGCGGGGGGATGGGGGTGCAACAGGGGGGGGGTGCAATGATGAAACTGAGGATTGGGGGGGAATAATATGGAGTGCGGGGGTGAAGAGCCAAGGAAGGGTGCGTGGGGGGGGGGGTTGATGATGAGACTGAGGGTGGGGTGTATGGGGTGATGAGAATACCGAGGATGGAGGGGAGGGGGCATTGGGGTGATAAGCTGACCAAGCCTGGGATGGGGGTGTTGATAAGACAGAGGATGGGGTGAGGGGTATGCGGTGTATGGCAGTATTATATTCAGAGGGTACATTGTGTGGCAGTATTATATTCAGAGGGTACAGTGTGTGGCAGTATTATATGCAGGGAGTACAGTGTGGGTCAGTTTTATATTCAGAGGGTACAGTGTGTGGTAGTATTCTATGCAGGGGGTACAGTGTGGGGCAGTATTATATGCAGGGGGTACAGTGTGGGGCAGTATTATATGCAGAGTGTACAGTGTGTGGCAGTATTATATGCAGGGGGTATAGTGTGTGGCACATTATATTCAGAGGGTATAGTGTGTGGCAGTATAATATTCAGAGGGTACAATGTGTGGCAGTATTATATTCAGAGGGTACATTGTGTGGCAGTATTATATGCAGGGGGTACAGTGTGTGGCAGTATTATATTCAGAGGGTACAATGTGTGGCAGTATTATGTTCAGGGGGTACAGTGTATGGCAGTATTATATTCAGGGGGTACAGGTTGTGATAGTATTATATTCAGGGGTACAGTGTGTGGCAGTATTATATTCAGGGGGTACATTGTGTGGCAGTATTATATGCAGGGGGTACAGTGTGTGGCATTATTATATTCAGAGGGTACAATGTGTGGCAGTATTATGTTCAGGGGGTACAGTGTATGGCAGTATTATATTCAGGGGGTACAGGTTGTGATAGTATTCAGGGGTACAGTGTGTGGCAGTATTATATTCAGTGGGTACAGTGTGTGGCAGTATTATATTCAGTGGGTACAGGTTGTGACAGTATTATATTCAGCAGAGTTGACACAGCTCACCCTTGTGCCCTCGCCACGACACGGACAGGACCGGACCCCAGTCCAGCAAATGCAGCAGAAATTAAGAGAAAGTCCAGCGTGGCAATTCAAGCAATACTTGGTACTTTATTCAGCAATCAGCCAACATGGAAGACAGGTGACACGTTTCGACCACAATACGTAGCCTTAGTCGTATTATATTCAGGGGGTAAAGTGTGTTGCACTAATATATTTAGAGGGTACAGTGCGTGGCGGTATTATATTCAGGTGGTACAGTATTTGGCAGAATTATAATGTGTTATAATGAATATTGTCTTTATATAGAGGATGAGGATCTGCTGACAAATTAAGGAACCAATGATGTCCTGGCATCAGACTCTGCAGAGAAGATGGAGCTGGAAGAAGTCCTGGCGTCTGGACCAGATAAAAAAGGAAAGGAAAGACAACAGAGAAGACATCACTCAGGTCACTGATATCATTATGTTTTCTCCTGACTGTCCCATCAGAGCTGGAGTCACTAAGTTCCACAGTGATGATGGGTGACACTGTGCCCCATTCTGTGGCTCTCCAGCTGTTGCAAAACAGGAACTTCCTTAATTCCTGATGCTCTTCAGACATGATGGGAGTTGCAGCTTTGCAACAGCTGGAGAGCCACTTGAACTGAGGTGATAGGTGGAGGTCCCAGCAGTTTGACCCCCACCATAAAAATGGGCTGCCTGGGCCTATTTTTGGTCCTAGTCCTACCCTGTCTGTAAGTGACTTATATCACTGTGTATTCTCCTGACTGTGTCCCATCAGTGCTGTAGTCACTGATGTCTTTGTGCGACAGAGTAAGGGGGTAATCGGGGATTGGGAAAGCGGGTTGTCAGGGGGTAGGGGGGCCGAGGACAATTTTTTGCATCCGGGCCCTGTGGTTTCTAGCTACGCCCCTGATACTGTCCATACGCTCCTAATATTTATACTGTTCACACGTTTATGGCATGTATACTTTTCATACCCTCATGGCATTTATACTATTCATTCGTCAAGGGCCGCATACTGTTTATACGCTTGTGGTGGTTATACCGTTTTAGGCTCATTGTATTTATATTTTTTCATATGCTCATGGCATTTACCCGTTTATGTCATTTATACTGTTCATTAGCCCACAGTATTTATAGATAGCCCAGAGATATTAAATAGTATAAAATCTATAAAATTAATAAGACCACTATAAAATGTAATAAATGATATGTCCTCGAAGTCTCGGATGACTCCTAATTGCGCGGAGCTTTGCTGATGGTGGGCGAAGTATTCGGAGGCTGCAGCGCTTCCACAGGTAGGTATTTTAGAGTGGCGTCCTCGTGAAGGTAGCGCGCGCTTTTGGTCTATGACCGCGCGTTCTGTAGATAATCAGTGGTGGTTTCTATAAACTGCAGATAGTATAAAAGTGGTCTTAGGGGGCGTGGCCTGAGGCAGATGGAGTGAGACGTGTGGTGCAGAGCTCCATCTCCACACAGCGGTTATATGGCCCTGAATTAATCTAAAAACGACCTGAAAGTGCCCCTGTGTGTTTATTAACAGTCTGGGAGCTCATAACCTGACTCCCAGACAATTCTGACAAGTAGAACCGGAGAACAAGATTGCAGCACTGAGGCCACAGTGAGAGCTCTCCCTACAGCTCAGGCCGCAGAACTGCGGGAAGGCGCGAAACCCGCACATACCTCTGGCTCCTGAGCTCCTACCTAGTGGTGAACACTGCCGGTGACCTCAAGGAATCCTCCGCACTGTGAGACCAGAGAAGTGTCGGTCTACAAGTGCCGCACCAGCCCATGTGAGCAGAGTCTCCTACCCCACACTGAGGCTTTCCTTCACCAGCCCTCTGCTCTGATCGCAGCTTCACCTCCCCAGCCTCATCACACAACGGGACTAAACTTACAGTCTCTCTGCTAAGGAAAAAGGAAACCTCAGGGAAGTGTCTTAGGATTTGTTGAGCTCCCCCTGCTCCACCAACGAACTGTGAGTAGCCATTACTGAGCTCTGGAAACTATAGTGAGTCCTGAAAGTGATAACAGAACTCACTGACAAAATACTTAAGACTGTTGAGACCCAATTAGCTCCTAGCGGCTATATCTACCCCTCCCCCTTACTACAATAAATAATTAAATAATAACTGACACAACAACAATTCAACTTTTCCGTGGGTGGGGATCGGCCACAGCTTTATTTATAAAATTACTTATATAAATAACAATTTAACTGTAACAAAGACACCGATTGGCTTCTTACCAACCCGAGAGGTGCTGCCACACCGTCCTGTGTGGAGGTCTACCCCGGGTTGACCCCGCTTTCACCGTCTTCTTACCGCCAAGCTGTGACTTACAATAAACAGAGATACAAAAAGGGAGGGAGGGCAAAACTCCGGGTCCTGGGCAGATTGAGGGGGGAAGGGAGGCACCACAGCTATAAATACCCAGGGGAGGGCCTCTGAAAGCCCGGGAAACTATTAAACCCCTGATTGGTGCACTCCTTCCCCCACCCATGGGGCATACCACTATATTTACCCACAGGTTTTACAGGCGGGGAAGGGGGCTAAAAACCTTGCTTGTACATTTCTTAACCCCTTAACTGCTCACCAGTCAGGGGGCAAGCTAGTTATGCACAGCTTGCCCCTCCATCTCACATAGCCCTGACAAAATTATCTGACACCCCCAAGAAGGTGAGGTGTACTGAAGCCATTGGCAGCCTCACATATGCTCTCTACATGGTACTACACACAGGGGTTATCTACATACCTGTTCATCCTGAATTAAACTGTAGAGAAAGGGATATCCCAGCTAATTGACCTGACTTGGAAACTTAAACCTTTTTCTTGCTGTACTACCAATTTGTTGTAAAGAGGACTAGAACTTGCTTAACCCGATAACGACCACGGATGAGTATAGACGTCCAGGTTGGCGGCCGTTCCCACACCTGGACGTCTATACTCGTCCATGGTTCTCGCGGGTGCTGCCCAGTGCACCCACGAGATCGCGGCAGGGACTCAGCTGTAACACACAGCCGGGACCCTGCTGCACTGCCAGGACCAAAGTAAACTTCGGTCCCGGCAGTTTTAACCCTTACAGCCGCGGTCGGAAGTGACCGCGGGCTGTAAGTGTTATGACAGAGGGAGGGAGCTCCCTCTGTCTCCTCTACAGCACCCCGCATCGCGATCGCGGGGTGCTGCGTGTAATACGCAGCTGGCCGGGACCTGCCGCACTGCCGGGAGTGAAGTTCACTTCATTCCCGACAGTTTAACCCTTACAGCCGCGGTCAGAAGTGACCGCGCGCTGTAAGGAGTTCTGACAGAGGGAGGGGGCTCCCTCTGTCTCCTCTGCAGCACCCTGCAGCGCGATCGCGGGGTGCTGTGTGTGGCCGCACTGCCGGGAGTGAAGTTCACTTCACTCCTGACAGTTTAACCCCTATAGCCGCGGTCAGAAGTGACCGCGCGCTGTAAGGAGTTCTGACAGAGGGAGGGAGCTCCCTCTGTCTCTCCTGCAGCACCCCACATCGTGATCGCAGGGTGCTGCTGCATACCTGGGCTGCTGGGGGTCCTACAAAGACCCCCAGGTCTGCCCTGGGTATTGCCTGAGAGGCACGTCCTAATATGCTGCCTGCTAGTGAAAACTGGCAGGCAGCATATAACTGCAATGCTTTGGAATACTAAGTATTCCAAAGCATTAAAAAGTGTAAAAATAAATAAAATAAAAGTGTAAAAATAAATAAAAATTTAATAAAAGTGTAAAAAAAAAATATATATAAAAAATACATTTATTAAATGAATCTAATAAAAAAAAAAAAAAAAAAAAAAAAAAAAGCATAATGTGTAGGATCGCATTGGCAGACATCCGCAGCATGTAACATGCTGCGGATGTCCGCCACGTGATCCTACACATTATGCAGCAGTCACGGTAATGAGCTCGCTGCTGCGGCTGGGTAGCTTTGTGCGTCCACTCATAGCGGCGGATTTTCCGCCAGCAGTCATGAGCGGACACACTGAGCTACCCAGCCGCAGCAGTAATGGATATATTCACCATGAGTGGGTGCTTTTTCCCACAACATGACGGATATATCCATCAGGAGCCTAAACTGTCACAGACAGACGCGTTATACTGCCAGCCGACCAAGGACCAATCAGAGTGGTCCCTGGTGCAGCCAATAACTTGTACGGGTGCGGTATATAAATGGGGTCACTTGTGGGGATGGGGGTACTGTTCTGCCCTGAAAGCCAAATGGCGCTCCTCTCCTTCTGAGTCCTACCACGCGGCCAAGAAACCATATATGGCCAAAGCGGGGGTATTTCCGAACATGGGACAAGCAGCTAAATAAAATATAGGGTGCATTTCTTTCAATATCAGAAGTGATGTACAAAAAATATGCCCCCCAAATGATGCATTTGTGAAAAATTGCAATTTTCGAATTTTTAACACTGACTTTGTAATAATTCCTGCCAAAAAACTATGGTGTTAAAATACTCACTGTACCCCCTAGCGAATACCTTGAGGGGTCTAGTTTTTAAAATGGGGTCATTTGGGGGGGTGTTCCTATGTTCTACTACCTTTTAATTTCTGCAAACCTTGCATAGCACATAAAAAAAGATGTACTTTTCAAATTTTCAAAATTTTCAAAATTTCAAGTTAAATTGTTAGGCTTCTAACTCATTTAAAATGTTAATTAAAAACTAAAAAATGACGTCAAAATGAAGTAGACATCTGAAAGTATAAGTTTCATAAACTATTTGGTCAGTAAGTGTAAATATATGCAACCAATTAGTGTTAAAATAGCAAAAAATCTTAATTTTTTGTAAAAATTTCATGATTTTTTGCATTGTAAAAAAAAACTACAAATGATATCGGCTTACTTTTACTATGTACATGAAGGACGACTTGTGACAAAAAAACAATGTCAGAATTATTGTGATTGGCAAAACGTTACCAGAGTTATTCTCTAATAAAGACAGACATCCCCGATGTGAAAAAACAGGCCTGGTCTTTTAGGGGCGTGCTGGTTTATTTGTATTGGTCCTTAAGGGGTTAAAGCATAGACTGTTCCTGATTTAGTTTCAGTTCTTATCCTTCTGATAACGTCTCTAAGCTACTATTACAAACAAAGTGGACTTTGGTGACACTTACTGGTGAAACTGAGAACTGCAGTCTTTTCAATTTCATATTGTGCTTTTACTGGAGCCCATTATACCAATACATCTCATACAATACATGGGTCTAGTTCCATGGGAGGCCCGAGAAGATCGCAACGCAAAGTGAAATCTACAAAAGCGTTTCAGGAATTTGATACTCCACAAAAGACGCCTCACAGCAACTAAAGTAAAAAATCAGTCAAAATTGCAAGCTACTAGTACGCCTTCCTCACTCATTGGGGCACAACAACTTAAATCTAGTGTAACCCCTCATAAACACAAAACCGCAACAACACGGCAGAGAGGTTTAAACATGTCCCAAGAAGACATCCTGTCACACACTGAAATAATGGACACTACTTCAACTAAGAAATCATCAGATAAAAATCTGGAGACAAATTGGTCTCAACCCCCTCATTGACCTCAAGACCTAAACATACAGAAATCTAGCTTAGACCCCAAAACTCAAAGGGGGTCTAGAGACACTAACCAACATACTAAAAGATCTCTATCCACAACAACCAATTGGGACCTAGAGCCACCTGGAACTCCATTCTCACCACAACGTAAAAAGCAAGATAAAGCCTCCTGGTTCCCACGTTCATCGAACTCTGACATGGAAGAAGCTCAGATAGAAGATGACTGGAAAAGTTACTTGAAGCATCTTCCCACAAAAAGTGACTTCCATCATTTCTTAATGGATGTTAAAGATACACTTAAATCTGAAATATCTGCCGTTAGACAAGACATCAAAGGCGTTGCCCAAAGGGTAGATAATCTTGAAGATGAGCATGACACCACACGTAACTACACTTCATCACTTCAATCAACTGTAGCTGCTCAACATCAAAGTCTCTGCGACTACCAGCGCCACCTTGAAGACTTAGACAACAGAGGTCGTCGCCACAATATAAGAATCAGAGGTCTGCCAGAAGTCACCCATGATGAAGACCTTAAGGTTACTCTTGAGGCGATCTTTAATATGATCCTACAAGCTCCAAACTCCAACAAAATTCAGATAGACAGAGCTCACAGAGCTCTTAAACCCAAAGGTTCCATGTCAACGCCGAGAGATGTGATCTGTTGTGTCACAGACTACAATACTAAAGAGGAAATAATGATGAAAGCACGTAACTTGAAAACAATAGACTTTGATGGTGCTTCCATTCAACTACTACCCGACCTCTCATGGGTAACACTCCAAAAGAGGAGAATGCTGAGACCTCTGCTCCAGACGTTAAGAGAAAGAGACATCAACTATCGGTGGGGGTATCCTTTCAGCCTTACAGCCAGGAATTGGGGAAAAAGTTACACCATGAAATCATCTCAAGACCTTCATCCATTTTGTGAAGCACTAGACATTCCGGTCCCGGAACTTTCCAACTGGGAATTGCTTCCTCCACCGCCTTCTCCCCCACCGGGACTAATTGTAGTCTATAGACTTATAATGAGTAAAACATGGGTTGTTGGAAAAAATGCATTTGAAAAAGAGCATAGGAGATAGGAGGATGAGGATTAAGATTAGTAGAAAAACACCTCTCTCCTGTTCACCCACCTACTGTTCCCCTCAGACGAGAAAGATATACTGTCCCTTGAGCCCAATTGGCTGAAGGAGTTAGTACCATTTAGTATCACCTCAAAGTTAAGGGCCTACACCCTTTTGCTTATAGGTTGAATAACCATGTTTGTTGTTCACATATTTTTATTTTATATGTTTTTGATTTATCTTATTAACCTTTCTTTTTTTTCAACTCTTTTTGCATGCTCGTGTGATCCGGCCTCCTCTAACCAAGACTCCCAGCTATTCGTATGAAGGTGTGCCTTATACCCTTCCTTCCAGACCATCAAGTGATATATCTACTGGAGATCCACCTTTGTTTTTCATTATCATATGCGGTAGGACGTTATACACACTCATAATCCACCCTTACACAAATTTGTCATGGCGCGTCTTATGACCCTAAATGTAAAAGGGCTAAATACTGATGTCAAGAGACGTCTTCTTTTAAAAGACTTAAAGTCTAAGAAGATAGACATCGCCCTTATTCAGGAGACACATCATGACGAATCTTGTTCCTTCCAAATCGCTGCTAAACAATATCCTACAGTATTCACAGCCACTCAAGATAGAAAGAGAGGAGGCGTGGCCATCCTGATATCCCGTAATTGCCCTTTCCAAGTGTCTACTACATCTTCAGACCCTAGTGGGAGATGGCTTATAGTATCTGGAAAACTGGCAGGCACCCCAATGACCATTTGTAACCTTTATGCCCCTAATAATGCTCAAATAACTTTTAGACCGTGTCTTGGCTAAACTTTCCACCATGCTCCCCACAACATTGATCATAGGAGGGGACTTTAATATACCTTTTTCAAGTTCGATAGATAGGCATTCAGTGTTACATACTATCCCCTCTTCAACAGAAACACGCCTTTCCACTGCTTTTCGTAAACTAGTGAGGAAACATCATCTCTTCGACCTATGGAGGGTATGTAACCCCAACAGTAAGGAATTTACCTTCTTTTCACACCCTCATTCCACTCATTCTACAGAGAAAATTATTTTCTTTTTGGATTTGTTTTCTGTCTGACCACAGTGCTCTCTGATGACACCTCTGTCCATTTTAGGAACTGTCCAGAGCAGCATATGTTTGCTATGGGGATTTTCTCCTGCTCTGGACAGTTCCTGACATGGACAGATGTGTCAGTAGAGAGCACTGTGGTCGTGACAGAAAAGAAATCCAAAAAGAAAAGAATTTCCTCTGTAGTATTCAGCCACTGAATGGCACGACCACAGTGGCATGTGAGCTCCGATTCTGTGTTATGTTATTTTCTATGATGTGTCTTGATGTTTTATGATTATACATTATCTCCTAATGTCCTGATTTGTTGTTCCATCCACCAATCAGATTTGCTGATGCTGGCCTTCTATGTGTAAATGTTTTGTGGTCTATGTAGTGGGTGGTTGAGTTGGCTGAATTGACAAATAGAGTGTACAGCAGGAACAGGAAGTGGGAGAATGAGGACAACAGAGCTGGCAGTTTGCATCATTATGTAGTTTGGGCAATTTGGATCGGTTTGAATTTTGTTTCAATTTTTTTATCTATTTTTATTGATTTACTTTAAATAATATAACACATAGAGGCCTACAGGTCTTAAATGCATAAATAATAATAATTATAATAATAATAATAAAGTCCATTCTAAAACAGGTTGTTGGCAGGAGAGATAGGACTTTTGTTTGCTTTTTATTCCCAGTTTCATGTTTAGCGGGATATGAGATGACCAAAAAACATAAATGTGGCATCAGCTTCTAAGCCTGCTGCATATACATTATATACTAAAAAAAAATGAGCACCTACTGTATATAATACATAAACATACAAAATCCCTTTATTTATACATAGAATTTAAAACATATGAAATTATGACAATTGCACTACACCCATAAAGAATGTGTGTACAAGGGGTAAATTAACTATGGTACACATGATAAAAGACCATAACATAATACAGATATGCCCACAAAAAAATATACAATGCAATATGCAGTGCAATCTAATCTAAGCATAGTAACAATAGAGAGATGGTAAATACCACAATGAATCAGTACCATATATAATACTCACCACTAGTACCGTATTTTCCGGCGTATAAGATGACTTTTAACCCCTTAACCCCTTAAGGACTCAGGGTTTTTCCGTTTTTGCACTTTCGTTTTTTCCTCCTTACCTTTTAAAAATCATAACCCTTTCAATTTTCCACCTAAAAATCCATATTATGGCTTATTTTTTGCGTTGCCAATTCTACTTTGCAGTGACATTAGTCATTTTACCCAAAAATGCACGGCGAAACGGAAAAAAAAATCATTGTGCGACAAAATCGAAAAAAAAACGCCATTTTGTAACTTTTGGGGGCTTCCGTTTCTACGCAGTGCATATTTCGGTAAAAATTACACCTTATCATTATTCTGTAGGTCCATACGGTTAAAATGATACCCTACTTATATATATTTGATTTTGTCGCACTTCTGGAAAAAATCATAACTACATGCAGGAAAATTTATACGTTTAAAAATGTCATCTTCTGACCCCTATAACTTTTTTATTTTTCCACGTACATGGTGGTATGAGGACTCATTTTTTGCGCCGTGATCTGAGGTTTTTATTGGTATGATTTTTGTTTTGATCTGACTTTTTGATCACTTTTTATTCATTTTTTAATGTTATAAAAAGTTACCAAAATACGCTTTTTTGGACTTTGGAATTTTTTTGCGCGTACGCCATTGACCGTACGGCTTAATTAATGATATATTTTTATAGTTCGGACATTTACGCACGCGGCGATACCACATATGTTTGTTTATTTTTTTTTTTACACTGTTATTTTTTTTTATGGGAAAAGGGGGGTGATTCAAACTTTTATTAGGGAAGGGGTTAAATGACCTTTATTAATACTTTTTTTTTACTTTTTTTTTTGCAGTGTTATAGGTCCCATAGGGACCTATAACACTGCACACACTGATCTCTTATACTGATCATTGTTATCCCATAGGCACCTATAACACTGCACACACTGATCATTGTTATCCTATAGGGACCTATAACACTGCACACACTGATCTCCTATGCTGATCACTGGCGTGTATTAACACGCCTGTGATCAGCATTATCGACGCTTGACTGCTCCTGCCTGGATCTCAGGCACGGAGCAGTCATTCGTCGATCGGACACCGAGGAGGCAGGTAAGAGCCCTCCCGGTGTCCGATCAGCTGTTCGGGACGCCGCGGTGAAATTTCACCGCGGCGGTCCCGAACAGCCCGACTGAGCAGCCGGGATACTTTCAGTTTCACTTTAGAAGCGGCGGTCAGCTTTGACCGCCGCTTCTAAAGGGTTAATACCGCACATCGCCGCGATCGGCGATGGGTGGTATTAGCCGCGGGTCCCGGCCGTTGATTAGCGCCGGGACCCACGCGATATGATGCGGGATAAATATACGTCCTGCGTCGTTAAGGGGTTAAGGACCGAGCCCTTTTTCACCTTAAGGACCAGAGCGTTTTTTGCAATTCTGACCACTGTCACTTTAAACATTAATAACTCTGGAATGCTTTTAGTTATCATTCTGATTCAGAGATTGTTTTTTCGTGACATATTCTACTTTAACTTAGTGGTAAAATTTTATGGTAACTTGCATCATTTCTTGGTGAAAAATCCCCAAATTTGATGAAAAAAATGAAAATTTTGCATTTTTCTAACTTTGAAGCTCTCTGCTTGTAAGGAAAATGGATATTCAAAATTAAAAAATTTGGGATTCACATATACAATATGTCTACTTTATGTTTGCATCATAAAATTTATGAGTTTTTACTTTTGGAAGACACCAGAGGGCTTCAAAGTTCAGCAGCAATTTTGAAATTTTTCACTAAATTTTCAAACTCACTATTTTTCAGGGACCAGTTCAGTTTTGAAGTGGATTTGAAGGGTCTTCATATTAGAAATACCCCATAAATGACCCCATTATAAAAACTACACCCCCCCCCCAAAGTATTCAAAATGACATTCAGTAAGTGTATTAACCCTTTAGATGTTTCACAGGAATAGTGGCAAAGCGAAGGAGAAAATTCAAAATCTTCATTTTTTACACTCGCATGTTCTTGTAGACCCAATTTTTTAATTTTTGCAAGGGGTAAAAAGGAGAAAATTTTTACTTGTATTTGAAACCCAATTTCTCTCGAGTAAGCACATACCTCATATGTCTATGTTAATTGTTCAGTGGGCGCAGTAGAGGGCTCAGAAGGGAAGGAGCGACAAATGGTTTTTGGGGGGCATGTCACCTTTAGGAAGCCCCTATGGTGCCAGGACAGCAAAAAAAAAAATACATGGCATACCATTTTGGAAACTAGACCCCTCAGGGAACGTAACAAGGGGAAAAGTGAACCTTAACCTCTTAAGGACGCAGGGCGTATGGATACACCCTGCATTCCGAGTCCTTAAGGACGCAGGGCGTATCCATACGCCCGTGGGGATTCCGGTCCCCACCGCTAGCCGGTTGGGGACCGGAGCCGGATGCCTGCTGAAATCATTCAGCAGGCACCCTGGCACATCGCCCAGGGGGGTCCTGAGACCCCCCCATGTCGGCGATCGGAGAAAATCGCATGTCAATTCAGACATACGATTTTCTCCAATTCCGGGCTGATCGGGTCTCTGGTGACCCGATCACCAGGAAAATAGGGCTGATCGGAGTTGTCAGCAACAACCCCGATCAGCCTAAAGGATTGGAGTGAGATCGCAAAGCTGCGATCTACTCCTATCCCCTGCCATTACTCAGAACGGAGTTCTGACCAATGGCAGCGCAGGACAGGGGGTTGCCATGGCAACCCCCCATTCTGCCCGCCCCTGGATGTCGAGGGGCTCTGGGAAGAAGATGGAGGCCGTACCTGGAGGAGAAGATGCCTGGGGACCTGGGATCTTCACTGGAGCCTGCAGGATCCTGATCAGGTAGGGAATCGACAGTGGGGGGGGGGGGGGGGGAATTGAAAGTGAAAGTAAATCGATCTTTACTGTGGCAACCACTAGGGGGGCCAAACTGCAACTCCCAGCATGCCCAGAGAGCCAAAGGCTGTCTGGGCATGCTGGGAGTTGTAGTTTTGCAACATCTGGAGGGTCACAGTTTGGAGACCACTGTTACAGTGGTGCCCAAACAGTAGCCCTCCAGATGTTGCCAAACTACAACTCTCAGCATGCCTCGACTGCCCAGGCATGCTGGGAGTTGTAGTTCTGTAACATCTGTCCCTTCAGATTTAGCAATTTTCATGACATTTTTGAAAATTGCTGCTCTACTTTGAAGCCCTCTAATTTTTTCAAAAAGCAAAATATGTCCATTTTATGATGCCTACATAAAGTGGACATATTGTGTTTGTGAAGAAAAATAAAATTTATTTGGAATATCCATTTACCTTACAAGTAGAGAGCTTCAAAGTTAGAAAAATGCAAAATTTTCAAAATTTTCATGAAATTTGGGGATTTTTCACAAAAAAAGGATGCAAGTAACGCCGAAAATTCACCACCAAAATAAAGTAGAATATGTCACGAAAAAACAATCTCAGAATATTCGGTAAAAGCGTTTTCGCGTTATTAATTTGTAAAGTGACGGTGGTCAGAATTGCGAAAAAGGGCTCAGTCCTTAAGGTGAAAAAGGGCTGCGTCCTTAAGGGGTTAATACCCCACAGGTGATTCACGACTTTTGCATATGTAAAAAAAAAAAAATATATATATTTTTTACCTAAAATGCTTGGTTTCCCATAAACTTTACATTTTTAAAAAGGGTAATAGCAGAAAATACCCCCCAAAATTTGAAGCCCAATTTCTCCCGATTCAGAAAACACCCCATATGGGGGTGAGAAGTGCTCTGCTGGCGCACTACAGGTCTCAGAAGAGAAGGAGTCACATTTGGCTTTTTGAAAGCAAATTTTGCTCTGGGGGCATGCCGCATTTAGGAAGCCTCTATGGTGCCAGGACAGCAAAAAAAAAAAAAACACATGGCATACCATATTGGAAACTAGACCCCTCGGGGAACGTAACAAGGGGTAATGTGAACCTTAATACCCTACAGGACTTTTGCATATGTGACATTTTTTTTTTTTTTTTTTTTTACCTAAAATGCTTGATTTCCCAAAAATTTAACATTTTTAAAAAGGGTAATAGCAGAAAATACCCCCCAAAATTTGTAACACAATTTCTCCCGAGTACGGCGATACCCCATATGTGACCCTAAACTGTTGCCTTGAAATACGACAGGGCTCCAAAGTGAGAGCGCCATGCGCATTTGAGGCCTAAATTAGGGACTTGCATAGGGGTGGACATAGGGGTATTCTACGCCAGTGATTCCCAAACAGGGTGCCTCCAGCTGTTGTAAAACTCCCAGCATGCCTGGACAGTCAACGGCTATCTGGCAATACTGGGAGTAGTTGTTTTGCAACAGCTGGAGGCTCCGTTCTGGAAACAGTGGCATACCAGACGTTTTTCATTTTTATTGGGGAGGGGAGGGGGGCTGTGTAGGGGTATGTGTATATGTAGTGTTTTTTACTTTTTATTTTATTTTGTGTTAGTGTAGTGTTTTTAGGGTACAGTCACATGGGCGGGGGTTCACAGTAGTTTCTCGCTGGCAGCTTTAGCTGCGGCAGAAAATTTGACGCAGCTCAAACTTGCAGCCGGATACTTACTGTAAACCTTCGCCCATGTGAGTGTACCCTGTACGTTCACATTGGGGGGGGGGGGGGGGGGGAAACATCCAGCTGTTGCAAAACTACAACTCCCAGCATGTATGGTCTATCAGTGCATGCTGGGAGTTGTAGTTTTGCAACAGCTGGAGGCACACAGGTTGTGAAACACCGAGTTTGGTAACAAACTCAGCGTTTTGCAACCAGTGTGCCTTCAGCTGTTGCAAAAGCTACAACCCCCAGCATGTACGGACAGCGGAAGGGCATGCTGGGTCTTGTAGTTATGCAACAGCCGGAGGCATACTACTTTGGCTGGGGATGCTGGGGATTGTAGTTATGCAACAGCTGGAGACACACTGGTTTGCTACTTAACTCAGTGTGCCTTCAGCTGTTGCAAAACTACAACTCCCAGCAGTCACCGACAGCCAACGGGCATGCTGGGAGTTGTAGTTATGCAACCACCAGATGCACCACTACAACTCCCAGCATGCACTTTAGCTGATTGTGCAAGCTGGGAGTTGTAGTTATACAACAGCTGAAGGTACACTTTTCCATAGAAAAATGTGCCTCCAGCTGTTGCAAAACTACAAGTCCCAGCATGCCCATAAGGGCATGCTGGGAGTTGTGGTGGTCTGCCTCCTCCTGTTGCATAACTACAGCTCCCAGCATGCCCTTTTTGCATGCTGGGAGCTGTTGCTAAGCAACAGCAGGAGGCTGTCACTCACCTCCTGCTGCTGCTCCACGATGCTGCCGCACATGTCAGTCCCTCGCCGCCGCCGTCGCTCCTGGGGCCCCGATCCCAACAGGGACGCCGGGGATCGGGGTCCCCAGCACCCGGGGTCTTCTGCCCGCACCCGCTCACGTCCTCCGGAAGAGGGGCGGAGCGGGTTGCGGGAGTGACACCCGCAGCAGGCACCCTGATTGGCGCCCCTGATTGGTCGGCCGGCCGACAAATCAGGGCGATCGTGAGGTGGCACCAGTGCCACCTCACCCCTGCTGGCAATGGCTGTTCTGGGCCGTTTCTGACTGCCCCGATCAGCCAGTAATTCCGGGTCATCGGGTCACTGGAGACCTGATTGACTTGGAATCCGCCGCAGATCGCTGGACTGAATTGTCCAGCGATCTGCGGCAATCGCCGACATGGGGGGGACATAATGACCCCCCTGGGCGATATGCCGGGATACCTGCTGAACGATTTCAGCAGGCATCCGTCACCGGCTCCGCTCCAGCTAGCGGCTGGGGCTGGAAATGCGCAGGGCGTATCCATACGCCCTGTGTCCTTAAGGACTTGGAAACGGGGGCGTATGGATACGCCCTGTGTCCTTAAGGGGTTAAACCCAGTAAAATGTTCTCAAAAGTCGGGGGTCGTCTTATATGCCGGGTGCTGCAGTCGGCTGGGACACCTGGGTTATGGATTATCCATACCCCGGGTGTTCCTGCCAAGATTAATTTCCCCCGTCACATTCGGGACATCCCTCTGTCCCGAAAGATCTTTTTGGGACACGAAGATGTCCTGGTTACCTTTCTGTGGCCCCGCGTTCACTTTAAAAACGCAGGGGCCACCAGGAGGTAGCGCACGCAGGGACGTCAGTGACGTCCTGTGCGTGCGCCCATAGAAATTACAGAGCGGAGCAGCGAGGCGCACGCGCATGGTAAGTTACCAGCGGTACGTCATCTTCGGTGCTCTGACCACTGCTCCTCCAGTCCCTGGACCTACTGCTATTGCCTATAGGCCATAGCAGTAGATCTTGACCCCGGAACCGAGGAGCGGTGGACTGAGCACTGAAGTGGGGCAGTACACAGGCTCCAGCCATATACTGTGTATGGCTGAAGGCTGTATGTCTGTGGGGGGCCACTGCCTACCAAATGTTGGGGAACTGCAACCTAATGTGGAGGAACTATGCTGACAACCTAATTGGGGGGCACTATGCTGCCAACCTAATGTGGGGAAACTATACTGCAAACCTAATGTTGAGGAATTACAACCTAATGTGGGGGAACTATACTACTGCCAACCTAATGGGGGGGGGGGAACTACAACTTAATGTGGGGGAACTATACTGCCAACCTAATGTGGGGAACTAAAACCTAATGTGGGGGAACTATACTGCCAACCTAATGTGGGGGAACTATACTGCCAACCTAATGTGGGGAACTAAAACCTAATGTGGGGGAACTATACTGCCAACCTAATGTGGGGAAACTACAACCGAATGTGGGGGAACTGTGCTGACAACCTAATGTGGGGGAACTATGCTGACAACCTAATGTAGGGGGGAACTATGCTGCCTACCTAGTGTGGGGGAACAATGGTAAGGTACAGTACATTGCTGTAGATAGCTAGTCTTATACGGCGAGTATATCCCAAACTCTTTATTTTAACTGTAAAAGTTGTGGGTCATCTTATACGCCCAGTCGTCTTATATGCCGGAAAATACGGTACATGCAAGCCCCACCTGCTCCGTATACCCAGACCTGACATTTGATGTACATATACATGAATCTGGCTTCTTTCATGTGTGAGTTCTTAGTTGATAAAATTATTTTCTCAGCCTAAAAAAATTGCCCACATGCTCAATATGAAAATGGCTTCTCCCCTGTGTGAGTTCTTTGATGTCTAAAAAGTATCGATTTCTGATTAAAACATTTACCACATTTTAGGCATGAAAATGGCTTCTCCCCTGTGTGAGTTTTCAGATGTCCCATAAGATTTGATTTCTGATTAAAACATTTTCCACATTCAGTACATGAAAATGGCTTCTCCCCTGTGTGAGTTCTCTGATGATTATCAAAATTTGTTTTATGAACAAAACCTTTCCCACATTCTGAACATGAAAATTGCTTCTCTCCTGAGTGGGTTTTCAGATGATCAACAATATTTGATTTATGACTAAAATATTTCCCACATTCAGGACATGAAAATGGCTTCTCCCCTGTGTGAGTTTTCAGATGTCCCACAAGAGTTATTTTGTGACTAAAACAATTCCCACATTCAGGGCATGAAAATGGCTTCTCCCCTGTGTGAGTTCTCTGATGATTAATAAAATGTGATTTCTGACTAAAACATTTCCCACATTCTGAACATGAAAATGGCTTCTCTCCTGTGTGAGTTTTCAGATGTTCCACAAGGGATATTCTCTGACTGAAACACCTTTCACATTCAGGGCATGAAAATGGCTTCTCTCCTGTGTGAGTTCTCTGATGACTAATAAGATGTGATTTATAACTAAAAACTTTTCCACATTCTAAACAAGAAAATGGCTTCTCTCCTGTGTGAGTTTTTAGATGTTCAACAATATGTGAGTGATGAGTAAAACATTTTCCACATTCTGAGCATGAATATGGCTTCTCTCCTGTGTGAGTTCTCTGATGTTGCTCAAGGCCTAATTTCTTACTTAAACACTTACCACATTCAAGACATGCAAATGGCTTCTCTCCTGTGTGAGTTCTTTGATGTTTTACAAGATGTCCTTTCTGAGTAAAACACTTTCCACACTCAGGACATGAAAATGGCTTCTCTCCTGTGTGAGTTCTCTGATGATGAATAAGATTTGATTTCATACTAAAACATTTCCCACATTCTGAACATGAAAATGGCTTCTCTCCTGTATGAGTTTTCATATGAATAATAAGATTTGATTGATAGGTAAAACATTTTTCACATTCAGAACATGAAAATGGCTTTTCTCCTGTATGAGTTCTCTGATGTTCCACAAGATGTATTTTTTGGCTAAAACATTTCCCACATTCAGTACAAGGAAATGGCTTCTCTTCTGTGTGTATTTTCTGATGTTTCACAAGACCTGGTTTTTTACTAAAAGATTTCCCACATTCAGGACAAGACAATGATGTTTCATCTTCTTGATTTGTCTTTTTCATAGAACAAGGAGATTTCTTTTTTAAATGTTCCCCACATTTAGAATTTGCAAAAATGTTTCCCGGGGCAAGCTCATTTTTTTTTTTGCCATTCTGTGATTGACTATTTTCTAACACATAATAGGGAGGTAAAAGAAGATTTTCATGGCAGCCACTCATCCCGTCTTCACCTGGAAAAAAGAAACAAAAGGGGGTATTTATGAAGCATTTTACCCTTTTCTTCTGTCGCAATATTTTGGTGCAGTGGGTTCTTTGCGACTTTTTAGCGACTTTTCATATACGCACATTTATGTGTTTGGCTGTGGTACATGTGTTTAGAGTCAGGTTTTTGCAGTGGTCAATAATTTATGAAAATGCAACTTTTTAAAAAGGTGTAAAATTTGGTGCAAACCCTTTAAAAAGGTGCAAATCACCTCCATGAAAAAAGTGGCATAGAAAATACACATTACAAAAATTATTTGAAATGAATTTATATAAGCAGATCACCTTGTTATTTGAAATATATATATATAATTATTATTTTTCTTTTCCAGTCCATGGCATACCTCGGTTTTCAGTCCGGCTACAAAACCGGATACGTGTCCGGGGATACGGTTGCGGACAGTTTTGACATTTCCTCCCCACTGACCATATAAGCTAAACATGTGGTGAATGCACCCTTAAAGGGGTACTCTGTAGTTTATTTTTATTTTTTATATGTGCCCCTTTTTTATTGTGTTATGTGTTCGCTTGTGTTTAGTTTTGTCCTTCTGGGTGTTTTGGCTTTTATTTTACCTTTGTATTCTGTCCGGATGCTGTGTAGTTTCTGTGTGCCCTCTTTGCTGTCGACCATATTTTTTTTCATTTTCGCCACCATGTTGCGGTCGGAACGTGTCTATTCCTCTTTCTGATGTTGTCTGAGCCGGCCACCTGCGTGTTTTTTCAATCCAACCCCCTTGTTGAATATGCATTAGTTTCACACATTCAGTTCTCCTTTCTGGGTGTTGCATTGTTTTGTTTCTGTTTTCTAATTGGATGGCTCTGATCCAATCACGCTCCTTCTATGACGTAGTTGCGCATCGCCAGTTTTTTAATTTTTTTTTTTGGGGGGGGCAATGTAGTTAGGTTACCGTGTGCGGCTTAGATCTGTTTGTTATGCGCATGCGGCAAACTGCTCTCTAGGCTCCGTGTACAGTATTACTTATTAATTTTAATCCTTTCAGCCACCTACAGACTGCTGCTGCCAGGACTACTACTACTCCCATCATGGAACAGACTTGTTTCCAGGATGAGAGTAGTAGTTTCTGGCTGCGGGAGTCTGCCGGGGGCTGGGGAGGCTACATTAGTGCTTGTACTACTACCCCCATCATGGAACAGACTCTGTTCCATGATGGGGATAGTAGTACAGGGGCTGAGGGATTGATCACACCGGGTCTCACTTCTGAGACCCGATCCGATCAAAAGTTATTAAGCAGGGAAACGGGCGGCATGGTCCGCAACCCTGCCATGTACACAATGTATTTTTTAGTTTCATTTTTAAATTCACCGCCGGTAGCCCTGAATGGCCGGTACTGAGGGCTTCCGACTGTGCTTTTAAAATTGACAATGTATATTAAAAGAGCTGTGCTGTGCTGTGCTAAAATATTTACCCCGCAGTATATTTCTCTATGTAACCCCCCGCAGGCGCAATAATTATTATATACCCCACGCCGGCGCAATTATCAATATGTACCCCCACCCCCCCCCCCCCCTCGACCCATTTATGTCACCCTCCCCCCGCTGGCGCATTTGTCATTAATGCAGCGATATTTGTGAAAAGTATCTTACCTGCAGAGCATCGCACCAGCCCCCGCCGGCACAATGCTGTTGATAGAATACTATTCACACATACCTCTGCAGGGGCATATTATACAGAAGTGCTGTGGGGGCAATATAATACTATGTATCTGGCCACCACATCACATCTATATAATATGCCCTGCAGAGGTATGTGTGAATAGTATTCTATCAACAGCATTGTGCCGGCGGGGGCTGGTGCGATGCTCTGCAGGTAAGATACTTTTCACAAATATCACTGCATTAATGACAAATGCGCCAGCGGGGGGGGGGGGACATAAATGCACCGGGGGGGGGGACATAAATGCGCCAGCGGGGGTACATATTGATAAATGACCCGGTGGGGGTACATATTGACCGATGTTTCGGCGGGGGTACATATTGATGATAGTGCCGGCAGGGGGGGGGGGATATATATTGATCATATCGTCGGCGGTGGATATATAATTATAAATGCGCCTGCGGGGGTTACATTATTAATGCACAGGCGGCCAGGGGTTCACATATATATACTGTGTGGGTATTGATTTTTTCGCTTGCGGGGGTTACATCTGCGCTGGGGTGCTAAATATATTAGGCTTTATATATCTTGGCCCCCACAACACTTTAAATATACATTGTACATTTTAAAAACCACACAGGGAGCCCCGATTGGCCAACGGAGCGCATACGTTACTCTCAGCATGTTAGGCTGCCACTCAGCAGCCGCAAGCCACAACTGTCAGTCAAAAAATAGGGGGGGCGGAGCAGACAACTACTAAGGAGCTGAGGAGGCATGATTAGGTAAATGAGGCAAACTAAAAAGGGGAGGACTAAGTGTAAAAAAAGGCCGATTTTGATATAAAAAAAAAAAAAAAAAAAAAACAACAACGGCCGCAAGCAGTACTTGGAAATGTAGTACACACCAAGCACGAACACAGGAAGTCAGGCCGGACTAAACAAACAAGGTAAAATGAACGGATGAGCAAGCTCGCTGCAGGTACAGCACAGAAACAAAGTTAAGGGGAAGGTAAGCTGCAATTTTGAAACAGAGTAGGGGACCAAAAAAAAAAAATGAACGGAGTACCCCTTTAATCTTCTGCCTCAGAATTCTAATTCGAGCCCCAAATAATTAGATCCTGGAGTCTCCTCTTAAATTTCATGGACATCAAGGTCTCTTCTGAAACATTCCATGATTTTCTTTGCCAGATGTGAAAGCTGGATATTTCAGGGTAAAAAGTTCCAGTGTATAAGGGAAGCATGGGATAATTCTTGGAGACCTTTGTGTGAGGTGCAGATGGGCACAGGAGGAGGTCTTGAAAGGATCGGTAACGTGAAATTCAGAGATTTATAAAGGGGACAGTTTGTTCAGAGATTTATAAAGGGGACAGTTCGTAGATGGCTGTCACGATGCCGGCTGGCAGGAGGTGGATCCTCTGTGCCAGAGAGGGATTGGCGTGGACCGTGCTAGTGGACCGGTTCTAAGTCACTACTGGTGTTCACCAGAGCCCGCCGCAAAGCGGGATGGTCTTGCTGCGGCGGTAGTGACCAGGTCGTATCCACTAGCAATGGCTCAACCTCTCTGACTGCTGAAGATAGGCGCGGTACAAGGGAGTAGACAGAAGCAAGGTCGGACGTAGCAGAAGGTCGGGGCAGGCAGCAAGGATCGTAATCAGGGGCAACGGCAGGAGGTCTGGAACACAGGCTAGGAACACACAAGGAAACGCTTTCACTGGCACAATGGCAACAAGATCCGGCGAGGGAGTGCAGGGGAAGTGAGGTATACATAGGGAGTGCACAGGTGAACACACTAATTAGAACCACTGCGCCAATCAGCGGCGCAGTGGCCCTTTAAATCGCAGAGACCCGGCGCGCGCGCGCCCTAGGGAGCGGGGCCGCGCGCGCTGGGACAGGACCGACGGAGAGCGAGTGAGGTACGGGAGCCGGGGTGCGCATCGCGAGCGGGCGCCACCCGCATCGCGAATCGCATCCCGGCTGGAGGCAGGATCGCAGCGCACCGGGTCAGTGGATCTGACCGGAGCGCTGCAATAGCGAGAGTGTAGCGAGCGCTCCGGGGAGGAGCGGGGACCCGGAGCGCTCGGCGTAACAGTACCCCCCCCTTGGGTCTCCCCCTCTTCTTGGAGCCTGAGAACCTGAGGACCAGACTTTTGTCTAGGATATTGTCCTCAGGTTCCCAGGATCTCTCTTCAGGACCACAGCCCTCCCAATCGACCAAAAAAAAGGTTTTCCCTCTGACCTTCTTGGAGGCCAGTATCTCCTTTACGGAGAAGATGTCCGAGGAGCCGGAAACAGGAGTGGGAGAAACAAGTTTGGGAGAGAAACGGTTGATGATGAGTGGTTTAAGAAGAGAAACGTGAAAGGCATTAGGAATACGAAGAGAAGGAGGAAGAAGAAGTTTGTAAGAGACAGGATTAATCTGGCACAAAATTTTGAAAGGACCAAGATAGCGTGGTCCCAATTTGTAGCTGGGAACACGGAAGCGGACATATTTAGCGGAGAGCCATACCTTGTCTCCGGGAGAAAAAATGGGGGGAGCTCTTCTTTTCTTATCAGCAAACTTCTTCATGCGTGATGAAGCCTGTAAGAGAGAATTTTGGGTCTCTTTCCATATGGTGGAAAGATCACGAGTTATTTCATCCACAGCGGGCAAACCAGAGGGCAAGGGAGTAGGGAAGGGGGGAAGAGGGTGACGGCCGTACACCACGAAAAATGGGGATTTGGAAGAAGACTCAGAGACTCTGAAGTTATACGAGAATTCGGCCCATGGTAGAAGATCTGCCCAGTCATCCTGGCGGGAGGAAACAAAATGCCGTAAATAATCACCCAGGACCTGGTTAACTCTTTCTACTTGCCCATTGGACTGAGGATGATAAGCAGAAGAAAAGTTTAATTTAATCTTGAGTTGTTTACAGAGAGCCCTCCAGAATTTTGACACGAATTGGATGCCTCTATCCGAGACGATCTGCGTGGGCAACCCGTGAAGACGAAAAATGTGTACAAAAAATTGTTTTGCCAACTGAGGCGCTGAAGGAAGACCAGGAAGAGGAATAAAATGTGCCATCTTGGAAAATCGATCAACGACCACCCAAACAACAGTGTTGCCACGGGATGGGGGTAAGTCTGTAATAAAGTCCATACCAATCAGAGACCAAGGCTGTTCGGGGACAGGCAGAGGATGAAGAAGACCAGCGGGCTTCTGGCGAGGAGTCTTATCCCGGGCACAGACAGTGCAGGCTCGCACAAAATCAACAACATCCGTCTCCAGAGTCGGCCACCAATAGAAACGAGAGATGAGTTGCACGGATTTCTTGATGCCCGCATGGCCTGCGAGATGGGAGGAGTGACCCCATTTGAGGATTCCGAGGCATTGGCGTGGAGAGACGAAGGTCTTCCCTGGAGGAGTTTGCCTGATGGAGGCTGGAGAAGTGGAGATCAGGCAGTCAGGAAGAATGATGTGTTGCGGAGAGAGCTCTACTTCCGAGGCGTCCGAGGAACGAGAGAGAGCATCGGCCCTAATGTTCTTATCGGCAGGGCGAAAGTGAATTTCAAAATTAAACCGGGAAAAGAACAGAGACCACCTGGCCTGGCGAGGATTCAGCCGTTGGGCAGACTGGAGATAGGAGAGATTCTTGTGATCGGTGTAAATAATAACTGGAAATTTTGATCCCTCCAGCAGATGCCTCCATTCCTCAAGTGCTAATTTAATGGCCAGTAGCTCTCGATCCCCGATGGAGTAGTTCCTCTCCGCCGGAGAAAAGGTCCTAGAAAAAAACCCACAAGTAACAGCATGCCCGGAAGAATTTTTTTGTAGAAGAACCGCTCCAGCTCCTACTGAGGAGGCATCAACCTCCAGTAGGAAGGGTTTAGAAGGGTCAGGTCTGGAGAGCACGGGAGCAGAAGAAAAGGCAGCCTTGAGCCGTTTAAAGGCGTCTTCCGCTTGAGGAGGCCATGACTTAGGATTGGCATTCTTTTTGGTTAAAGCCACGATAGGAGCCACAATGGTGGAAAAATGAGGAATAAATTGTCTGTAATAATTGGCGAACCCCAAAAAACGTTGGATAGCACGGAGTCCGGAGGGGCGTGGCCAATCTAAGACGGCAGAGAGTTTGTCTGGATCCATTTGTAGTCCCCGGCCAGAGACCAAGTATCCTAGGAAAGGAAGAGATTGACATTCAAACAGACACTTCTCCATTTTGGCATAAAGTTGATTGTCACGAAGTCTCTGAAGAACCATGCGGACATGCTGGCGGTGTTCTTCTAGGTTGGCAGAAAAAATCTGAATATCGTCCAGATACACAACAACACAGGAATATAAGAGATCACGAAAAATTTCATTAACAAAGTCTTGGAAGACGGCAGGGGCGTTGCACAGGCCAAAGGGCATAACAAGATACTCAAAGTGTCCATCTCTAGTGTTAAATGCCGTTTTCCATTCATCCCCCTCCCTGATGCGGATGAGATTATAAGCACCTCTTAAGTCCAGTTTGGTAAAGATGTGGGCACCTTGGAGGCGATCAAAGAGTTCAGAGATAAGAGGTAGAGGATAGCGGTTCTTTACCGTGATTTTATTAAGACCGCGGTAGTCAATGCAAGGACGTAGGGAGCCATCTTTTTTGGACACAAAGAAAAATCCAGCTCCGGCAGGAGAGGAGGATTTGCGGATAAAGCCCTTTTTTAAATTTTCCTGGATGTACTCAGACATAGCAAGAGTCTCTGGGGCGGACAGAGGATAGATTCTGCCCCGGGGTGGAGTAGTGCCCGGGAGGAGGTCAATAGGACAGTCATAAGGCCTGTGAGGAGGTAGAGTCTCAGCTTGTTTTTTGCAAAATACATCAGCAAAGTCCATATAGGCCTTAGGGAGACCGCTTACAGGGGGAACCACAGGGTCACGGCAGGGAGTACTGGGAACCGGTTTAAGGCAGTCCTTGAAACAAGAGGTACCCCAACTCTTGATCTCCCCTGTGGACCAATCCAGGGTTGGGGAATGGTGTTGAAGCCAGGGTAGTCCAAGGAGAATTTCAGAAGTGCAATTGGGGAGGACCAAAAGCTCAATTTTTTCGTGATGAGGTCCGATGCACATTAGGAGGGGCTCCGTGCGGAAACGTATGGTACAGTCCAATCTTTCATTGTTAACACAATTGATGTAGAGGGGTCTGGCGAGACTGGTCACCGGGATGTTGAACCTGTTGATGAGAGAGGCCAAGATAAAATTTCCTGCAGATCCGGAATCCAAGAAGGCCATAGTAGAGAAGGAGAAGGTAGAGGCAGATATCCGCACAGGCACAGTAAGACGTGGAGAAGCAGAGTTGACATCAAGGACTGTCTCACCTTTGTGCGGAGTCAGCGTACGTCTTTCCAGGCGGGGAGGACGGATAGGACAATCCTTCAGGAAGTGTTCGGTACCGGCACAGTACAGGCAGAGATTCTCCATGCGGCGTCGTGTCCTCTCTTGAGGTGTCAGGCGAGACCGGTCAACTTGCATAGCCTCCACGGCGGGAGGCACAGGAACGGATTGCAGGGGACCAGAGGAGAGAGGAGCCGGGGAGAAAAAACGCCTCGTGCGAACAAAGTCCATATCCTGGCGGAGCTCCTGACGCCTTTCGGAAAAACGCATGTCAATGCGAGTGGCTAGATGAATGAGTTCATATAGGTTAGCAGGGATTTCTCGTGCAGCCAGAACATCTTTAATGTTGCTGGATAGGCCTTTTGTAAAGGTCGCGCAGAGGGCCTCATTATTCCAGGATAGTTCTGAAGCAAGAGTACGGAATTGTACGGCGTACTCGCCAACGGAAGAATTACCCTGGACCAGGTTCAACAGGGCAGTCTCAGCAGAAGAGGCTCGGGCAGGTTCCTCAAAGACACTTCGAATTTCCGAGAAGAAGGAGTGTACAGAGGCAGTGACGGGGTCATTGCGGTCCCAGAGCGGTGTGGCCCATGACAGAGCTTTTCCAGACAGAAGGCTGACTACGAAAGCCACCTTAGACCTTTCAGTAGGAAACTGGTCCGACATCATCTCCAAGTGCAGGGAACATTGCGAAAGAAAGCC
The DNA here is from genome assembly GCF_029499605.1 of Hyla sarda. Taxonomy (NCBI): domain Eukaryota; kingdom Metazoa; phylum Chordata; class Amphibia; order Anura; family Hylidae; genus Hyla; species Hyla sarda. Next base: position 503,420,554 of record NC_079190.1, read on the forward strand.
ACGGCAAAATTTAGAGTCCCCATCAAATTTATCCGGCAAGGATAGTCGTAGGCCTGAAGCGGCCACTCGCTGCGGAGGAGGTGCAGGAGCTGGCGGAGGAGATGATTGCTGAAGCTGAGGTAGTAGCTGCTGTAGCATCACGGTCAGTTGAGACAGCTGGTGGCCTTGTTGCGCTATCTGTTGTGACTGCTGGGCGACCACCGTGGTGAGGTCGGCGACAACTGGCAGAGGAACTTCAGCGGGATCCATGGCCGGATCTACTGTCACGATGCCGGCTGGCAGGAGGTGGATCCTCTGTGCCAGAGAGGGATTGGCGTGGACCGTGCTAGTGGACCGGTTCTAAGTCACTACTGGTGTTCACCAGAGCCCGCCGCAAAGCGGGATGGTCTTGCTGCGGCGGTAGTGACCAGGTCGTATCCACTAGCAACGGCTCAACCTCTCTGACTGCTGAAGATAGGCGCGGTACAAGGGAGTAGACAGAAGCAAGGTCGGACGTAGCAGAAGGTCGGGGCAGGCAGCAAGGATCGTAATCAGGGGCAACGGCAGGAGGTCTGGAACACAGGCTAGGAACACACAAGGAAACGCTTTCACTAGGCACAATGGCAACAAGATCCGGCGAGGGAGTGCAGGGGAAGTGAGGTATACATAGGGAGTGCACAGGTGAACACACTAATTAGAACCACTGCGCCAATCAGCGGCGCAGTGGCCCTTTAAATCGCAGAGACCCGGCGCACGCGCGCCCTAGGGAGCGGGGCCGCGCGCGCCGGGACAGGACCGACGGAGAGCGAGTCAGGTACGGGAGCCGGGGTGCGCATCGCGAGCGGGCGCCACCCGCATCGCGAATCGCATCCCGGCTGGAGGCAGGATCGCAGCGCACCGGGTCAGTGGATCTGACCGGAGCGCTGCAATAGCGAGAGTGTAGCGAGCGCTCCGGGGAGGAGCGGGGACCCGGAGCGCTCGGCGTAACAATGGCCTTGTATGTCTAGGAAAACAAATCAAACTTCATTTGTTGGGCAATGAGTAGTCAATGAAGAGAATGGCACAGGGGAGAGGCGGATGAGGATCAAGGGGAGAGGTGGATTAGTTGGGCATCAGAGTTGAGGATGGAGTGGAGGGAGAAGTATTTCATGGAAGCCAACAAAAGATGTTGCAGTAGTCCGAGCAGAAGAGGAGAACATGTACCAGTAGTTTAGTTGAGTCAAAGTTGGTGAATGAGCGGATCGGAGAAATGTTTTTGAGGTGAAGCCGGCAGGACGAGGTAATAGTATGGATGTGTGGTATGGAAAGACAGCGGAGAGTCAAAGGTGACCCCATGAGGAGAGAGTGGAGTCATTGACTGTGATTGACATTTTGGGTGGAGAAAGATGGGGGAAAATGATGATGAATTTGGTTTCTACATGTTGAGTGTGAGAAAACGGAGGAGAAGAAGAAAGATAAAGCCGACACATTCCTGTTCTTGTGGAGTATTCCAGTACTTGTGGAGTGTTCTAGTTCTTGTGGAGTGTTTGCGCCAGGATTTCTGGGTTTTTCCCTCTGCTCCTTCTGCCCCTCAGTGGTTACATCACAAAAAAACTAATATCTGCTCAACATATGCTACTTCTCTATGTAAACCCCTTTCACTTTCTCCCAAATACTAACCCAATGTAGTTCTTAACACTCACATACATATCTCACTGCAATCCTCTATACAATAGTAGATAGACCTGAACCTCGCCCCCCTGATATCCAGATTTAAAGGTGACCTTGCGAAGTGGGACCAAAAGGATTTCTCGTGGATAGGGCGTATCAATATCTTAAAAATGAATCTACTGCCGCGTTTGCTCTATCTGTTCCAGACTCTGCCAATGACGCTCTCACGTGCTTATTTTAAGCCCCTAACCTCTCTCTTCTCTAATTTTGTCTGGTCCAATGGACGGCACCGTCTTTCCCAGACTGTCCTGGCTCAGCCTAAAACAGATGGGGGCCTGGCTTTCCCCGATCCATACACGTACTACATAGCTACGCTAGCGACCCGTATACTCGACGGATTCCACGCCTCCCCAGCCAAATTATGGGTCCAATTAGAAAATAGACTTTCCCCTTTCCCCCTCACTTCCCTCCCATGGATTCGCCCTGCATACTGGACGATGGCCACCAAAGGCCCTCTTCCGTTTGTTTCAAGGGTTATCCTCAACTCCTGCCTAACACATCTCTCCAGACTCAACCTCCTCAGACCCCTAGGCCCCTTAACCCCCCTGGTTGGCAATCCGGACTTTTCCCCGGGTTCCTTTCCGGGTGGCTTCTTGACTCTACGCGACGTCAGCCCGATTATTAGGGTCCTTCAGGCTTCCTCTTTGAAGACGCTACCTGACATCCTAGGGGATTCCTTACTGTCACGGTTCCACTCTTTCCAATACTTTCAACTCCGGCATTTTTACAACACATGGCGAGCCTCGGGTGAGCTGCATAGGGATCCTACCCCGTTCGAGAAACTTTGCTTAGCACAGTCTGGACCCACCCATACGGTATCCTTAGTATACTCCATGCTTCGCACCCGTGACTCTCGTTCCCTACTGCCTTACCAACGGAACTGGGCGAAAGAATTGGACTACACCCCCAGCACTGCCGAATGGGACACCTCATACCTGTTGTGCCATAAAGCCTCTAGAGCAGTTGCCCTTCAGGAGACTAATTATAAATTGCTCTCTCGGTGGTATAGGGTTCCGGCCTTACTTCACCGTTTTTATCCCTCGGTCCCGGAGGTATGCTGGAGGTGTGGACAAACCAAGGGAACCCTCATGCACATTTGGCACTCATGCCCGCTTTTAGCCTCCTACTGGTCCTCGGTCCGCGCTCTTATATCGGAAATTACGGGTATGCAGTTAGATGATACTCCTCAGATGCTCCTCCTCTCGATGCTGCCCGGGTCACCAGATTCCCTGCGGAAAAGTCTCACAGGTGTTTTACTAGCAGCGGCCAGACGAGTCATCCCTAGACGATGGAAAACCACCGCTCCCCCCCACGACTACTGATTGGCTTCGTGAAGTCCTACACATTCAGGGGCTGGAGGAATGTCTAGCAGATTTGAATGCCTCCACCGACCGATATGTCCTGCGCTGGCGCCACTGGCTGGATTTTGCGGCCTCACCCCGCTTCCTCCAATATGGCCTCACCTGAACCCTCTCCTTTTCCTCTCGCTCACCTGTCCTGCCCCGCCCCCCCCCCTCTGACCTCACCTCCCTCCCTACCCCCCCCCCTCCGCACCCCACCCACTACCGATTGCACTGGTTACCCCACTACTTGCCTAATATGTTCGGACTTACTAGACTAATGTTGTTACTCGGATGAGTATTGGTTCTCCCTATAAGGTACAACTTTGCCCCTGCTGTACCTTGCTTGCTAGGTTTATTTTACATGTACATGTCATGAATCTGGTATGTGCTATTGTTCCTTTTTCTTTTTGCTTAATAAAGTTTATCGTTGAAATACAAAAAAAAAAAATAGTAGATAGACCCTAATACCCTCTAGACAATTATAGATAGACTCCAATATCCTTTAGACAATGATAGATAGACCCCAATACCCTCTAAACAATGCTATATTGCCCCAATACCCTCTTGACAATGATAGATGGACCCCAATACCCTCTAGACAATGGTCGATAGACCCCCAATACCCTCTAGACAATGGTCCATAGACCCCAGTACCCTCTAGACAATGCTAGATTGCCCCCCAATACCCTCTTGACAATGATAGATGGACCCCAATACCCTCTAGACAATGGTCGATAGACCCCAATACCCTCTAGACAATGGTCGATAGACCCCAATACCCTCTAGACAATGGTAGATAGACCCCAATACTCTCTAGACAATGGTAGATGGACCGCTATACCCTCTCAACAATGGTAGATAGACCCCAATACCCCCAAAGACTTGGACATCAGCAGATTATGTGTTATACATCTTCTCCATTAAAAAGCAGCGAGGACATTGTAAATGACCTCAGACTACAATATATAAGGACAGAATGAAGCATAAGATCTTACCATTCTCTGATATGGGGTTTTTAAGTCCACTCATCGTTCGTTCATAACTTTTCTGAAAGGATCTCATATTATAGACCTGAGGGAAAACAACATAAAATCTTGGTTCATCCTGTATACTGTCCAAAGTCAAAAAGCCCTAAATGCGTGAGCCAATTTGCCCTAAAAGAATAAGGATTTGAAGTGGCGATCAGATGCAGTCGAATTTTTTATACATCAGCAGATATGTATATGTTATTATTATGTCCCATGAAGTGATGGGAGCCTATCCTGAAGAGGACAGCTGTGCTCACTAACATTATTAAGTAACATCACAGCTTTTACAGTAAAGAATCCTTTTATCACCGCTGGAGGTTTATTACAGCCAGAGAGCACTTTTGTCTTCTGTGGTGACCTTACTATAAAGAGCTGCTTTCATCATTTCTCAATCATTTATTGGTACAATCCTTTTGTGACCTTAGTTACATTAAAAGGCAAGAGTCAACCTAAAACCTCTATGAGGCTGATGCCAATTTCCCCACAATAGAGGAAGAATTCCTTCCTGACTCCAGTCAGGTATTAAAACATCATGTGGCAGAGTTCCATAGTCTCACTGCTCTTACAGTAAAGAATCTCTCTGTGATGATGGTGAAACCTTCTTTCCTCTAGACAAAGAGGATGCCCCCTTGTCTTGGTTACCAGCCTAGATATAAAAAGATCACTAGAAAGATCTCTGTACTGTCCATTCATATATCTGTACATTGTGATCAAATTCTCCCTAAAACTTATTTTCTCCAAACTAAATAACCCCAAGTGATAACCTATCCTGGTCCTGTAATCCTCCCATTCCACTATTATCCCTCCTCTGCACCCTCTCCAGATCAGCCATCTCCTTCATATATACAGGTGCCCAAAGCTGGACACAATACTCCATAAGTGATCTGACTAATGATTTATACAGAGGTTACTATGTCCTTGTCACGACCCTTTATGCTTCTTGATACCTTCCATGACTTTGTTAGCCTTAGCAGCAGCTGCCTGGCACTGATCACTGAAGTAGAGTTTACTGTCCACCAGTACCCCAAAGTCTATTCCGGTAGAAGTTTTACCTAATGCTTTAGCACATAATTGTACAATATGATTGTAGCGGGTTATGGCAGGTGGTGGATCCTCTGGGCCTGTGTGAATGATGTCGTGAGCTGTGCCAGGGAGCAGAGTCTAAGGTGCCGCTGGTTTTCACCAGAGCCCGCCGCAAAGCGGGATGGTCTTGCTGTGGCAGGCGGCACCCAGGTCGCTACCCCTGGCACGATTTGTCCACACAGGTAGCTGGGAGGTGGCGTGGCACAGAAGGAGACTGACAGGACGTGGCAAGATGGCAGAAGGTCAGGACAGGTAACACTGCTGCAGGGTATGTAAGGTAGCAAGGAGCAGATACACGGTAACAGGAACACAGACTTTCACTATGACACAAGGTAACCAAAGATCCAGCAGAGAAACAAGGGAGGAGCTGATATTTAAGGACAGGGGACAGGTGTAGATACTTGATTGATTGAGCACTGGCCCTTTAAGTGAAAGAGCTCACACGCGCCCTAGGAGGCGGGGACATGCGCACCGGGGCTGCAAGGACACGGAGAGGCAGAAGATGAGGGAGGTGAGTGACAGGCTGGGATTCGCATGCGGGCGCATCCCTCGATGCGAATCCCAGTCCCGCCAGCAGTGGGAACATAAGCAGAGAGTGCTCACGGCCGGCGTGTCTGCCCGGAGCGCAGGTGTTACAGTACCTCTTCGTCTTATTTTTTATGGGGCCAACATTTTTAGTTTAAAGGGCAATAGCCGTAAATACACCCTTAATTACTTACAGGAAGAACCATACAATAGGTGACATTTTCCGTGCATCGAAAAAATCGACACAGGCTTTACCAGTTACCGACACTAATTGGTTAACAAGTTTAACCCCGAAAGGAAACTATCCTTGTAAAAATTGCTCCTTTTGCTCTCAAAATATGATTGCCCACATAAAGGAAGACCACGATGGTAAACCACACGCTTTAAGATTTGCTGGCATCGAAAGGGTAAAATTTCCGCCCAATGGTGGCGATAGACACACCGCCCTACTACGTAAAGAGGCAGCGTGGATATTGAAGCTAGATGCAGTAGGAGTCTTGGGTTTGAACGATCGAGTGGAGTTAGCTCCCTTCCTCGATCGCTGAGGTTCCAATACATTAACACTATATAATTCACTAGATTGTAGAATCGTAGAATGAGAATCTGTTACCTCTTTATATGTTTCTTCCAATGTGGTTTTTCGTTACGTATATGTTCTGGGCAACACACATGTTTTATGTTTTTATCACAAGATCTCATTGTTATGACACGTGATAACAACACCACCCTCCCGAACGCTGATAAATAGCGTCACCGGAGCGCGCCGCGTGTGTATACCGACTGGAAGAAGCGCCTTAGCAGCGTAAAACAGTCTGTCCCGGTCACCCCCGCCTCCACCCACACCTAAGCCTGTTATGTCTGGTCACATGGAATAAAAGCTGTTGGATGGTGAGTGCAGTCCGTGTCTTTCTTTTCGTTGATATTTTTAGTTTAAAGTTTCTTATTAGTTATGTAGGTGAAGAATATTCAAAATTTTATCTTCTCCTTAAATTTTTTTAAAGACTCATCACTACCTTCTTGTTTCAGTAGTCTGAATGCTTTCCTGTCGGGCATGTATCGTACATAAGATCTATTTAGGATTCTCTTTATATTACCTTGGTGGCTCTTGCTTTAAGCTTACTACCTAAATCCCTGAAATCATTTCTAAGGACCCTACACCTATCTCTTACTTTGTCATTGGTGCTGATGTGCACTATTAGCGCTGGGTCTTCACCAGCCCCTACCAGTAATCTGTCCACCAAATCCACGATGTCCGAAACTTGAGCCCCAGGAAGACAACATACTGTTCCCGATCCTGGTCTTTGTGACAGGTCACCCTGTCTGTCCCCCTAATAATTGAGTCCCTCACTACCAGCACCTGTCTGGCCTGCCCTGCGCTCCTCCTCCTCTCCTTACTGGAGCAGATGTCCCCTGGCTGTCAGTGTATTTCTACTTGTCACATATCTACCTGCCTCTTTATCCTGCACTTCCATATCGCTATCCCCCCTTCCCTCTGCTCCAGACACTGGTCGCTTAGTGACAATCACATAATAGTGTGATGTCCCAGTGCAGAACATGGTCCTGTACCACCCTTAGCCCTATCAGGTTGAGACCCTCAGTGACCTGGGGGCTCCCCTGGAAGGTCTCCCCCTGTTGTTCTATAATGTTTGTATATATCACTTTAATGCCTAGACAGTATCCTTATGTATAGGTAGTACAGAGGACCTGTGGGGGGTCTCAAGGACCAGTGTAAGTCTGTCACATGTTATGTTATGCAGTCACATGATTTGTTAGCACATGTTCTCCCAGAGAGCACCAGCTTAACCAAAAGGCTTTAGTCCAGCCCCGCACTATATAAAGGGGCGGCCTTTACAATTTCTACTGAGCACAGCAAACACCAGAGATCTCAGTGATGAGCATCTGGAAGACCCCAAATGCTACAGTCATTCCAGTAAGTCTCAAGTCTATGTCTACTTTCACTACAAGTAGTCAAGTCCTGCATATAGTCAAGTCAAGTCCAGTCTCAAGTCAAGTTAATTACAAGTATATTGGTCCAGCAAGCTGCGAGGTCCTCTGGGTCGTGGCCACCTCTCTGGGAAATCTGGCCTTAGCTGTGAATATAATTCCATCTGTCTTATACTCAGTAAAGCCTCCGGTTGACCATTACTGGTAGTGGACTCTCATTTCACTACTAGCAACTGGGATAGCTGAGAAGCTGGGCGTGTGGTGTTCCAGAACCCTAAAATCACACTGGCGTCACGAACACTAGGGGTTAACAACATCTTGCCCCGGGGTTAATACCATCTGATTCCACCACTCACACCGCTACACCCGTGGTCACGCCATACACCCATGGGTCGCCACAATAGTGATAGTGTAAATGTAGTTACGTTCTCCCTCGTCCTCTTCAAAGTAAAACTTTGCAAAAGCTCAAATTCGGATAGCGCTTGCTCACTATGCTGAAAACCGATAGAGACGCCATGTCCGGAATAATAACAGATACATAACTATAAAGCATTCCAAGTAAAGTCATTCTGTGGTAATAAGTGAGATGAAAGCATATAAAGAGACAAGATGGAATATAGTAATAGACAATGTAACGTTTATGACATATTATACTCAATCTCATGGACTATACTGAACATGACAGAATCTCAGTATTATAGGACAATGCTGTGGCGCTAGTCACTAAATCTACAATAATCCGCTAAATGAATTCCCATAATATACAGTACAGCAATGTAATCCTAAATAATGCTTTCTAAGGTTATGGGCAAAAATATATTAGCGAGTGTAGAAAAATGTATATTGTAAAAGCTGTAAAATCAATATACAGGGTGGGCCATTTATATGGATACACCTTTAATAAAATGGGAATGGTTGGTGATATTAACTTCCTCTTTGTGGCACATTAGTATATGTGAGGGGGGAAACTTTTCAAGATGGGTGGTGACCATGGCGGTCATTTTGAAGTCAGCCATTTTGAATCCAACTTTTGTTTTTTCAATAGGAAGAGGATCATGTGACACATCAAACCTATTGGGAATTTCACAAAAAAAACAATGATGTGCTTGGTTTTAACGTAACTTTATTCTTTCATGAGTTATTTACAAGTTTCTGACCACTTATAAAATGTGTTCAATGTGCTGTCCATTGTGTTGGATTGTAAATGCAACCCTCTTCTCTATATACTGCTATATACTACTATATACACCGCAGGAGAAATGCTAGCACAGGCTTCCAGTATCCGTAGTTTCAGGTGCTGCACATCTTGTATCTTCACGGCATAGACAATTGCCTTCAGATGACCCCAAAGATAAAAGTCTAAGGGGGTCAGATCGGGAGACCTTGGGGGCCATTCAACTGGCCCACAACGACCAATCCACTTCCCAGGAAACTGTTCATCTAGGAATGCTCGGACCTGACACCCATAATGTGGTGGTCACCATCTTGCTGGAAAAACTCAGCATCAGTGCATAAAGAGGGAAACACACCATCATGTAGCAATTTCACATATCCAGTGGCCTTGAGGTTTCCATTGATGAAGAATGACCCCACTATATTTGTACCACATATACCACACCATACCATCAATTTTTGTGTTCCAACAGTCTTGGAGGGATCTATCCAATGTGGGTTAGTGTCAGACCAATAGCGGTGGTTTTGGTTGTTAACTTCACCATTCACATAAAAGTTTGCCTCATCACTGAACAAAATCTTCTGCGTAAACTGAGGGTCCTGTTCCAATTTTTGTTTTGCCCATTCTGCAGCACCTGAAACTACGGATACTGAAAGCCTGTGCTAGCATTTCTCCTGCGGTGTATATAGTAGTATATAGCAGTGTATACGATACTGGAAGCCTGTGCTAGCATTTCTCCTGCGGTGTATATAGTAGTATATAGCAGTGTATACGATACTGGAAGCCTGTGCTAGCATTTCTCCTGCGGTGTATATAGTAGTATATAGCAGTGTATAAGATACTGAAAGCCTGTGCTGGCATTTCTCCTGCGGTGTATATAGTAGTATATAGCAGTGTATACGGATACTGGAAGCCTGTGCTAGCATTTCTCCTGCGGTGTTGCTATCAGTGTGTGAAGAGTGGGAGAAGATGATTGCATTGACAATCCAACACAATAGGCAGCACATTGAACACATTTTATAAGTGGTCAGAAACTTGTAAATAACTTATGAAAGAATAAAGTTATGTTAAAACCAAGCACATCATTGTTTTTCTTGTGAAATTCCCAATAAGTTTCATGTGTCACATGACCCTCTTCCTATTGAAAAAACAAAAGTTGGATTAAAAATGTCCGACTCCAAAATGGCCGCCATGGTCACCACCCATCTTGAAAAATTTCCCCCCTCACATATACTAATGTGCCACAAGCAGGAAGTTAATATCACCAACCATTCCCATTTTATTAAGGAGTATCCATATAAATGGCCCACCCTGTACACAAGACATAAACAAGAAGCTACAGACAGCAACAAAGATTACAATATCTTATAATTCCTTCTACTTACAGTCACTCTAGAGATGTTCTAGTCACCATACATGGACCCTCCACACACTCAGGTCTCTATCTCCAGTCAGTGTCTCCAGTGTCCCAAGTATATTCTCCTGGTAAGTTCTCGCCATATGAGCCATGCTGGGGTCTTTTATACCCTTTTCACCATCAGATTGGCCTCCCCTCCCCCACCTACAATATGTAAAGTAAGAATGATGGGGCCAGAACCTGTCAAACCAGTTCTAGCATTCTATGGCCTCCTGGGATCAGCCTTCGTTTTCATTTACACATTGTATTGTAGGGTGGAGACATATTGGTCACACCCCAATTTACATCTGTAAGAGAAAACGGGGATACTCCGAGACCTTTTCATATGATAATCAGGGGAAACAATCAGCATTTTCCCTCTGATGAGGAACATGGCCCCATAGGTCCCACCCAACTTAACTCTAAAATAAATACACAACTGAGCTGGTGGATAAAATCCTTCACAATGTTTTACTAAAGGTTAAATCAATTATAACTGAATCAATAATAAAATTCACAAAGAATAAAAAATAATAATTGTGACCAAAATACCAAATACTCAAACCAAAGTAGTAGTAATAACATACCAGAACTATAATAATAAACATGTCCACACATGACTTCCCTTCTCCTAATCTTCACCACAGGCTGACTGAGGTGGAGACACCAGAGTCCTGTATTTAGGGGGAAAAACCTGTTCCCGCCATTGGGCCTGTAGCCAATCAGAATGCTGTTGGGGGGTAGAAGCATTGCTGAGCAGAAGATCTTGGTTGCTGGGCAGAATCTGGACGTCCAATCAGAACCAGGAATCCATCTCTTATCAGAACAGCTGTTGCCGGGCAGAATAACTATAGTACAGAAACAACCTGTGGGGAAAAGGTGGGGGAGGGGGAGAGCACAACAACATGTATACTGGGAACCATGATGTCTTGTGTCCCTCCACCTCCAGACATGACACCATACACAGGACTCTCCATCTTTATCTCATATAGATAAAATCCTCCATATTTCACTATTAAAAAGTTGGTATTCTTTACAGACCCCTCATTAAGAGGGTGAATGACTCTTAAATAAATGATCCCACTAAATTATTATAATTGATACTTAAAATTGATAAGGATGACCAAAAATAAATATTTGACACTAAATCACAAAAACGTAAAAAAAAAAAAACATATATAAAACTGTCACCTATAGACATGTCAGCGCAAATCTGCAGAAACAAGTGGTTTTGCTGAAATCTTGCAGCACAGAGGGAGTTCTCTCCTCCCATCGGCTGGTATCACCAGTGGGCACCGCCATGACACCACTGCTGAGACCGAAAGGAGATGGATTCTTATCTTATTGACGATAATGGAGTCTGTGCATGAAGGGATAAGGGGTTAATCTCTTCAATGATCCGGACGTTCACAGTTAAACAAAAAAGTGATTGTTCTTATTGCTATGGGACAGAAAATATGTATTTTCTGTGTAAAAATGGTTTCTCTGTTCCAAAACAGTAATAACAATGACTTCGCACCGCTGCACACTAAAAACGCCAACCTCTGGGCACCCAATAGGGAAATAGTACCTCCTCCTACCAAAACAATGCCCCTGGCTAGAAAAGAATAAAACTTATACTCATGCAATCTCAAAGACAAAAGCAGTATAAGGCTGGGTTCACACCACCTTTTTTAAATACGGTTACCGTATACGGTTTTCCGCAAAAAAACGTATGTCAAAAACCATATGTAACCGTATACAACCGTATGACTCCAAATTAAAACGTATACGGTTTTTCCCCGTACGGTTCTATCCGTTTGCATCAGTTTTTGCCAACGATTTTGCTATTTTTTTGGAATTAGTTTTCTAGCAATTTAATAAAGTTACTATTGTTCTATTGAAATTCCAATCTGCGCATGTGTCAACTCCAAATACGGATTAGAAAAACAGTGTGCAACCGTATTCTGAAATTCTGTGTACGGTTCTCATAGACAACAATGTTAAAAGAACGGCATACGGTTCGCATACGGTTTTCCAACCGGAGGCAAAAACGTGGTCGACAGCGTTTTTGCCTACGGTTGAAAAATCGGAAAAACCGTATCCGAGGCAAAACGGATGCAACCGTACACAACATTTGGAATACGGTTTACAATGCATTCTCTATGCATACGGTTTCGGATACGGTCATATACTTTTTTTGTGGAAAACCGTATACGGTTACCGTATTTGAAAAACGTGGTGTGAACCCAGCCTAAGCCCGCCCTGCTGTTACCACTGGCAACCAGCATAAACGATGAACCAACAATAAGGTCCTAACAAGTATACATGAGACAGGTATAACTAATAGGACGGCGCTACACGCTACAAACAGCAGAGTTCATAGCACATTCACATAGAAGAAGAATAGCGGAGCACTCACCATGTTCGATAACAGGCAGTTCATTCTAGCAGGGAGGCGGCAGATGGATCTGGGGGGAGCTCAGACGTCGGGCGACGCCCGACGTCTGAGCTCCCCCCAGATCCATCTGCCGACTCCCTGCTAGGATCGATCGAATGCCGTGGATGAACGCGTCCGGGTGAACTGTCTGTTATCGAACAAGGTGAGTGCTCCGCTATTCTTCTTCTATGTGAATGTGCATAAAACTTATACTCACCTTGCCCAGATCCCATGAAGAGTGCGCTGTCTGAGGCCTTTTCCGACCTATGAAGTCAGGTCCTGGCACAGACCGCGCAACAATTCAGTTGACTGCGCCTTCTGCATCTGGACATTGATGTTCCATGCATCTTGTAAGCCTCATGGTGAAAAGTAACATTTTACTTAAACTATATCAGGAGAAGGAGCTTATGGGTATTGTGTTTTATTTTATTTTATTTACCCTGTATGTACCATATACAGTGGTCCCTCAACATGCGATGGTAATTCATTCCAAACGACCCATCGTTTGTCGAATCCATCGTATGTGTTACGCCGAGCGCTCCGGGTCCCCGCTCCTCCCCGGAGCGCTCGCTTCACTCCCTCCGCTGCAGCGCTCCGGTCACGTCCTCTGACCCGGGGCGCTGCGATCCTGCTGCCAGCCGGGATGCGATTCGCGATGCGGGTAGCGCCCGCTCGCGATGCGCATCCCGGCTCCCCTACCTGACTCGCTCCCCGTCTGTTCTGTCCCGGCGCGCGCGGCCCCGCTCCCTAGGGCGCGCGCGCGCCGGGTCTCTGCGATTTAAAGGGCCACTGCGCCGCTGATTGGCGCAGTGGTTCCAATTAGGGTTTTCACCTGTGCACTTCCCTATATTACCTCACTTCCCTTGCACTCCCTTGCCGGATCTTGTTGCCTTAGTGCCAGTGAAAGCGTTCCTTGTGTGTTCCTTGCCTGTGTTTCCAGACCTTCTGCCGTTGCCCCTGACTACGATCCTTGCTGCCTGCCCCGACCTTCTGCTACGTCCGACCTTGCTTCTGCCTACTCCCTTGTACCGCGCCTATCTTCAGCAGCCAGAGAGGTGAGCCGTTGCTAGTGGATACGACCTGGTCACTACCGCCGCAGCAAGACCATCCCGCTTTGCGGCGGGCTCTGGTGAAAACCAGTAGTGGCTTAGAACCGGTCCACTAGCACGGTCCACGCCAATCCCTCTCTGGCACAGAGGGTCCACTACCTGCCAGCCGGCATCGTGACAGTAGATCCGGCCATGGATCCCGCTGAAGTTCCTCTGCCAGTTGTCGCTGACCTCACCACGGTGGTCGCCCAGCAGTCACAACAGATAGCGCAACAAGGCCAACAGCTGTCTCAACTGACCGTTATGCTACAACAGTTGCTACCACAGCTTCAGCAGTCATCTCCTCCGCCAGCTCCTGCACCTCCTCCGCAGCGAGTGGCCGCTCCTGGGATACGCTTATCCTTGCCGGATAAATTTGATGGGGACTCTAAGTTTTGCCGTGGCTTTCTTTCCCAATGTTCCCTGCATCTGGAGATGATGTCGGACCTGTTTCCCACTGAAAGGTCTAAGGTGGCTTTCGTAGTCAGTCTTCTGTCCGGAAAAGCCCTGTCATGGGCCACACCGCTCTGGGACCGCAATGACCCCGTCACTGCCTCTGTACACTCCTTCTTCTCGGAAATCCGAAGTGTCTTTGAGGAACCTGCCCGAGCCTCTTCTGCTGAGACTGCCCTGTTGAACCTGGTCCAGGGTAATTCTTCCGTTGGCGAGTATGCCGTACAATTCCGTACACTTGCTTCAGAATTGTCCTGGAATAATGAGGCCCTCTGCGCGACCTTCAAAAAAGGCCTATCCAGCAACATTAAAGATGTTCTGGCCGCACGAGAAATTCCTGCTAATCTACATGAACTTATTCACCTAGCCACTCGCATTGACATGCGTTTTTCTGAAAGGCGTCAGGAACTCCGCCAAGATATGGACTCTGTTCGCACGAGGCGTTTCGTCTCCTCGGCTCCTCTCTCCTCTGGTCCCCTGCAATCTGTTCCTGTGCCTCCCGCCGTGGAGGCTATGCAGGTCGACCGGTCTCGCCTGACACCTCAAGAGAGGACACGACGCCGTATGGAGAACCTCTGCCTGTACTGTGCTAGTACCGAACACTTCCTGAGGGATTGTCCTATCCGTCCTCCCCGCCTGGAAAGACGTACGCTGACTCCGCACAAAGGTGAGACAGTCCTTGATGTCTACTCTGCTTCTCCACGTCTTACTGTGCCTGTGCGGATGTCTGCCTCTGCCTTCTCCTTCTCTACAGTGGCCTTCTTGGACTCTGGATCTGCAGGAAATTTTATTTTGGCCTCTCTCGTCAACAGGTTCAACATCCCAGTGACCAGTCTCGCCAGACCCCTCTACATCAATTGTGTAAATAATGAAAGATTGGACTGTACCATACGTTTCCGCACGGAGCCCCTTCTTATGAGCATCGGATCTCATCATGAGAGGATTGAACTTTTGGTCCTCCCCAATTGCACCTCGGAGATTCTCCTTGGACTTCCCTGGCTTCAACTTCATTCCCCAACCCTGGATTGGTCCACTGGGGAGATCAAGAGTTGGGGGTCCTCTTGTTCCAAGAACTGTCTAAAACCGGTTCCCAGTAACCCTTGCCGTAACTCTGTGGTTCCTCCAGTAACCGGTCTCCCTAAGGCCTATATGGACTTCGCGGATGTTTTCTGCAAAAAACAAGCTGAGACTCTACCTCCTCACAGGCCTTATGATTGCCCTATCGACCTCCTCCCGGGTACTACTCCACCCCGGGGCAGAATTTATCCTCTCTCTGCCCCAGAGACTCTTGCCATGTCCGAATACGTCCAGGAGAATCTAAAAAAGGGCTTTATCCGTAAATCCTCCTCTCCTGCCGGAGCCGGATTTTTCTTTGTGTCCAAAAAAGATGGCTCCCTACGTCCTTGCATTGACTACCGCGGTCTTAATAAAATCACGGTTAAGAACCGCTACCCCTTACCCCTCATCTCTGAACTCTTTGATCGCCTCCAAGGTGCCCACATCTTCACTAAATTGGACTTAAGAGGCGCCTATAACCTCATCCGCATCAGAGAGGGGGACGAGTGGAAAACGGCATTTAACACCAGAGATGGACACTTTGAGTATCTGGTCATGCCCTTTGGACTGTGCAATGCCCCTGCCGTCTTCCAAGACTTTGTCAATGAAATTTTTCGTGATCTGTTATACTCCTGTGTTGTGGTATATCTGGACGATATCCTAATTTTTTCTGCCAATCTAGAAGAACACCGCCAGCATGTCCGTATGGTTCTTCAGAGACTTCGTGACAACCAACTCTATGCCAAAATTGAGAAATGTCTGTTTGAATGCCAATCTCTTCCTTTTCTAGGATATTTGGTCTCTGGCCAGGGACTACAGATGGATCCAGACAAACTCTCTGCCGTCTTAAATTGGCCACGCCCCTCCGGACTCCGTGCTATCCAACGCTTTTTGGGGTTCGCCAATTATTACAGGCAATTTATTCCACATTTTTCTACCATTGTGGCTCCTATCGTGGCTTTAACCAAGAAAAATGCTGATCCCAAGTCCTGGCCTCCTCAAGCAGAAGACTCCTTTAAACGACTCAAGTCTGCCTTTTCTTCGGCTCCCGTGCTCTCCAGACCTGACCCTTCCAAACCCTTCCTATTGGAGGTTGATGCCTCCTCAGTAGGAGCTGGAGCTGTTCTTCTACAAAAAAATCCTTCCGGGCATGCTGTCACTTGTGGTTTTTTCTCTAGGACCTTCTCTCCAGCGGAGAGGAACTACTCCATCGGGGATCGAGAGCTTCTAGCCATTAAATTAGCACTTGAGGAATGGAGGCATCTGCTGGAGGGATCAAGATTTCCTGTTATTATCTACACCGACCACAAGAACCTCTCCTACCTCCAGTCGGCCCAACGGCTGAATCCTCGCCAGGCCCGGTGGTCTCTGTTCTTTGCCCGATTTAATTTTGAGATTCACTTTCGTCCTGCCGATAAGAACATTAGGGCCGATGCTCTCTCTCGTTCCTCGGATGCCTCAGAAGTTGATCTCCCTCCGCAACACATCATTCCACCTGACTGCCTGATCTCCACTTCTCCTGCCTCCATCAGGCAGACTCCTCCAGGAAAGACCTTTGTTTCTCCACGCCAACGCCTCGGAATCCTCAAATGGGGTCACTCCTCCCATCTCGCAGGTCATGCGGGCATCAAGAAATCTGTGCAACTCATCTCCCGCTTCTATTGGTGGCCGACTCTGGAGACGGATGTTGGGGACTTTGTGCGAGCCTGCACTATCTGTGCCCGGGATAAGACTCCTCGCCAGAAGCCCGCTGGTTTTCTTCATCCTCTGCCTGTCCCCGAACAGCCTTGGTCTCTGATTGGTATGGATTTTATTACTGATTTACCCCCTTCCCGTGGCAACACCGTTATTTGGGTGGTCGTTGATCGATTCTCCAAAATGGCACATTTCATCCCTCTTCCTGGTCTTCCTTCTGCGCCTCAGTTGGCTAAACAATTTTTTGTACACATTTTTCGTCTTCACGGGTTGCCTACGCAGATTGTCTCGGATAGAGGGGTCCAATTCGTGTCTAAATTCTGGAGGGCTCTCTGTAAACAACTCAAGATTAAATTAAATTTTTCCTCTGCATATCATCCCCAGTCCAATGGACAAGTAGAAAGAATTAACCAGATCCTGGGTGATTATTTGCGACATTTTGTTTCCTCCCGCCAGGATGACTGGGCAGATCTCCTTCCATGGGCCGAATTTTCGTATAACTTCAGGGTCTCTGAATCTTCCTCCAAATCCCCATTTTTCGTGGTGTACGGCCGTCACCCTCTTCCCCCCCTCCCTACCCCCTTGCCCTCTGGTCTGCCCGCTGTGGATGAAATTTCTCGTGACCTTTCCATTATATGGAGAGAGACCCAAAATTCTCTCTTACAGGCTTCTTCACGCATGAAGAGGTTCGCGGATAAGAAAAGAAGAGCTCCCCCCGTTTTTTCCCCTGGAGACAAGGTATGGCTCTCCGCTAAATATGTCCGCTTCCGTGTCCCTAGCTACAAGTTGGGACCACGCTATCTTGGTCCTTTCAAAATTTTGTGTCAAATTAATCCTGTCTCTTATAAACTTCTTCTTCCTCCTTCTCTTCGTATCCCTAATGCCTTTCACGTCTCTCTTCTCAAACCACTCATCCTCAACCGTTTTTCTCCCAAATCTGTTCCTCCCACTCCTGTTTCCGGCTCCTCGGACGTCTTCTCGGTCAAGGAAATTTTGGCTGCCAAAAAGGTCAGAGGGAAAAATTTTTTTTTAGTAGACTGGGAGGGTTGTGGTCCTGAAGAGAGATCCTGGGAACCTGAGGACAACATCCTTGACAAAAGTCTGCTCCTCAGGTTCTCAGGCTCCAAGAAGAGGGGGAGACCCAAGGGGGGGGGTACTGTTACGCCGAGCGCTCCGGGTCCCCGCTCCTCCCCGGAGCGCTCGCTTCACTCCCTCCGCTGCAGCGCTCCGGTCACGTCCTCTGACCCGGGGCGCTGCGATCCTGCTGCCAGCCGGGATGCGATTCGCGATGCGGGTAGCGCCCGCTCGCGATGCGCATCCCGGCTCCCCTACCTGACTCGCTCCCCGTCTGTTCTGTCCCGGCGCGCGCGGCCCCGCTCCCTAGGGCGCGCGCGCGCCGGGTCTCTGCGATTTAAAGGGCCACTGCGCCGCTGATTGGCGCAGTGGTTCCAATTAGGGTTTTCACCTGTGCACTTCCCTATATTACCTCACTTCCCTTGCACTCCCTTGCCGGATCTTGTTGCCTTAGTGCCAGTGAAAGCGTTCCTTGTGTGTTCCTTGCCTGTGTTTCCAGACCTTCTGCCGTTGCCCCTGACTACGATCCTTGCTGCCTGCCCCGACCTTCTGCTACGTCCGACCTTGCTTCTGCCTACTCCCTTGTACCGCGCCTATCTTCAGCAGCCAGAGAGGTGAGCCGTTGCTAGTGGATACGACCTGGTCACTACCGCCGCAGCAAGACCATCCCGCTTTGCGGCGGGCTCTGGTGAAAACCAGTAGTGGCTTAGAACCGGTCCACTAGCACGGTCCACGCCAATCCCTCTCTGGCACAGAGGGTCCACTACCTGCCAGCCGGCATCGTGACAGTATGTTGAGGGATCCGTGCAATGTAAAGTATAGGAAGTTACACTCACCTGTCCCCGCCGCTCCGGACCGCGTCCTCACCGCTCCCGATGCTGTCCCAGGGGCTCCCGCTGCTGTCCCGCTGCTCCGGTGTCTTCTTCGGGATCCTCCGGCTTCTTCCGCATCTTCTCCGGTGTCGGGGCCTCACTTTCTGGTGACGTTATTACGCTTCTGCGCTGGCACGGCGTGCGTAGTGACGTAATAACGACGCCGGAAAGCAAGGCCCGGACCCCGGAGAAGATGTAGAAGATGCCGGAGGATCGCGAAGTGGACCCGGAGCAGCGGGAATAGGTATGCGAACCTGTCCGGGAGGTTTAAACTGCTATCCGACAGCAACTTAAGCATTTTGCGCTGTCGGATAGCAGTTAATGCGATGGCCCCGACATATAAAAGCATCGTATGTCGATTTTATCAAATGTCGGGGCCATCGCATGTCGGGGGGTTACTGTACAATATTCTCCATTCTGCTATTTATCTGATATATGGATAAGTGAGATTTTTACATATTTTATAAAGAAAAAATACATACCGATTCCCATATAAGAGCTGATTCTACAACACTTTGTTCTCATAGTCAAAAGAAAATTTGACTAAGGACTAAATAGTCCGAAACGCGTCGACGCAGGGGTGTTTTTAGCCGCTCTGGGTGTTTTTCATTTGGTTTTTAAAATGGACTAATTCAATTTTGGACTTTTAATTTTTCATAATCTATATAAATTTCCGGGGATCTGGAACCCTTCTTCTTCACTTTGTTCTCATGTTCACTATTCAGATAAACGCTAATTCACACATCTCTTGGACTTAAAGGGGTAATCCCGTGGAAAACTTTTATTTTAAAAATCAACTAGAACCAGAAAGTTAAAGTAATAAAATTACTTCTATTAAAAAAAATCTTAATCCTTCCAGTACTTTTTAGGGGCTGTATACTACAGAGGAAATTATTTTCTTTTTTAGATTTCTCTGATGTCATGACCACAGTGCTCTCTGCTGACCTCTGCTGTCCATTTTAGGAACTGTCCAGAGCAGCATATGGGGATTTTCTCCTGCTCTGAACAGTTCCTAAAATGGACAGCAGAGGTCAGCAGAGAGCACTGTGGTCATGACATCAGAGAAATCTAAAAAGAAAAGCATTTCCTCTGTAGTATGTAACCCCTAAAAAGTACTGGAAGGATTAAGATTTTTTAATAGAAGTAAATTACAAATCTGTTTAACTTTCTGGCACCAGTTGATTTAAAAAAAAAGTTTTCCACGGGAGTACCCCTTTAAAGGTAAAAAGAAATGAAAAGAGCGCTCCAATGTGAAAGTATATAGCAGTACTTAGTGAGGGCAATCTGATAGAAACCTACTCACAAAGTATTGTTGTGCAAATAGGAGGCACAACGCTCGAAGGGCTTCATAAATGCAGATCCTGGCTGGATGTGCAGCTAAGGATGGTCCCTACATGGACTGCTGCTGGCTCCACTGCTCACCTGAATGAGCACTGAGCAGACAAGAAAAAGCACTGGATAGTGCAGTGGGTGAGGAAGAAATGAAGCTCCGTCCTGGATCCAAGGTAGGTGAAATAATTATTTATTTATATTAAATTATTATTTATTTATATTAAAGTTCTTTTAAAAGGCTAACATGTAACACGTTTCAAGGGCAGGCTGCCCTCTTCATCAGACCTCTTCATAAAATGAATAAAATAAAATGAACTGGTTTAAATACTTGGATACAGGAAATGACATCACTAACAATGACACCCACAGGATTTTTTCCTAAAATGTTTTTATATATATATATATATATATATATATATATATATATATATATACGGCAGTACTGCTACACATAAAAAAAAAATACATATATAAAAATAGTGAGTTTTTTAGGCTCCCGCCCTGTTCTTGTAGACACTGCAATGATCATAACTCTGATCCTAAACCCCAGGACACAGAAAATTACACAATTCTTTCCACAGGAACTGATCAAGAACCCCAACCTCATCAGAACCCCCCTAAAGGGGAAAAGATAAATAGAAAATGAGGGTGCAGAGGGGGGAGAACAAAAAAGAAGTCACAACACAATGAGTTAAAAGAAAAAACATAATGAATATTTACTGCAAATCAGTGTGACTTCTGCTGTTGTCTTTCAGAGACCAGTTCAGAAATGCGCGGCTTTACCTTGGCGAGTGCCACTCTCATGTCATTTTCACAACATTCCCGAACATTCCCCCACATTAGGCAGGCAGTGTTCCCCCACATTAGGCAGGCAGTGTTCCCCCACATTAGGCAGGCAGTGTTCCCCCACATTAGGCAGGCAGTGTTCCTCCACATTAGGCAGGCAGTGTTCCCCCACATTAGGCAGACAGAGTTCCCCCTCATTAGGCAGGCAGTGTTCCCCCACATTAGGCAGGTAGTGTTCCGCCACATTATGTAGGCCAGTGGTCTTCAACCTGCGGACCTCCAGATGTTGCAAAACTACAACTCCCAGCATGGTAGGACAGCCAACGGCTGTCCAGGCATGCTGGGAGTTGTAGTTTTGCAACATCTGGAGGACCACAGGTTGAAGACCACTGATGTAGGCAGTGTTCCCCCACAGACATACAGCCTCCAGCCATATACAGTGTATGCCTGTGTACTGCCCACTTCAGTGCTCCGACCACCGCTCCGGCTATAGCAGTAGATCTCGGGACCGGTGGTCGGAGCACCGAAGATGACGTGCGGCTGGTCACTAACCAAGCTGGCCAGTGCGCATCTTCCTCCTTCTCTATCCTCTGGTCCTCGGCGCCTTCCTTTGCATGGGCGCACGCACGGGACGTCAGTGACGTCCCGGAATGCGCTATGTCCCGGCAGCCCTGCATTTTTTAAACTTAACACAGGGCCGCAGGGAGTTAATAGTGATGGGGGGAATTGCCCCGTCGTTACAGGATGGGAAAACAACGGCTCTGCTTGGGGCCCTGGGCCAGCTCGGGGCCCCAAGCAATTGCTTGGTTTGCCTGTCCTGTTGCGACCTCCCCCCCTGAACCCCTGGGACTGACTCACCAAACCCATGGGACTGACTCACCGAACCCCTGGGACTGACTCACCGAACCCCTGGGACTGACTCACCGAACCCCTGGGACTGACTCACCGAACCCCTGGGACTGACTCACCGAACCCCTGGGACTGACTCACCGAACCCCTGGGACTGACTCACCGAGCCCCTGGGACTGACTCACCGAGCCCCTGGGACTGACTCACCGAACCCCTGGGACTGACTCACCGAACCCAGCTTAAGAACCACTGCGCTAGGACATCGTGGTAATTTTATTGAAACCTTTTATGCAATGGTCAGCCAAGAATTTAGAACTATAAATGAAAATTCTTTCTCGCTATTAAAGAAAAATAATAACCTTACCCGGGCAGAACGAGAAGGTTGAAAGCATGGGTGCCAAACATGCGGCCCACAATATCTTTGCGGCCCGAGCAGAGTCGGTGCTTGCCCTGCAGTGGAGGATCCCCCCATCACTATTAAGGACATCAACTCTCGTCAACTCTCAGAGGCCCCGCGTTAAGTTTAGAAACGCAGGGGCTGCTGGGAGATAGCGGACGTCACTGGCGTCCCGTGTGTGCCCATAGCAACTGAGGCACAGAGGAGCGGAACATGGAGGTGGAAGATGCGTGATGGGCGGCATGGTAAGTGACCAGCGGCACATCAGGTTCGGTGCTCAGATCACCGCTCCTCCGGTCTCGGGACCTACTGCTACCGGACCGGAGGAGCGGTGGTCGGAGCACTGAAGTGGGGCAGTACACAGGCATACAGTCTCCAGCCGTACACCGTACACTGTATATGGCTGGAGGCTGAATGTCTGTGGGGGAACATACTGCACCTACCTTGGGTCCAGGACAGCGCTTCATTTCTTCCTCACCCACTGCACTATCCAGTGCTTTTTCTTGGACTTAAAGGGGTATTAGAGGAATTTTTTTAATTTGATTTATGCTACAGGGGCTGTAAAGTTAGTGTAGTTCATAATATAGTGTCTGTACCTGTTTCTAATGGCTGCTCTCGTATTCTTATGTGAATGAAATTACGCCTCTCTAGGGATTTCCCAGGTTGCAATGCAGCCAAGACCTGACATCACTAGTCTGCTTCAATGGGTGGAGCGACCACAGAGAATTAGCAACAGCTGGAGGCACCCTGATTAGAAAGCGCTGACCTTTTTCATTGAATCTAGCTTGTTTGTTGTTCAATGGGTGGGGTGGCTGATGTGTGGGAGGTAGGAAAGTGGAATTCTGAGATTTAAGAAAACTTCAACAGGAAATACTGAGGTTCACAAAAGGAGAGCCACAGCTTTATGGTAATCTCACAACAAAGCCATTTAAAGGGGTATTCCAGGATTTTTTTTTTTTATTTGACTATGCGACAGGGGTTGTAAAGTTAGTGTTGTTCATAATATAGTGTCTGTACCTGTATGTGACGGTTTTCTCACAATTCTTCTGTGATTTTCACCCCAATATTTATTTTTACCAGCATACAAAATGACTGTTGTCTCGGATTTTTCCCAGCTTGCAATGCGGCCGAGACCTGACATCACTAGTCGGCTGATGACAGGGAAGCCTGTCTGCTTCAATGGGTGGAGCGATCAATCTGCAACTAATATAACAGCTAGAGGCACCCTGATTGAAAACCACAGGTCTGCAGCTCATTTATGTTTCAATGGGTGGGGTGGCCGATGAGTGGGAGGGAGGAAAATGGAATTGTGGGATTTGTAGTAAAAAAAAAAAGAAAAGTCAAACAGGAAATACACGTTCACAGAAAGCTAGCCACAGTTTTATGGTAATCTCATGACATAGCCATTTAGCCCAAGAAAAGCGCAGATCCTTCCTAAGCATGTCCATTACTGTCTGCCAAGTACGTACTAAAATTACCTTATGGTGGAGTACCCCTTTAAAGTGTAGAGTCTAACACCACCTCAATTCCCGCCCGTTAATCCGCATGTTATTTTGCATTTGTTTGTATATTTACAGGACTGGTGCAAGGATTTTTGCCACCCTAAACAAAAGTTAATTTTGCCGCCCCTTGACTCTGCCTATTGGCTCCGCCGTTTGACACGCCCCACATTACTGCTGGGGTGACACACTGTAACAAACCTCCTCCTCATGTAATCTCCTTACTACTGGGGTGACACACTGTAACAAACCTCCTCCTCATGTAATCTCCTTACTACTGGGGTGACACACTGTAACAAACCTCCTCCTCATGTAATCTCTTTACTACTGGGGAGACACACTATAACAAACCTCCTCCTCCTCTAGACATCTTATCCCCTATTCAAAGAATAGGGGATTAGATGTCTGATTGCGGGGGTCCCGCTGCTGGGGACCACCGCGATCTCGGCTGCGGAACCCCAGACATCCGGTGCACGAAGCGAACTTCGCTCCATGCCGGATGACAGGCGATACGGGGCGGAGGCTCGTGACGTCAAGGTCACGCCCAGATCGGGACGTCATGGCCACGCCCCCTCAATGCTAATCTATGGGAGGGGGCGTGACGGCCATAGACTCGCATTGAGGGGGCGTGGACATAACGTCACGAGCCTCCGGCGCGGCACCGGACGCTCTAAACCAATGCCAGGTGCCGCAGGGAGATCTGACATCTTATCCCCTATGCTTTGGATAGGGGATAAGATATCTAGGGGTGGAGTACCCCTTTAAGGACCAGGCCAATTTTATTTCTGCATTTTCGTTTTTTCCTCCTCGCCTTCTAAAAATCATAACTCTTATCTATTTTCATCCTCAGACCCATATAAGGGCTTGTTTTTTGCGTCCCCAATTGTACTTTGTAATGACATCACTTATTTTACCATAAAATGTACGGCGCAACCAAAAAAATATTATTTATGTGGGGAAATTGAAAATAAAACCGCAATTTAGCACATTTTGGAAGGTTTTGTTTTCAGGCTGTATACTTTATGGTAAAAATGACATGTTTTCTTTATTCTGTGGGTAATTATGATTAAAATGATACCCGTGGTATATGCTTTTCTATAATTGTATCGCTTTAAAAAAAATCTCAAACTATTGTAACAAAATTTGTATGTTTGAAATTGCCCTAATTTGACCACCTATCCCAGTGGTCTCCAACCTGCGGACCTCCAGATGTTGCAAAACTACAACTCCCAGCATGCCCGGACAGCCAACGGTTTTGCAACATCTGGAGGTCCGCAAGTTGAAGACCACTGACCTATACCTTTCTCATTTTTCCGTATACGGGGCGGTATGAGGGCTAATTTTTGCGCCAGGATCTGTAGTTTTTGTCGGTACCACTTTCACCCATGTCCACCCCTCTATTCACCCATCTGTCCCTTTTGTCACCCATCTTTTACCCCCTTGTCATCCTTGTCCACCCCCCTGTCTCCCATGTCCATCTCAATGTCTCCTGTGTCCACCCTCCTGTCATCCATGTCCTCCTTGGCCACCCCTCTGTCACCCATGTTCACCCCCCATGTTCACCCCTCTGTCACCCATGTGTACACTTCTACACCACTCTGTCACCCATGTACACTCCTCTACACCCATCTGTCATCCATGTACACCCCTCTATCACCTCCTACACCTTTCTGTCACCCTCCTTTCCCCCATGTCATCCATGTACACTCTTCTACACCCCTGTCACCCATGTACACTCCTCTACACCCCTCTGTCATCCATGTACACTCCTCTGTCATCAAAATATACCCCACTGTCACCCCTGGCCCACCTGTCACCCATGTACACTCCTCTACACCACTCTGTCACCCATGTACATTCCTCTACACCCCTCTGTCACCCATGTTTACCCCTCTGTCACCCCTTGGCCCCCCTGTCACCCATGTACATTCCTCTACACCCCTCTGTCATCCATTTACACTCCTCTACACCCCTCTGCTACCCATGTACACTCTTCTACACCCATCTGTCACCATCTACACCCCTGTCACCAATGTACACCCTCTACACCCCTCTGTCACCCATGTACACTCCTCTACACTCAAACACCCCTCTGTCATCCATGTGCACCCTCTATCACCCCCTATACCCTCTGTCACCCCCTCGCCCCTGCCACCCATGTACACTCTTCTACACCCATCTGTCACACATGCACACTCCTCTACACCCCTCTGTTACCCATGTACACTCCTCTGCACTCTCATCATCCATGTACACTCGTCTACACTCCTGTCACTCTATCACCCCCTACACCCCTCTGTCACCCCATACTCCCAACTGACACCCATGTACACCCATCTATCACCCATGTACACTCCTCTGCTACCCATGTACATTCCCCTACATCCCTTTGTCACCCCCTACACCAACCCTGTCACCCATGTACACTCCTCTACACCCCTCTGTCACCCATGTACCCCCCTCGGCCATCCCTGTACACTCTTCTACACCCCTCTGTCATTCATGTACACCCATCTATCACCCATGTACACTCCTCTACACCCCTCTGTTATTCATGTACACCCATCTACCACACATGTACACTCTTCTACACCCCTCTGTCATTCATGTACACCCATCTATCACCCATGTACACTCTTCTACACCCCTCTGTCACCCATGTACACTCCTCTACACTTCTCTGTCATTCATGTACACCCGTCTATCACCCATGTACACTCCTCTACATCCATCTGTCACCCATGTACACTCCTCTACACCCCTCTGTCATTCATGACCACCCATCTATCACCCATGTACACTCCTCTACACCCCTCTGTCACCCATGTACATTCCTCTACACCCCTCTGTCACCCATGTATACTCCTCTACACCCCTATGTCACCCATGTAAAAAAAAAAAGTGCAGAGTCTAATAGGTTTGTTTTAAGGTTTAACGGTGGCAGAATTGTGGATGAAATCTTCATGATGGCCTGGACCAGATGGAGAAGAAAAGGGAACAACGCTGATAAGAGAAGATGTCATTTGTGAGTTGCTGTATATAGCAGCACTGTAATCTACATACCCACAGATAAAGATATTGCGCTTTGCAGCATTTTCCCTTTCTTTTTTTTCCCCCCCTCGTCAATATCGGTAGGGGTGCCCCACGGAAACACTGCTCTAGACGATGGTAGATAGACCCCAATACCCTCTAGACAATTATTAATAGACCCCAGTACCCTATAGACAATGGTAGATCCCAATACCCTCTAGACCAGTGTTTCCCAACCCAGTCCTCAAGGCACACCAACAGTCCAGGATTTACATTTTTCCCTGTTCTATTCCAATGGAGTGACTGAAAAAACCCGGAATGTTGGTGTGCCTTGAGGGCTGGGTTGGGAAACACTGCTCTAGACGATGGTAGATAGACCCCAATACCCAGCATAATAAGGGTTAATAAAGTAACAGTTACAGAGAAAAAAAAATATGCAAATAGGTATTTAGGTACAACCAATCAGGTTACAGTACAGGTCATAACAGGTGAGAACAGGTGAATAAGGTCCTCTTTCTTTGCTGCTTTGCCAAAGATAAGTATACCTATTCACCTGCTCTCATATTATTGTTTTTCGTCACCATCTTATTTCCCCTAGTATATATATATGTGTGTGTGTGTGTGTGTGTGTGTGTGTGTGTGTGTGTGTGTGTGTGTATATATATATATATATATATATTGTAAGGATTCCTCCTTGGGGATTAGCTCGGGGATCGTCCTGGACCACGCCACAGGATGCGTTTCTTCTCAATAAACCCGCAAGCAAACGGTTCTAATGCAAATGTGGCACCTTGCCAGTTTTATTACACAGGTTGCAGGGAAAGAAATAAACAAAAAGCAGGAACAAAACAAAATCCTAGACCGTCTGGTCACTGACTACACAGATCAGCTTGTCCTGACTAACAACCGCTGAGCTACCCTCAGCCGGTTAAACATATGTCCCCTGCAACCTTTTACTCACAATTCATGTCACTCTCTTTGAGCCACTCAGCTCGGGCTGTGTACTCCTCAGCAGCCTCTGTCTCTTCCCTACAGCCCACATGCTGTCTCCTAGGAAGAGCCCCAACTATTCTGTTCCTTTTCCTTTTAAACACACACTTTCCCTTCCTGATACCTCATTAATCAGGCCACAGGTGGAGCATTCTGCAGAGATAGCAAGGGAAATACACCCTTTCCTTGCCACACTGCCACATATCCCCCCCCTCTGCTCAGACCACCGGGAAGGAGCACTTGTATTCAAAAGGCAGAGTCCAACTGCCTTTCCTTTTCCTTGAACAACTACATCCAACAGATTTTGAGGCACTTGGCTTCCTTCATCAGTAGATTTTATCTGCACCACTTCAATGGTGCACCCTTCTTTCATTCGCACTTTCATCAGCCACCGAGCACAAGACTTTTGGTCACCTTTGACAAATTCCTTGTAAAAAGCTCCATTCATGTCACACCTTTCCAACACCAGGTTCTTCATCTTGGTCTGTGCAGTGCTCTGGACTCTAGGTGCGGACAAGGCAGATGCTCTAGGCCATTGTCTTCTTCTGTCACTGGTATCACCATTGCACGAACTTTGCTGGTGGCCAACCGAGCCTGTATCACCCATTTGCAGGTCTTCTAAGTCATCCTCCACAATTTCAGGAGGCTTCCCTTTAATGCACCTGTCCCTCTTCTCCTTGAGACGGACTCTTCTCCAAATTCTACTTCTGCGGACTTTCTTCCAGTGTTTTCTAATCCAGTGCCTCTCAGGGTTTCCACCACGACCCAGTCTTCTATCACAGTGACCTCTTTTTAAGGACTCTGCTTTCTTATTAGCCCTTTCTTTAGGGACACCGACTTTCTCATTTTTAGGCTGAAAACTCTTGGCTCCTTTAGCCAGTTTTTCACCTGCACCTTCAGATGTGTCACTAACTTTACTGGCAGCTTCTGCAGTTATCTCTGGTTTAACTTCTACCTCAGAGAACTTCTCTGCCTCAGAATTTTCACCATGTAATGTTAATATCTCTGCAGCTTCAGAGGACTTCCCATATGGTTTCACCTCAGTCTCAGCTTCAGAGGACTTCCCATATGGTTTCACCTCAGTCTCAGCTTCAGAGTGCCTTTCATATGGCTTCTTCTCATGGTCTTCAGACTCTACAGTTTCTTGCGTCCATTGTTCAGTCTCCGCCTTTTTTAGAGAAAGCATCCCTGTCTCCAGTAGCTTTTGCCTCACAAGCAGTTTTTCTTCTTTTACACGGACGGCTGTGGCTTTGGCCTCAATTTCCATCTGAGACACTTTTAACCTCTCGTTAGCCAGTTCTGCTATAACTTGGTCACGGCTTTCTTTTAGGACCTTCATGTCCCCTTCCAGCTTTAAACATTTCTGCTGCTCACTCTTGAGCTTAGAAGAGTTCTTCTTCTCACTTTCCAGCAATTCTGTCAAGTTTTTGACAGTATCCTCCATGGACAACAGTTGTTCTCTCATCTGCTCATTGTCTTTATTCAGTTGTGCCATCTTGGACACTTTCTGCTCATAGACTTTTAGCTGAGCCTCTTGTTCAGAGAGCTGAGTACCCAGTGCATCCAAGGCAGCTGCGCGAGACTTAATATGCGTTTCGTTCTGCGCCTCCAGGCTCTGCACCTTATGAGCCATTACCACTTTCTCCTTCTCCAGCTCTTCCATGGCTACCAACCTAGCCTTGTGATCACTTTGTAGAGCCAGATATGCCCCACACAGGACATTCACTTCTTCATCCTTGAATGAGATCTGCTTGGCCAGAATCTCCAATTCTCTCTCCTTGCTGGTCATAAGACCCTGGGAGCGGGACAGTTCATCCTGCAGAGCCGCAAACTCACTTTTGTGGCGCTCCATATCTTTCTGCAGCTGAAGCGTTGCTTCCTGCTCTTTATTCAAGTCTGCAAGCGTTTTTTCTTTCTCCTCTGTCAGGTGATGAACTACTTCTTCCTTTTGAGACAATTTAGCAGAAACCATCTGTAAGGTTTCTTCAAGGTTCTGGATCTGCTCCCTTTTTTTACCAAGACCAGCGCGTTTTTTCCGAGATCTCTTACTTACAGCGGTCTCCTTACTCTCGCTGCAGGACCTTGTGACATTCTCTTGTCCTCTGACAGTCACCTGTGCTTGGCCTGTCTCTTCCTTCAAGCAAACTCGTTCAGACTCTTTTCCACCTTTAGGAGTAGTCTCCCCCTTTTCAAGGGTCTTGGCCACTTGGGCTTCAGGGTAGTTCCTGGACAGTCTCTCTGGACTGTCTCTCTGCTCACTGGCAGACTTCTCTTTCACTTCAACACTGTCTCTCTGCTGCCCAGCAGAAAGGTCTAGGGCTCCTGGGTCTGCAACAACATCTGGTCCAGTGGTTCGACCTTCCTGGTCACGATCCATCTCTGGTCCAGACATCACATCGCCTTCACTCAGGACTCTGTCTGTGACAGTAAGCGCAGCACCCAGCTCCACATGTACTCTCTTCAGTACTTCTGCATTATCCACAGACATCTCTGTAGCTTCTTTTCCAGTCACCTCTTCCAGATGACCGCGCAACTCTAGCCCCACCTTGGGCTCATCTTCAGCTGGTGGATGGAACCCATGTTCCTGTACCTGATCCGTTTCTGGTTTCATTGAAGATTCTGTTTCAGTCAGAGGCACACCTGTCACTTGAGTCACTGGATCCTCTTGGACTTGACTCACGGTCTGGTCTTCAGCTCCCCCAGCAGTCTGGCAGACCCCTATCTGACCTACATCTAGTAACTGCTGACACTCCCCGTCCTCAGCCTCTGCTGAGTAACTCTCCTCTAATGTGTGATGCAAGTCAAGTGTTGTGGGCCTATCAGGTGTTCCTGCTCTAGTCACCTGACAGTCTTCCCATAATTGCTGAAAAAATTGAAAATCCGTCCCCAGTACTACATCATACTCCAAGGAGGGCTCTATTGCAACCTTATGACCTATAGTACCATAGGGAGTAGAAATACAGACATTAACCGTTTTATAACCCCAAATACCGGCCTGCATAGACACTATAGCGGGGTCCGGCCTGCATAGACATTATAGCGGGGTCTGGCTTTCTGCTGCTGGACTTTACCAGACTTATTACACATCTAGGGTCTAACAAAACCGTCATCTTTTTACCTTCTATTTCCAGCTCACACAGGTTTTCTTTTGTCCTGTCAGAGGTGGCAGCAGTTCTCTTTACATCTGAACACAACATAAGTTTTTCAACAAAAACATTATCAGATTGCACAAAATTTACAGGACAGTTCATAGCACTAGGACCTAACTCAGGCAAAGTGTGTTTTGTTACATTTTCTCCCAGTCCTGCATTTAACATTTTCTGTTCACCAGATTTTTTCAATCCGATCAGCACAGTGTGAACAGTCTCATCAGTCTTCATGAGGGGTTCCCCACCCTCACATGATTTTGCAACTGGACATAGGTTGGTACCACCTTGAACACTGTTCACACAGTCAACTAGTGAAACACCACCCTCCGACTCAGCTTTTTTATGCACAGTCCCATCATTCTTATGTACAGTCTCATAGTCATTAAACATGGCCCCCATAACCCCTGGAACAGTCTTACCAGAATCTCTTGCCGTCCAATCAGTTAAGGGCTGGTGCTGGACACCTCTCACCAGCTTCTCTGCTGCAGAACATCGCTCCACTTGCTCTTTAAGTAGCTCTGCAACTTTAAACCCAGCATCACTGTTAGGCTGCAGTGCACACTGTAGTCTTGCAGCTTGGCTTACTCCCACTTTAGTCAGGATCTCTGTCTTGACTTTCTCATAGTCCCGTAAGATCTTTGGATCCAGTTCACAATGAACTTTTTGGGCATCTCCTCCAATGAATCCAAACACCAAGTTTCCCCAGTGTGTCTTGGGCCGCGCCTCATGCATAGCAATCCTTTCAAACTCTGCAAAGCTTGCTTACTCCTGCGCTGCAGCAGTCTGCAACAAAGCACTTATCAGGGCATCCATCTTGCAACACTTCAAACGTTGCAAACACAGTATAGTCCTCTGCCGAAATGTCAGCCGCTTGCCAACAAAATTATACACAGTCTCAAAACGTAATCTGCACTCTGCAGGTGGCCCGTCCACCTGTCTCCTTACTTGAGAAAGAGCGCCCACTCGCTTGATGCGATCTGTTGCCCCTAGCAACAACTTCACCACAGGCGCAGTCCTGCTCTTGTACTCCACAGCTGGGCTCGTCCCACTGTCTCCTCTCTGAGAAAGAGTACACCCTTGCACCATGCACGGTAGTTTTCTCTTGGCAACAACTTCACTGCAACTCGACCACTGGTTGCTCCTAGCAACGTGTTTGCCCGCATCCGACACCAATTGTAAGGATTCCTCCTTGGGGATTAGCTCGGGGATCGTCCTGGACCACGCCACAGGATGCGTTTCTTCTCAATAAACCAGCAAGCAAACGGTTCTAATGCAAATGTGGCACCTTGCCAGTTTTATTACACAGGTTGCAGGGAAAGAAATAAACAAAAAGCAGGAACAAAACAAAATCCTAGACCGTCTGGTCACTGACTAAACAGATCAGCTTGTCCTGACTAACAACCGCTGAGCTACCCTCAGCCGGTTAAACATATGTCCCCTGCAACCTTTTACTCACAATTCATGTCACTCTCTTTGAGCCCCTCATAGCTCGGGCTGTGTACTCCTCAGCAGCCTCTGTCTCTTCCCTACAGCCCACATGCTGTCTCCTAGGAAGAGCCCCAACTATTCTGTTCCTTTTCCTTTTAAACACACACTTTCCCTTCCTGATACCTCATTAATCAGGCCACAGGTGGAGCATTCTGCAGAGATAGCAAGGGAAATACACCCTTTCCTTGCCACACTGCCACAATATATATATATATATATATATATATATATATATATATATATATATATATATAGGCTCATCCCTTTATATTATTCTTCTGTCTCTGTCTCCTTTTTTTCACTTTTGTATAATCCACACTCTTATATTTATACCGTTTTGCCCTTATTCCTGTTTTCTCCTTTACCTGTTTTCACCCTCTACTGATTTCCTTTCCTTATCGGTAATCTCCGCTGTATTTTTTCTTCTTTTCAGGCTTTTTTTCTCTCCTATGCGCTTGGTCCCGCCGCTCGAGACACTGCTTGTCAGTCCTCAGCCGTGACGCAGATACATTTCTCTTATCTCTCTGGCGGGAAAGGCGCACTCCTGTTAGTGACGCAGCTCCTATCGTCAAGAGTTATATCTCTCTCGTCTAGTTCCGTTCTTCGGAATTTTAGCTATTTTATCTATCCTGGTCTTATACTCCCCTCTTGTGGCCATTTTGTTATTATTACAACTAAAACTATATATTTTCTTATATATATTAACCTTACTATTTTATCCATAATGGGGGCAAGCGCGGGGAGTTGTGGGTAGTTGCGCTACCCACAACTCCCCGCGCTTGCCCTCAGTAAACATGGCGGCCATGAGCCTCCTGCGGTTGGTGACTTGCTCTCTGGTCAGCCGTCTGCAGCCGGTATCGTGCGGTGTGCTCGGCAGAAGCAGCCTGCAGGGGAGGGGGCCGCCGGCCGCTGCTGTGCCTGTGCGATTTGGAAGCCATGGAAAGAAAGTATTTTATCCATAATGTCTAATGATGAACCCAAATCTTTTTTCGCCCAATATAGATGACCCAAAGAACTATGATATAGTAGATATGGGGGTCATTGAGTCCTTAGTGGACCAATCTGTTTTCCAGTCAGTACAGATTGCGGTGAAATCAGCCGTATGCTCCATGCAAGAGGTTATTTCTCGCTCTGTTTCAATGGCAATAACCCAGTCAGCTCCTCACAATTCTCCTCAGGTGGCACCCCGTACACCCTCAGACCAATTTTGGTCTGCGGACAATTCCACCACTAATATGGCTGCTAGTTTTAAAGAGCATTTCCTCATCTACCGGTCCTTCCTCATCTGACCAAATGAAACCATCAAAAATCCAAAAGGACCAGGTTACCATTACTGTACAACCACATCTCTTACCCTCGGCCCGTGAGGTGGTTATAAAAAAACGGGCAATCAAGGCATCCCATAGGATGAAACCTAATTCTTTTAATACATCTAACAATTCCTCTGATGAGGATTCTGAGTCATCCGATTCAAATTATATTTCTGAATATGAGGACCTCCCAGATAAGGAAGAGGATGATATTGATGTACCTGATAAATCTGACGCAGTCATTTTCGACGCATCTGTCATTCCTTTTTTCGACCTTGGCCTTATCAAACACTCCAGGTCAGGGGAATAGGTGCCCCATTCTCAAGTAACTAGGTTTATTAATAACTGGGTCAGGAAACCCCTAGATAGGACCATCAGAAATAAAATTAAGGCAGAGTGTCCAAGACCCACACTCCTCCATAAACTGTCCTTTACCCCTGAACTGGATCCTATTCTAGTAAAGTTCCTAAATTAAAATGGGTAAAACCCCAAAGAAGGGTGTAGATCGCTCCTTTAAGACTGTGCAGGACAGGTTTATGGACCTTTAAGGTCCGCTAACAAAAATACTTGACCTGTGAGAGGAGGCCATTATTTCTAGAAAGCCGGTAGACTTGACCATACTGCGTGGATGGGCCCAATGGGCAATTAGTTTATTTGGCTGCGCTAACGCTGCTCTCTGCTCCTAACACAAACAGTCAGTCTTAATGAAGCTGGAGCCCCAGCTGGTCCATTTGTGTAACACTGAATCTGATAATCCCAGAGAGGGTCTCCTTTTTGGGGATTCCTTTGTGAAGGAAATAAATAAATATGTTTCCTTATTCCCCTCCTTTGACAAAGCGCAGACCAACCTAAAAACGGTCTTTCAAGGGAAGGTTTTTCACAGGGCTGGTAAATGTCGGGGGCAGTTTCCCAGCCGACATGCCTATGGAGGAAATTTTCATAGAGCCCCTCCACGTTCAGAGGCTAGATCCTCTTTCCCCACTACATGATTCCCATCCAATCCATACTCCACCACCCCTTTCTTTCCAACAAGAGGAAGAGTTTGGAGACCGTCAGATCAGAATCTTAGAGAGATAGAAATCAAGGAACTTTGTTCCAAGGGTGCAATTAAACCAGTCTCTCTTCAAACCCCAGGTTTTCTAAGCAACCTGTTCTTAGTATGAACAGTATTCAGACCCGTGATCAATCTAAAGACCCTTTATAAGCTTGATGCATCCAATTAATTATATATCTAGACAATATTTTGATATTTGTCCAATCATTGATTCTCATTCATTGGACTCTGACTTTATTATCAAACCTAGGTTTTCTGATCAATATGGCAAAATCCGTTTTAATCCCTACCAAACAAATAGAATTTTTAGGTTTTCTGACAGATACTCAAAATGCATTATTATGTCTTCCCCCAAGGAAACTAAAAACTATTCGGAAAAAAATCCGGTCGGTGTTGAACAAACATCATATGTCACTCCGTACCATTGCCCGCATATTAGGTCTATTGTCGGCATCTATCCAGGCAATATTTCCAGCCCCATTACATTACAGGGCATTACAACATTTAAAGGCTCAACATTTACAAAACGGTTTGGGATATTCCAACAAAATTACCCTAACCCCAGAAACTCGGGAATAATTATTGTGGTGGTTCCATCACATTCAAGAATGTAATGGGAAAACCATCTTCAATCCCATTCCAGACTTGATTATAGAATCAGATGCCAGCCGTCTGGGTTGGGGGGGCTCGATGTGGACCCCTTTCCACAGGGCTTCTTTGCTCTCAAGAGTTTTGCGAAAGACAAGTTGCACTGTTGCATTCTATTGCGAATGGACAATATTTCTGCAGTGCAATATGTCAATCACTTGGGAGGCATGAATTCTTGCCAATATTGCAAGGGACTTCTGGCATTTGTCTCTCCAATTCCATAGCGGATTGGAATTCTCGCTACCTCTTAGACTCCAGCGACTGGAAGTTAGATCCTCTAATTTTCCAACAAATCAACAATCTTTGGGGTCCGTTACAACTGGACCTCTTTGCTTCGCGCTTGAACCGCCAACTTCCTCAATTTTACAGTTGGCGCCCAGATCCGGAATCGTTGGTCACAGATGCTCTTCTCCAGATTTGGCCCTCAAACGGTCTATATGCCTTTCTTCCTTTCGCCTTGATTCCGAGAGTCCTTCATCAGACAAAACTCCAGAAGTCGACTTTAGTCATGATTACTCCATGGTGGCCAACCCAGTCATGGTTCCCACAAATTTTAGGGATGACCATAGATTTTCCACAAATACTTCCTCTTTCCCAATCCATTCTAACCGATCCTTTGCACAACCCTCATTCTTTAGTTATGTCGGAACTACTGTCTCTAGTAGCCTGGTTCATTTCAGGCCAACAGGATCTGAATCTGAAATTCCTCAATCAGGTAGAGATTTATTATCAGACTACTGGGCTCCAGGTACCAAAACAGCTTACGGATCAGCCTGGAAGATTTGGTGTCATTGGTGCAATCAACAGGATCTGGATCCCGTACATGCACCTATGACACAAATCCTTAATTTTCTATCTTCATTATTTGATTCAGGCAAAGCTTATCAAACTATAAATGTGTATCGATCCGCTATATCTTTCTATCATTCCCCGATTCAGTGGCGGATCCAGGGGGGGGGCAACGGGGCAATTGCCCCCCCCGAGATTGCTGTCCCCCGCCCCCTAGAATGGTGGAGCCGAAGCTGTAAGCTTCCGCTCCACCATTCACTAACCTAGGCAGTCACACGCTGTGAGTACACAGCGTGTGAGCTGCGGGGACGCGATCCTCTGCAGGCCGGCGCGATAACGTCACATCATCGCGCCGGCGCCCGGAAATCCCGTCCCCGCGGCCAGCATACAGTAAGTAAGGAGAGTATGCTCAGGGCCCAGGGGATTTGGCATTTGGAATATGTGCCACTGTTAAGGGCACTGTATCGGAGGGGAGGGGGATTTAAAAACTTAGGGGGGGGGGGGGGAGAAAGGGGAATTTTTAATGTGAGGTGCTGCAGGGCAAAGCACTGGGGGCACTATATGTTAAGAGCACATGACAGGGGGGCCCACTGTGCTGTGCCCCTCACATATAATGCCCCCTGTGCTGTGCCCACACATATAAATTATATGTGTGGGGGGCACAGCACAGGGGGCATTATATGTGTGGGGCACAGCACAGGGGGTATTATATGTGTGGGGCACAGCACAGGGGGCATTATATGATATATTTCCCCCTGTGCTGTGCCCCACACATATAATGCCCCCTGTGCTGTGCCCCACACATATAATGCCCCCTGTGCTGTGCCCCCCGCACATATAATTTATATGTGTGGGCACAGCACAGGGGGCATTATATGTGAGGGGCACAGCACAGGGGGCATTATATGTGTGGGGCACAGCACAGGGGGCATTATGTGTGGGGCACAGCACAGGGGGCATTATATCATATAATGCCCCCTGTGCTATGCCCCACACATAATGCCCCCTGTGCTGTGCCCCACACATATAATGCCCCCTGTGCTGTGCCCCACACATAATGTCCCCTGTGCTGTTCCCCTCACATATAATGCCCTTGCTGTGCCCATCACATATAATGCCTCCTGTGCTGTGCCCCACACATATAATGCCCCCTGTGCTGTGCCCCTCACAAATAATGCCCCCATCCTGTGCCCCTCATATATAATGCGCCATCATGCGCCCCTCACATATAATGCCCCCTGTCCTGTGCCCCTCACATATAATCCTTCTGTCATGTGCCCCA
The DNA here is from genome assembly GCF_029499605.1 of Hyla sarda. Taxonomy (NCBI): domain Eukaryota; kingdom Metazoa; phylum Chordata; class Amphibia; order Anura; family Hylidae; genus Hyla; species Hyla sarda. The sequence continues at coordinate 503,457,996 of NC_079190.1, forward strand.
AACATATAATGCCCCCTGTGCTGTGCCCCTCACATATAATGCCCCCTGACTGGACAGGGGGCATTATATGTGAGGGGCGCATGATGAGGGCATTATATGTGAGGGGCAAAGAACGGGGGCATTATATGTGAAGGGCACAGCACAGGGCATTATATGGGAGGGGTGCATGATGGGGGCATTATATGTGAGGGGCAAAGAACGGGGGCATTATATGTGAAGGGCACAGCACAGGGGGCATTATATGTGTGGGGCATATGACAGGAGCATTATATGTGAGGGGCACATCATGGGGGGAATTATATGTGAGGGGTACAGCACAGGGGGCATTATATGTGAGGGGAACAGCACAGGGGACATTATATGTGAGGGGCACAGCACGGAGGGCATTATATGTGAGGGGCACAGCACAGGGGGCATTATATGTGAGGGACGCATGATGGGGGCATTATATGTGCAGGGCACAGCACAGGGGGCAATATATGTTAGGGGCACAGGGCATTATTATGTGGGGGGAACAGGACGGGTCATAATTATTATATGTAGGGGCACAAGATGGGGCATTATTACTATATGTGGTAGTATTCTATTCAGAGAGTGCAGTGTGTGGTAGTATTCTATTCAGAGAGTGCAGTGTTTGTTAGTATTAACTTTAGAGGGCACAGTGTGTGGTAGTGTTATATTCAGAGGGCACAGTGTGTGGTAGTATTATATTTAGATGGTGCAGTGTGTGGTAGTATTATATTCAGAGGGTACGGTGTGTGATAGTATTATATTCAGAGGGTACGGTGTGTGGCGGTATTATATTCAGAGGGTACAGTGTGTTGTATATTCAGGAGGTACAGTGTGTCAGAATTATATTCAGAAGGTATGTGCCAGTATTATATTCGAAGAATACAGTGTTTGGCAGTATTATAATAATTATTGTTTTCATATAGAGGATCAGAATCCGCTGACATAGTGAGGAGACGTCTGGGCATCAAGTTCTGCAGAGAGAACATTTAGCTGGAACAAGTCCCGGTGGTAAGTACATCTGAATTAGATAAGGAAAGATTATAGAGAAGACGTCACCTGTAATCACTGATATCATTGTATATTCTCCTCACTATAGAGAAGACGTCACCTGTAGTCACTGATATCATTCTGTATACTCCTGTGTGTGTCCCATCAGAGCTGTAGTCACTGAAGAAGTTCTGCAGTAATGATGGGTGAAACAACAACTCCCAGCATCCCCTTACCACTACTAAGGTCATACTGGGAGCTGTAGTTTTAAATGGTAAAAACCTCTTTAGCACTTTCCCATTCTGTGGCAATTGGTATATTTGATAATTATTCTGACATGTGAACACGGCCTAAGAGTCTTAAACAAGGTTAGGACTGTATGATACATTTAATAATATTGTAAGTTCCGTGAGCAACATCTTATTTTCTGTCCGCCAACACAAAATACTCTAATAGTGCCCCTCCCGAGACTCTACTCTGGATCCGCCCCTGCCCCGATTCACGCCCTTCCAGTGGGTAAACATCCCTTAATTTGTAAATTGATGAAAGGCATAACATGTAGACGTCCACCTCAACCCAGGGATCAATATACGTGGGATGTTAACATTATTCTACGTCTCATTGATTCCTGGGGAGATAATGAATTACTTACCTTAAAATTGTTTTCCTTCAGTTTGTTATGCTTAATTTCTTTTAAAAGGTTCTCTGATGTAAAAGCCTTAGACATGTCTCGAAGACAATTTTCTCCTCAAGAAGTGATATTCTATATTACTAGACGTACTAAAACCAATTTACAAAAAGTCTTTTATCCAGCCTTTCCCCATCACAAAAATCTTTGCACAGTTGACTGTCTGAAAACTTACGAAAAGAAAACAGAGAATCTTCGAAATCCCTCAATTACTCATATAATTTTTTAACCGCTTAAGGATGCAGGGCGTACCTGTACGCCCTGCGCCCAGTTCGGGTATATAACGCCGGGTCACGCCGTGACCCCACGTCATGCCGGGTCAGTCCCGGTGGCTAATGACAGCCGGGACCCTGGGCTAATAGCGTGCGGCACCGATCATTGTGCCGCCCGCTATTAACCCTTTAGACGCTGCGTTCAAAGATGATCAGCACGTCTAAAATTAAAGTAAAAGCTTCCCGGCAGCTCAGTCAGGCTGATTGGGACCATTGCGGTGAAATTGCGACGTCCCGATCAGCTAGAACACGAGTGGAGGTCCCCTTACCTGAAATCCAGGCTTAATCAATTGACCGCCGATAACACTGGTCTTTGCCGTGTCAATGCATGGCATTCATCTGTGTATGAGATCGGTATGTGCAGTGTAATAGCAACTAGGGGGGCTATTACACTGCAAAAAAAAAAGTGTGAAGAAAAGTGAATAAAGATCATTTAACCCCCTCCCTAATAAAAGTAAGAATCACCCCCCTTTTCCCATTTAAAAAAAAAACTGTGTAAATAAAAATAAACATATGTGGTATCGCCGTGCGCGGAAATGTCTGAACTATAAAAATATATCAATAATTAAACCGCACGGTCAATGGTGTACGCGCAAAAAAATTCCAAAGTCCAAAATAGCGTATTTTTGGTCACTTTTTATATCATGAAAAAATTAATAAAAAGCGATCAAAAAGTCCGATCAATATAAAAATAGTACCGATAAAACTGCGTAGAAACAGAAGCTCCCAAAAGTTACAAAATGGCATTTTTTCTTCAATTTTGTCACACAATTTTTTTTCCGCTTCGCCGTGGATATTTTGGTAAAATGACTGTCACTGCAAAGTAGAATTGGTGTCGCAAAAAATAAGCCAAAACATGGAATTTTTGGTACAAAATTTTAAGCATTATGATTTTTAGAAGGTGATGCGGAAAAAATGAAAATGCAAAAACAGAAAAACCCTGAGTCATTAAGGGGTTATACCTTGCCTTCCTGCTCCTAAAGACAGGAGACGAACATTATCCCTCCCAATTATTAACCCTACCCTATTCTTTATTTTGTAGTCTTACCCACGTCTGAGGAAGTCAATCGACGTACAGTGTGTGGACATCATCTGTTCTCTACTACTCATCGTTTAATGTTATGCTGAGTTCTAATTGACCTCTTCGTTATTATTCTTCAGAAGAATGAAGATATTGTTTATTCTTGTTAATATTGACTTATAGGACTTTAATATTATTATTTCTTTATCTCATCACCAAAGAAAGAGGACCTTATTCACCTGTTATGTACTGTAACCTGATTGGTTGTACCTAAATACCTATTTGCATATTTTGTTCTCTGTAACTGTTACTTTATTAACCCTTACTATGCTGCTATCCAAAGTAGTAAAGAAGGAATTAGCATAATGTGAAGTCTCCTGTCTTTATTAAAATCTATATTTTCTGTCACTAAAGACTAGGAAAATCCCCAATTGTACATAGAACAATATGGGACCTCTGAAAAGTATAAGCATTTATATCTACTGAGTACTTGGTTTGGGCCCCTTTTGCAGCAATTACTGCCTCAATGTGGCATGGCATGGAAGCTTTCAGCCTTTGGCACTGCTGAGGTGTTATAGAAAACTAGGATGCTTCAATAGCGGCCTTCAGCTCTTCTGCATTGTTTGGTCTCATGTCTCTCATCTTTCTATTGGCAATGTCCCATAGATATGTGGTGACCCAGTACAGAATCACGTGTTCTTGTGTTCTCCTGCCCATCCTGTGTGGCAGATGCTGCTTCAATGTCCGTCATGGGCCCACTCTCCTTAGAACTCTCCATAATGCATGAATTATGAAATGTTATATAAGGGTTAATGTATTATATTTTCTATGCATCTGAAACCTGTTGTTAAGGACCTTGTTGTTAAAGGGGTACTCCGGTGGAAAACATTTTTTATTTCTTTTTTAAATTAACTGTTGCCAGAAAGTTTTGTAAAGATTTCTAAATGACTTCTATTAAAAAATCTTTACCCTTCCAGTACTTTTTAGCAGCTGTATGCTACAGAGGAAATTCTTTTCTTTTTGAATTTCTTTTTTGTCTTGTCCACAGTGCTCTCTGCTATCACCTGATGCCGTATCAGGAACTGTCCCGAGCAGGTGAAAATCCTCATTGCAATCCTATGCTGCTCTGGACAATTCCTGATACGGGCATCAGGTGTCAGCAGAGAGCACTGTGGACAAGACAAAAAAGAAATTCAAAAAGAAAAGAATTTCCTCTGTAGCATACAGTCCTTTACAAATCTGAGGAAAAAATCAAGGGGGAAAAAATCCAGCTCCTGGTGAATAGCAGAAATACTAAAATATAACTTTTAATCATGCACATTAAAAAAGGGGAATGCCACGGCAGCTGGCAAGTGACATGTCACTCTAAAATCAGGAGTAAACTCTGACGCGTTTCGAGCTGTTGCTCTTAGTCATGGTACTGACACCATGTCCCACGGGGATTTAAATACCTACTGAGACAATCCCAGAACCCACCGTGGGTCACACTCTCCGCCCCCTTGACAGGATTGGTTGGATAAATACAGGCCATTGCATTGCCGGTATTTTTTCCGGTATTTTTAATACAAAAATACCGGCAGGGTGGCCAAAATACCGGCTAGGTGGCAACCCTAAGGGTATGTTCACACTACAGAGAATTCCACGAGCGGAGATTCAGCCTGGCAGCCGAAGGCAGCGGTAGGACTGTGCGGCACTGCGCCGTTACCATTGAGGGCTATGCAGTACTCGCGGACTTTTGCATGGAAAAATTTCCGCGGCGGAATTGACCGCCGCTGTAATTCCGCAGTGTGAACGGATCTCGCGGAGACCCATTCACACTAATGTTAAGTTCACACCGCGGAATTCCATAGTGTGAACATACCGTAAGTGAGTGCCTCTCCATTCTTCCTCCATACTCTGGGTCCTTGCTCTCATCAGAAAAGAGGACTTTGGACCACTTATCACAGTTTTTCTTTAGCCCAGGTAAGACGCTTCTGACATTGTTTGTTGTTCAGGAGCAGCTTGACAAGAGGAATAAGACATTTGAAGCCCATGTCCGGGATCCGTCTGTGTGTGGGGGCTCTTGACTTCAGCCTCAGTCCTTGTGAAAGTCCCCAACACTTTTGAATGGCCTTTTCCTGACAATCCTCTCCAGGATGCAGTCATCCCTTCTGCTTGTGTACTTTTCCCTTCCACTTAAAGCGAAACCCGTCAGATCCAACAAATTTTTTTTATATATATCACTCGGTACCTAATCCTGACCATGTAAATTGTTATGTGTCTAGCCCCTTTATTTATTTTTTTATTACACTTTTAACTCACTAGTCTGAATTCCTCTCAAAGGGAGTGGGCGTGGCCTCACTGTGCAGGTCTCCGCCCCCTCCCTCAGTATGCTGTCTGCTCACATCTCCCCTAGCATTAGTAAAACTACAACTCCCAGCTTGTCCTCACTGACAGTAGCGGGACACAAGCTGACAGTGGGAGGAGTTTTCCCTGCGCTCACAGCTGTCAATCAAGGAAGTGTGTCCATGACATAGGTGATGATGCATGGACACAGCAGGACTAGTATGTGTCCAAGCAGGCGGGGGGGCAGTTGTTTGACTGGATTTTTCAGTATGAAATACTGAAAAATTTCTAATGAAAGCAATTGCAAAAACTATTGGTTATACATGCTTTACAACATATCAAAGGTTTTTGTATCTGACAGGGCCCATTTAAAGGGGTACGCGGCTGCTCAGCATTTGGAACAAACTGTTCCGAACCCTGGAGCCGGGAGCTTGTGACGTCATAGCCCCGCCCCCTCATAACATCATGCCCCGCCACCATAATGCAAGTCTATGGGAGGGGCATGATGGCTGTCATGCCCCCTCCCATAGACTTGCATTGAGGGGGGCGGGGAGTTACATCATGAGGGGGAGGGGCTATGACGTCTGTTCCCCAATTCCTCGTCTTTGTGACAGATCGCCCTGTCTGTCCCCCTAATAATTGAGTCCCCCACTACAGGCACCTGTCTGTCCTGCCCTGCGCTCCTCCTCCTCTCCTTACTGGAGCAGATGTCAGTGTCTTGCTGCCGCAGTGCCAGCTCTGAACTGACATCCCCCTCATCTGCCAACTGAGCAAACTTGTTGGGGTGTGCTGGACCGGGACTAACCTCGTCACCCTCAACCCTCCACCCCTTCCTACCTGTCACATATCTACCTGCCTCTTTATCCCGCACTTCCATATCGCTACCCCCCTTCCCTCTGCTCCAGACACTGGTCGCTTAGTGACAAACACACAGGGGTCAAGTCCTGGAAAAATAAGTTTGGGAACTCACCCAAGATTTCCACTCAAGGGCTAGTACAGCTAATGGGAACGGTGTTCCTGCTGTGGAAAAAGTGCAGGAACTTAGTTCCCACAAGTTCCAGCAGGACTTGAGCCCGGCAAACACATAATAGTGATAGTGTAAATGTAGTTACGTTCTCCCTCGTCCTCCTTTTAATAAGTAAAACTTTGCAAAAGCTCAAATTCGGATAGCGCTTGCTCACTATGCTGAAAACCGATAGAGACGCCATGTCCGGAATAATAACAGATACATAACTATAAAGCATTCCAAGTAAAGTCATTCTGTGGTAATAAGTGAGATGAAAGCATATAAAGAGACAAGATGGAATATAGTAATAGACAATGTAACGTTTATGACATATTATACTCAATCTCATGGACTATACTGAACATGACAGAATCTCAGTATTAAAGGACAATGCTGTGGCGCCAATTAGAGATGAGCGAACTTACAGTAAATTCGATTCGTCACAAACTTCTCGGCTCGGCAGTTGATGTCTTTTCCTGCATAAATTAGTTCAGCTTTCCGGTGCTCCGATGGGCTGGAAAAGGTGGATACAGTCCTAGAAAAGAGTCTCCTAGGACTGTATCCACCTTTTCCAGCCCACGAGAGCACCGGAAAGCTGAACTAATTTATGCAGGAAAATCCATCAACTGCCGAGCCGAGAAGTTCGTGACGAATCTAATTTACTGTAAGTTCGCTCATCTCTAGCGCCAATCACTGAATCTACAATAATCCGCTAAATTAATTCCCATAATATACAGTACAGCAATGTAATCCTAAATACAGTGACCCCCCGACCTACGATGGCCCCGACATACGATCATTTCAACATACGATGCTTTTGTATGTCGGGGCCATCGCATAAACGGCTATCCGGCAGCGCAGACTGCTTCAGCTACCACCGGATAGCCGTTTACGGTGCCCCGTGTGGTCCGCTGACGATCACTTACCTGTCCTCGGGGCTCCGGCGCGTCCTCTTCGGGATCCCCAGCATCGTCGGCGCTCTCCATCGACGTCATCATGTCGCTGCGCACGCCGTCCCGTCATCCAATAGGAGCGGCGTGCGTAGCGACGTGATGGCGGCGACGGAGAGCGAGGATGCCGGGGAAGCAGAGGCCTTGCCGGAGCGTCGGGGACACCCCGGGGATGCGGCGACAGCGATGGAAGGCGACATCCAGGGCAGCGGTGACGAGCAGTGACTACTAGTGGTCTTCAACCTGCGGACCTCCAGATGTTGCGAAAACTACAACTCCCAGCATGCCCGGACAGCTTGTAGTTTTGCCACATCTGGAGGTCCGCAGGTTGTAGACCACTGTCCTATACTTTACACTGCACGGATCCCTCAACATACGATGGTTTCAACAAACGATGGTCCGTTTGGAACGGATTACCATCATATGTTGAGGGACCACTGTATATGCTTTATAAGGTTATGGGCAACAATATATTAGTGATTGTAGAAAAAAGTATATTGTAAAAGCTGTAAAATGACTGTTCTAGTCATAATAAGAGCTAGATGGGGATATATTCAAGACATAAACAAGAAGCTACAGACAGCAACAAAGATTACAACCTATAGATACCGTATTTTTCGCCGTATAAGACGCACTTTTTCTTCCCCAAAACTGGGGGAAAAAGTCGGTGCCTCTTATACGGCGAATACACCCCTATCGCGGCGGTCCCTGCGGCCATCAACGGCCGGGACCCGCGGCTAATACAGGACATCACGGATCGCGGTGATGCCCTGTATTAACCCTTCAGACGCGGCGATCAAAGCTGACCGAGGCGTCTGAAGGGAAAGTGACACTAACCCGGCTGTTCAGCGATTTCACCGCGGCGTCCCGAACAGCCTGACTGAATAGCCGGGTTAGTGCTTACAGGACACCGGGGGGGACCTTACCTGCCTCCTCGGTGTCTTCTCCGTTCAGGGATCCCCTGTATGGCCGGCGCTCTCCTTCCTCGTCGTCGCGTACGTGCGTCGGCGTGCGTAACGACCTGATGGCGGCGACGGAGAGCGAGGATACCCGGCCGGCAGCAGAGACGTTCCGGAGCGACGGGGACACGGCGACAGCGATGGAGCGACATCCAGGGCAGCGGTGACGGGTCCGGAGCGCCGGGGACACGTGAGTATTACCTCCTCCTGCAGTGGTCTTCAATCTGCGGACCTCCAGATGTTGCAAAACTACAACTCCCAGCATGCCCGGACAGCCAACGGCTGTCCGGGCATGCTGGGAGTTGTAGTTTTGCAACATCTGGAGGTCCGCAGGTTGAAGACCACTATTGGGTTCAAAATCTTTATTTTTTTTAGATTTTGCACCTATAAATTGGGTGCGTCTTATACGCCGGTGCGTCCTATAGGGCGAAAAATACGGTATATATAAAAGGAGAAGACCTGACTCACTGACTCATCAACGCCAGTAACGCCTAAACCCTTGGACCTAGAAAGATGAAATTTTTCGAAATTCCACCCTTAACCCCTTAAGGACGCAGCCCTTTTTCACCTTAAGGACTGAGCCCTTTTTTAGCAATTCTGACCTCCGTCGCTTTACGAATTAATAACGCGAAGACGCTTTTACCAAATATTCTGATTCTGAGATTGTTTTTTCGTGACATATTCTACTTTATTTTGGTGGTAAATTTTCGGCGTTACTTGCATCCTTTTTTGGTGAAAAAGCCCCAAATTTCATGAAAATTTAGCATTTTTCTAACTTTGAAGCTCTCTGCTTGTAAGGAAAATGGATATTCCAAATAAATGTTATTTTTCTTCACAAACACAATATGTCCACTTTATGTTGGCTTCATAAAATGGACATATTTTTGCTTTTTGAAAAAAATTAGAGGGCTTCAAAGTAGAGCAGCAATTTTCAAAAATGTCATGAAAATTGCAAAATCTGAAGGGACAGATGTTACAGAACTACAACTCCCAGCATGCCTGGGCAGTCGAGGCATGCTGAGAGTTTTAGTTTGGCAACATCTGGAGGGCTACCATTTGGGCACCACTGTAACAGTGGTCTCCAAACTGTGACCCTCCAGATGTTGCAAAACTACAACTCCCAGCATGCCCAGACCGCCTTTGGCTGTCTGGGCATGCTGGGAGTTGCAGTTTGGCCTTCCTAGTGGTTGCCACAGTAAAGATCGTTTTACTTTCACTTTCAATTCCCCCCCCCCCCCCCCCCCCCCACCGTCGATTCCCTACCTGAGCCAGGATCCAGCAAGCTCCAGTGAAGATCCCAGGTCCCCAGGCATCTTCTCCTGCAGGTACGGCCTCCATCTTCTTCCCAGAGCCCCTCGACATCCAGGGGCGGGCAGAACGGGGGGTTGCAATGGCAACCCCCTGTCCTGCGCTGCAATTGGTCAGAACTCTGTTCTGACTAATGGCAGGGGCTAGGAGGAGATCGCAGCTCTGCAACCTCACTCCTATCCCTTAGGCTGATCGGGGCTGTTGCTGACAACTCCGATCAGCTCTATTTTCCGGGTGATCGGGTCACCAGAGACCCGATCAGCCCGGAATTGGAGAAAATCGCATGTCTGAATTGACATGCAATTTTCTCCGATCGCCGACATGGGGGAGGGGGTCTCAGGACGCCCCTGGGGGATGTGCCGGGGTGCCTGCTGAATGATTTCAGCAGGCATCCGGCTCCAGTCCCCAACCGGCTAGCGGTGGGGACCGGAATTCACACGGGCGTATGGATACCCCCTCGGTCCTTAAGGACTTGGAATGCAGGGCGTATCCATACGCCCTGTGTCCTGAAGAGGTTAAGGGGGTGAAAAAGGGGTTTTTGTTTAAAGTACCATACAGTCTATGGGAAATATATGTTACTGCATGACTTCCAAACGGCTGGAGATATTTCGATAATACTTGGTCACATGTTACTTATATGTCCACTTAAAATATAGGATAGTTAATTTAACCCTTAACTACCCCAATTTGTGAGGGTCGGGGTTTTTGTTTAAATTCCCATGCAAATCAATGGGAAATGTATGTTCCCACATAACTTCTGTACGGCTTGATATTTCAATAATACCTGGTACACATATTACTTATATGTCAAATAAAAATATATGTTAGTGAAATTAACCCTTACCTACTCCCTTATATAAAAGATGGGTTTTTGTTTTAAGTCCCATGCAAGTATATGGGACTTCCGGTACCTTACTCCACAAGCTCTGGTCTGCATCTCCTGGTGATTGTGTTAGTCCTGCTTGCAAGCCACATCCCATCTCAAAAAGACGGTACGGGATATGGGGCCGGGCTTTGAGGTCAAGATAGGAGGACAGGATATGAGGTCGAGATAGGAAGTCGGCATAATAGGATAGGTCAGGATATGAGGATGGGATATGAGGTTGAGATACGAGGACGGGATATGGGGTTGGGATATGACGTCAAAAGCTTCCTCCTTTGTTGATTTTCCTCCGCAACAAAGATTAGGAAGGAAAAACCGGGCAACGCCGAGTACTCAGCTATATCTTATAATTCCTTCTACTTCCAGTCACCTCAGAGATGTTCTAGTCACCATACATGGACCCTCCACACACTCAGGTCTCTATCTCCAGTCAGTGTCTCCAGTGTCCCAAGTATATTCTCCTGGTAAGTTCCCCCATATGAGCCATGCTGGGGTCTTTTATACCCTTTTCACCATCAGATTGGCCTCCCCTCCCCCACCTACAATATGTAAAGTAAGAATGATGGGGCAGAACCTGTCCAACCAGTTTTAGCATTCTATGGCCTCCTGGGATCAGCCTTCATTTACACATTGTATTGCAGGGTGGAGACATATTGGTCACAACCCTATTCACATCTGTAAGAGATACCGGGGATACTCCGAGACCTTTTCATATGATAATCAGGGGAAACAATCAGCATTTTCTCTCCTGATGAGGAACATGGCCCCATAGGTCCCACCCAACTTTACTCTAAAATAAATACACAACTGAGCTGGTGGATAAAATCCTTCACAATGTTTTAGTAGAAGGTTAAATAAATTATAACTGAATCAAGAATAAAATTCTGGGCAGAAGGTCTCGGTTGCCGGGCAGAATCTGGACGACCAATCAGAACCAGGAATCCATCTCTTATCAGAACAGCTGTTGCTGGGCAGAAGAACTAAGTACAGAATCAACCTGTGGGGAAAAGGTGGGGGAGGGGGGAGCACAACAACATGTATACTGGGAACCATGATGTCTTGTGTCCCTCCACCTCCAGACATGACACCATACACAGGACTCTCCATCTTTATCTCACATAGATGTAATTCTCCATATTATATCACATACAACATATTAGAAGGATTTCTTTATTCAAAAGTTGGCATTTCTTACCGATCCCCATTTAGAGGGTGTATGACACTGAAAAAAAAGATCTCTTTAAATTACCGAAGATTTAACATTTCTAAGGATGACTTAACGTAAGCATTTGACACAATATGTACAAAATACATACATAAAATTATAGGTGACAATTTTATAAATGCCACTTTGCAGCACAAAGGGAGTCCTCTCCTCCCATCGGCTGGTATCGCCAGTGGGCACCGCCATGACACCACTGTGGACACTGAAAGATTTAAAAAAGAAGATGGATTTTAGCCCCATCGACCGTAATGGAGTCTGTGTATAAGGGGCTTCCTTCTTGAATGATCCAGACGTTCACAGTTAAAGGGGTACTCTGGCCCCAAGACATCTTATCCCCTATCCAAAGGATTGGGGATAAGATGTCTGACCGCGGGCATCCCGTTGCTGGGGACCCCCGCAATCTTGCATTCGGCACCCACCTCTATGAGCTGCACGCCGCGCTGCCAGCTCACAAACTGCCGGTTGCCCGGCAGTTTGTGAGCTGGCAGCGCGGCGTGCAGCTCAAAGAGGTGGGTGCCGAATGCAAGACAATACCCCTGTTCAAATTAGGTAAACGATACCCCTGTTCATTCTAGATAGGTGTATATACTGTCACCCAGGATATTTTGACAGATAATATGGCAAAATAACCAATGCTAGAGAGTACCGCATACATCTGCCCCAATACACCTACTTGTACTGGTCTATTTGGACAGACAGACATGTTTGTCAAGTGTTGGGAATTGGGTCAAAACATTTCCTACATACTGTATGTGAATTTGGCTTCTCTCATGTGTGAGTTCTCAGGTGATAAACAAGATTTTTTCTCAGCCTAAAACACTGCCCACATGTGAAACATGAAAATGCTTTCTCCCCCGTGTGAGTTCTCTCATGTCTGACAAGAATCGATTTCTGGTTAAAACTTTTCCCACATTCTGAGCATGAAAATGGCTTCTCCTCTGAGTGAATTCTTAGGTGTTCAACAAAAATCGAATTATGGGTAAAAGATTTTCCACATTCTGTGCATGAAAATGGCTTCTCTCCTGTGTGAGTTTTCAAATGTGTAACAAGACTCGATCTATGAGTGAAACCTTTATCACATTCTAAGCAAGAAAAAGCCTTAAAAGTCTTCTCCCCTGTGTGGGTTCTCCTATGTCTAACAAGAGCCGATTTCAAACTAAAACATTTTCCACATTCTGAACATGAAAATGGTTTTTCCCCTGTGTGAATTATTTGATGTCTAACAAGATGGGATTTATTACTAAAACATTTCCCACATTCAGGGCAAGAATATGGCAGCTCCCCTGTGTGAGTTTTTAGATGTTTCTCAAGATTTGTTTTCTGTGTAAAACACTTCACACATTCCGGACATGCAAATGGCTTCTCTCCTGTGTGAGTTCTCTGATGAGTAACAAGATTTGATTTCTTACTAAAATATTTCCCACATTCTGAACATGACAATGGACTTTTATCTATGTAGGTTTTCTCCTGCATGGAAAGATGAGACGTGTTTTCCATAAGTTTCCTACATTCTGAATTTGCAGAAATTTTACAGAGTCCCTGCTTCCCTGTGTGAGTTTTCAGATGTTGCTCAAGATTTGCTTTCTGGCTGAAACACTTTACACATTCTGGACATGCAAATGGCTTCTCTCCTGTGTGAGTTCTCTGATGTATAACGAGATTTGATTTCTTACTAAAATATTTCCCACATTCTGAGCAGGACAATAGCCTTTTACCTATGTAGATTCTCTCCTGCATGGAAAGATGAGATATTTTTTCAAAAAGTTTCCCACATTCAGAATTTTCAGAAATTTTACCCAGTCCAAGACTAGTTCTTCTTTTGCAAATATATGACTGATCAGCTTCTATTTCATAGCAATGAGTTAAATGGTGATGTACATGGGAGCCTCTCATCCAGTTCTCACCTAGAAAAATAATTTCCCCTCAAGTTAATTATTTCTATAAAAAAAGATCCATACAATGAATAAGATGTGTATCAAAAATAGAGTCAACAAATCAGGCAACAATGATATATAAAATATCTTCTATTTGATTACCGAGTGTCGTATTTTATAGCTTCTTTACAACATTTGACCTATTTTTGCCATTTTACTTTACAGGTTGTGAATGTTAAAATTGAGCAGTAGAGTACCCCTTTAAGGTTTTTTTTTTTTTTTTTTTTTTTTTAAATTTATCAGGAGACAACCCTCTTCACCCACCTGAGCTTGGTGGGGGGAGCTATGACTATTCAGATAACTTACCGTTAATGTTTTACTTGGGCGGCTAGAGGAGATAACAAACTGATCAGTGGGGGTCCGACTGCTGCAAGCCTCGTTGATCCGAAAAAAATCATCTGGTAGCCCCATAGAGAATGAATGGAGTAGTGGTCGCGCAGGCGTTGCATAGTCTGTTAGTTCCAGGGAAAATTCGTTTTCTGTTTCCCAGTTCTGAGGGGGTCCCAACAGTCAGACGCCCACCGATTAGCCTGTTATGCTTTATCCTAAAAGATAGGGGATAACAAGCTGCAATGGGATTACCCCATTAAAAAAAAAACAACATTATTTTCAGCTAATTGTTAGTGGTCCCGAGCGAGGGACCCCCATTTATTACAGTCATATGCCACAGGACACAAGGACAAAGGTTGTCTTCACGAAAAGAGAGTCATCCACTCCTCAATGTTCTTCATGCTTCATGAAAGCCCAATACAGGATGGACTCACCGGCTATTAATCCCCTTATTCTTTGTTTGGCTACATAAAGATTTGATTCTACTATAACTGTGGTCCTAAAATTAGGTTATGGTTTCTTATTACAAAACGTGCATTTATTTGCCTTAGCAGCAGCTAACTTCTTACTGGAATTTAAAGGGGTACTCCGCTGCTCAGCGTTTGGAACAAACTGTTCCGAACACTGGAGGTGGGAGCTCGTGACGTCAGAGCCCTGCCCCCCTCATGACGTCATTCCCCGCCCCCTCAATGCAAGTCTATGGGAGGGGGCGTGACGGCCGTCACGCCCCCTCCCATAGACTTGTATTGAGGGGGGCGGGGAATGACGTCATGAGGGGGCGGGGCTAGGACGCCACAAGCTCCCGGCGCTGGCTCCGGCGTTCAGAACAGTTTGTTCCAAATGCTGAGCAGCGGAGTACCCCTTTAAGTGTCCAGTAATACCCCAGATTATTTCAGTGTTTTATTAAATTTTTTTAAAGGGCAACTCCAGCGATGGCCAAGCCTGAGACTTGCGCAGGACAACTGCCTTCATTCTAGATGTTTGGCAGAAGTCCCATTGAAAAAATTGTATTATTATTATTATTGTCTAAGAAAAAAGGTAGGAGTAAGAAAAGGAGTAAGAAAAGAACCTACAAATCAAAATTTGGGGGGTGGTGAAGGGGTAAAGGAATGTGTAATCTGAAAACAACCTATTATTTAAAGATTAAGATTTAAAGTTAAATGGCCACTGTCAAAAAACTTTTTTTTTTTTGTTAAATAAAATAGAGCACTATAAAATATGTATATTTATACTAGGGGTACAAAGAGGCCCACGCCGATCTCTGGCCATCGCTATATGAAAACCGGCTGTGGCAACACTCCTGGCCCGTCGGCATACAGGAAGTGAGGGCGGGCTTTAGAAAACTCTGTGCGCGCTCCCGGCCTGTCCCTCAGCACAAGTAGAAACAGAGGCATGTATTCCCGCGCGCCGTGCTGCAGCTGCTCGTCCATCACAGGTACTGCCTGGGGCTATAGTGCTATCCCAGTCTGACTACGCGACTGGCTGGGATTTGTAGTTCCGTTATGCAACATGTAAGAGGAGCAGAGGATTATATATATTATCCTCAGATCCTCTTACATATTGCATAAGATATTGTGTGTAGGGAACTACAAATCCCAGCCAGTTGTGCATTATGTAAGAGGAGATATATATTATGAAGAAAATGAAGTATTTCTCACAGGAAAGGATTGCAGTAATACATGTTTTGCTATACACACGTTTATTCCCTTTGTGTGTATTGAACTAAACCAAAAAAGGAGGAAAAAAAGCAAATTGGACATAATGTCACCGAACTCCAAAAATGGTCTGGACAAAATTATTAGCACCTTAACTTAATATTTGGTTGCACACCCTTTGGAAAAAAATAAGTGAAATCAGTGTCTTCCTATAACCATCAATAAGCTTCTTACACCTCTCTGTCGGAATGTTGGACCACTCTTCCTTTACAAACTGCTCCAGGTCTCTTATTGGAAGGCGCCTTTTCCCAACAGTAATTATAAGATCTCTCCACAGGGGATCAATGGGATTTAGATCTGGACTCATTGCTGACACTTCAGAACTCTCCAGCGCTTTGTTGTCATCCATTTCTGGGGCTTTTTGACGTATGTTTGGGTCATTGTCCTGCTGGAAGACCCAAGATCTCGGACGCAAACCCAGCTTTCTGACACTGGGCTGTACAGTGCGACCCAAAATCCATTGGTAATCCTCAGATTTCATGATGTCTTGTACACATTCAAGGCCCCCAGTGCCAGAGGCAGCAAAACAACCCAAAACATCACTGACCTCCACCATATGTCACTGTAGGTTCTGTGTTCTTTTCTTTGTAGGCCTCATTCCGTTTTCGGTAAACAGTAGAATGATTTGCTTTACCAAAAAGCTCTATCTTGGTCTCATCTGTCCACAAGATGTTTTCCCAGAAGGATTTTGGTTACTAAAGTTCATTTCAGCAAAATGTAGTCTTGCTTTTTATGTCTCTGTGTCAGCAGTGGAGTCCTCCTGGGTCTCCTCCATAGTGGGGTCCTCCTGGGTCTCCTCCATAGTGGGGTCCTCCTGGGTCTCTCCATAGTGGGGTCCTCCTGGGTCTCCTCCATAGTGGGGTCCTCCTGGGTCTCCTCCATAGTGGGGTCCTCCTGGGTCTCCTCCATAGTGGGGCCCTCCTGGGTCTCCTCCATAGTGGGGTCCTCCTGGGTCTCCTCCATAGCGTTTCATTTCATTTAAATGTCGACGGATAATTTGCTCTGACACTGATGCTCCCTGAGCCTCCAGGACAGCTTGAATATCTTTGGAACTTGTTTGGGGCTGCTTATCCACCATCCGGACTATCCTGCGTTGACACCTTTCATTAATTTTTCTCTTCCGTCCACACCCAGGGAGATTATCTACAGTGCCATGGTTTGTAAACTTCTTGATAATGTTGCGCACTGTGGACAAAGGCAAATCTAGATCTCTGGAGATGGACTTGTAACCTTGAGATTGTTGATATTTTTCCACAATTTTGGTTCTCAAGTCCTCAGACAGTTCTCTTCTCCTCTTTCTGTTGTCCATGCTTAGTGTGGCACACACAGACACACAATGCAAAGACTAAGTGAACTTCTCTCCTTTTTATCTGCTTTCAGGTGGGATTTTTATATTGCCCACACCTGTTAATTGCCCCAGGTGAGTTTAAAGGAGCATCACATGCTTGAAATAATCTTATTTTTCCACAATTTTGAAAGGTGCCAATAATTTTGTCCAGACCATTTTTGGAGTTTGCACTGCAGTGATTTGATGAGGAGATCCAGAGAGGAAAGGGTTACAGAGCAGCCTGCAGTGATTGGTTGACTGCCAGGCTCACTCCCGAGACTCAGTGACACACAGTAAGGGAGGAAGTTAAGTCGTGTAGAGTGAGGGCAATAGGGACACGCCCCCTGCCTTTGAGAAGATGAGAATCCTGACTGCAACTGATATATGGTGTTTTTAATAGAAATATAGGGGCTGAACACATAAAACTTAGATGTACATGATCAGGGTGAGGTACTAACCATTTATTTTTTGGGGGGGATATGATAGTTACTCTTTAAACTTTTTTTTCCTTCAAATTGTCAGTAAGGGACCTCGGCTAGTCCTCTCAGCTGATCGACCTGGAGCGGGTGCAGGGTGTACATGTATGCCTTATATTTTTAAGAGGTTAAAAAACTTTTCACATATCAAAAATTTTCATCTGTCTGAGCCTATGGAGCCCATTTCCTGCAGGGAGACAGAAAAGTCAGCATGCAGGGGGTGAAGTGCTCAGCCACGCTCTTCTCCCAGCTATTTCTAATGATAGCCGGGGGGAGATTTCTGAACACCCAGATCCTGAATGATCAAAACCTTTGACATGTCTCTGTGATATGCAACAGGTACACTTCAATTTATAATGACAGAATAAAACATAAGATGTATGAAAGGCTCTTACCATTCTCTGATATGGGGTTTTCTAGTCCACTCATTGTTCCTCCAGAACTTTCCTGCAAAGATTCCATATTATAGACCTGAGGAAAAAACATAAAGGAACCTTCTATATTAGCACAATTTTATTATCTTCTTAAGATGTTTCTTCTCAGGACAAAACAAATGTTACTGCTTTAAATCTTTCCTCATAACAAATAAGGTTCTCCATTCCTGTTATTGTTTTTGTTGCTCCTCTTTACAATGTTTTCTACTTGTGTATACATGACAGTATTCTGGAGCCTTAGTAGCAGCTGACTGGCATTGTGCTGTTATTTACTCCATCATCTACAGGGGAGAACTTTACATTTATCCAGGATGAATCTTTATTGCCAAGTGCACAGAGGACGACATTTACCACAATCTTTTATGGGACCAGAAACTATTTATATCCACAACCAACACCAGATGATATACAGTGGGGATCAAAAGTTTGGGCACCCAAGGTAAAAATTTGTATTAATGTGCATAAAGAAGCCAAGGAATGATGGAAAAATCTCCAAAAGGCATCAAATTACAGATTAGACATTCTTATAATATGTCAACAAAAGTTATATTCCATCATTTACACTTTCAAAATAACAGAAAACAAATAAATGGCGTCTGCAAAAGTTTGTGCACCCTGCAGAGTTAATATCTTGTACTTCCCCCTTTGGCAAGTATCACAGCTTGTAAACGCTTTTGTAGCCAGCCAAGAGTCTTTCAATTCTTGTTTGAGGTCTCTTTGCCCATTCTTCCTCACAAAAGTCTTCCAGTTCTTTGAGATTTTCTGGGCTGTCTGTCACGCACTGTACTTTTAAGCTCTATCCATAGATTTTCAATTATGTTGAGGTCATGAGATTGTGAAGGCCATGGCAAAACCTTCAGTTTACACCTCTTGATGTAATCCCCCGTGGATTTCGAGGTGTGTTTAGGATCATTATCCATTTGTAGAAGCCATCCTCTCTTTAACTTCAGCTTTTTCACAGATGGCATCAAGTTAGCATCCAAAATGTGCTGACATTTTATTGAATCCATTTTTCCTTCTACTCGTGAGATGTTCCCTGTGCCACTGGCTGCAATACAACCCCAAAACATGATTGATCCACCCCCCATGCTTAACAGTTGGACAGAGGTTCTTTTCATTAAATTCTGTTCCCCTTCTTCTCCAAACGTACCTTTGCTCATTCCGGCCAAAAAGCTCAATTTTAATCTCATCGGTCCACAGAACTTGTTTCCAAAATGCATCAGGCTTGTCTATATGTTCATTTGCCAAGTTCAAAAGCTGATTTTTGTGGTGAGGACGTAGAAGAGGTTTTCTTCTGATGACTCTTCCATGAAGACCATATTTGTACAAGTATCTCTTTATAGTGGAATAGTGTACCACAACTCCAGTGTCTGCCAGATCTTTCTGGAGGGATTGTGCAGTCAAACGTGGGTTTTGAATTGTTTTTCTCACAATCCTGCGAGCTGTTCTGTCTGATATTTTTCTTGGTCTTCCAGATCTTGCTTTAACTTCCGCTATTCCTGATGACTGCCATCTCTTAATTACATTCCGAACAGAGGATATTGACATCTGAAAACGTTTGCTATCTTCTTATAGCCTTCTCCAGCTTTGTGAGTGTCAACTATTTTCAGTTTCAGATTTCTAGACAACTGCTTAGAAGAACCCATGGTGCTGATTGTTGGGGCAAGGTCAGATGAGTCTGGGCATTTAAAACCTTTGAGATTGACATCACCTGATCTTCCCAGATGATGATTGAGAACAATCCATGACACTGGCAGGTCTCAGCTTTGCAAAGGGGGCAGTGCATGCTATAAATTCTGCAGGGTGGCCAAACTTTTGCAGATGCAATTTTTTTGTTTTCTGTTATTTTGAAAGTGTAAATGATGGAAATAAAATCTAACTTTTGTTGAAATGTTATTAAAAGATTTCTTCTTTATGTACATTAATACAAATTTTTACCTGGGGTGACCAAACTTTTGATCCCCACTGTACTGCACTGCTGGAGGAGATTAGTAGAAGCTTCATTATATTCATCTATAGGGGATTTATAGATCTCTTCATCTACCTGATGGTCCAGTGGGATATCCTCCTCTTCCTCTTTACAGTCCTGGGGATATAGAGGACGGGGACATCTCTCCGGGGGATTTATACTACTGGATCCATCTATAGGAAATAAACACAGTGACTGAATCCATTGTTATATGTGATGATCAGATGATGGGGGAATCTAGGAGATCCACAAACCTGCTCTCTCCTCTTACCTGGTGATGTGAGGGACTGGTGATCCTCCATCATGACCTGATCCTTGTACAGATCCTTGTGTCCTAATAAATACTCCCACTCCTCCATGGAGAAATAGACAGTGACATCCTGACACCTTATAGGAACCTGACACAGACAATGATACAATTCTCCTCCAGACACTTCATACCTTGGTGTTATTGTATAATGTCCCAGCATTCCCAGCAGCGCTCACCTCTCCAGTCAGCAGCTCAGTGATCCTGGAGGTAAGTTCTAGGATCTTCTGCTCATGTATCAGTGAATGAGGTGGAGGCTCCTCGGGGGCGGGGCTCTGGCTCCTGCTCCAGCCTCCTGACACACGGGGTGTCACACACTCACCAGACGACTTCTTCACTACTGTGTAATCCTGTGTATGGGGAGACACTGATCACTACAGAGAGAAGAAGAATCCCGCACCTTTCCCCTCATTTCCCTGCTTTATTAATAGAGATACAGGGAAGGTCATGTGACCCGCTCACCTCTCCAGTGATCCAGTAGATCATCTCTAGGGTGAGATCTAATATCCTCCCAGACATGTGGTCTCTGTCCTCCTCCATTCTTGGTCGGTCACTGATTAAAAATGAGGAAAACCATGGAGGATTTGGTGCTAAATCACATTTGGAAGAAGATTTCACATGACGTATAACGTCTCACTAATTGTGAATTACAAAGGAACTACAGATACCAGCATGCAATGGAGGGGACTGGCATATACAAGATTGCTGGTCATATCATCAGACATTGGTCACTAAGTTATCCTTTCTATAAAGTAAATGCAGAGTAGGGTAATTCACCACATACAGCAGCCATATTTAATCTTCCTGTCCAGTATACTGTACATTTAAAGCCTAAATATCTGCCCTAATAATCCGCGATGGATTATCTTTTTCCAATACTGACCTGCGCCTTTTTTCCTGAGGAGTTTTCAATGGTTTATGCGGAAATAGAAAAACACATGGCCTCTTTCTTCCAGAAACAGTGCCACTCCTGTCCTCAGGTTGTTTGGGGTATTACCACTTGGCTCCATCCACTGTAATACCACAAAGAACAGTCCTTAAAGGGGTTATCCAGAAAAAAAACCTTTATATATATATATCAACTGGCTCAAGAAAGTTAGACAGATTTGTAAATTACTTCTATTAAAAAAATCTTAATCCTTTCAGTACTTATGAGCTGCTGAAGTTTAGTTCTTTTCTGTCTAAATTCTCTCTGATGACACCTGTCTCGGGAACTGTCCAGAGTAGAAGCAAATCCCCCTAGCAAACCTCTTCTACTCTGTGCAGTTCCCGAAACAAGCAGAGATGTCAGCAGAGAGCACTCTTGCCAGACAGAAAAGAACAACTCAACTTCAGCAGCTGATAATTATTGGAGGGATTAAGATTTTTAATAGAAGTAATTTACAAATCTGTTTAACTTTCTGGAGCCAGTTGAGATATATATATATATATATATATATATATATATATATATATATATATATTAATGGAGTACTCCTTTCAGTCAGTGTTTCCCAACCAGTGTGCCTCCAGCTGTTTCAAAGCAGTAGTTTTGCAACAGGCAGACGTATGAGGTGCCTATGGTCGCTCAATATATATAATATGGAAGGAATGAAGACTCACACAACACTGGAAAGACTTAGTCAGCGCTCTCTGTTGCCCATAGCAACCAATGAGAGTGTAAGCAGTGCGGTTGGTTGCTATGGAGACAGCTGGTCCTCAGTGTCCCCCCCATTGTCTCATCTCCCACCTCTCAGTGCAGTCCGGGGGCTTCTAGTAAGGATGTGAAGACTGTCCCTGTCATCTCCTCTTCCCCATCACTTCCTCTTCTCTAGTCACATGTGGGGAGCTGCAGACTGGAGCTTCATTCTTGGCAGGAACCATGTGACCTCCACTCCTGTCACATGATCATCATCACAGGTCCTTCAGCCACAATCTCTTCTATCCAGCAAGAGGGTCGGGATGCAGAGTGGAGCTCCACATTTTACAGGAAACACATGACCTCCACTCCATCTCAGCCCCACCTACCCCCATGACATCATCACAGGTCCTAAACCTGCAGCATGTAGACTGTGATCTTCAACCTGCGGACCTCCAGATGTTGCAAAACTACAACTCCCAGCATGCCCGGACAGCCAACGGCTGTCCGGGCATGCTGGGAGTTGTAGTTTTGCAACATCTTGAGGTGCACAGGTTGAAGACCACTGATGTAGAAGATACAGAGCAGGTCCTGGTTGTGTTGTGTTGAGATCCCTTCTCCTAAGGGTGCGTTCCCACCTGGCGTATACGCAGCGTATTTCACGGCCGTCACGCCCCCTCCCATATACTTGCACAGCGGGGGCGGAGTCATGACGTCACGAAACTCGGGCCCCACGGTCGGCACCCGGCAGTTAGTGAGCTGGCAGCGCGGCGTGTGTGGGTGCCGATTGCAAATTGCGGGGGTCCCCAGCGGCGGGACCCTCGTGGTCAGACATCTTATCCCCTATCCTTTGGATACTGGGATAACATGTCTTAGGGCCGGAGTACCCCTTTAATCATGTGTTACTTTCAGTCTCTTTTGTAAGGCCTGCACATGTGAGGTCAATACTCCATGTTGGTGCTGCATTTCCCGAGGAAAATACAGGTCTAGTCTGGGTACGCTCCCAAACAACACTTCATCAGGGGACAAGCCTGTCTTCCTGTTCAGTGTGTACCTGACTGAAAACAATGCCAGGGGGCAAACACTCCGTCCAGGGTTTGCCCGTTTCCTGCATTGCTTTTTGGATTTTTAATTTCAAAGTTCCATTCAGGCGTCGCACCTTCCCACTACTTTGTGGATATAGTAAAAAAAAAAAATTTTGAAATCACAAAACCAGCGCTCAGAGGGTAACCATATAAATTTCAAAGTGCATTGTAGACATGACATTCACTTACTCCATATTGGGGGATCTAATAAAGTTCTTACGTACCCCCCCCCCCCCCCCCTCCAGGTTAGCGTATCGAGTTTTCACCGATTTCCGATAGGGCATTCAGGATAAAAAGATGGATCTGCAGTAAATCTTCATATTGTTTAATTGCGACGCGTTTCGGAGGTTATACAGGGCTTCATCAGGCATAACAATTAAAAATACATCCACAGTTTTAATACATATTTGGGAATCTCTTACCGGATGTCTCACTCCTGTTCCCACATGTTCCCGGTATAACGTTCACTATACAAACAGGGCTTTCCGGCGGCAGCCCTATACGTGTAGTATAGACTGGCATTGAGGGGGCGTGGCGTGTTGTCACTAGGGGGTGTGTGCATGACATCACGACCCCAGTAGCCCACACCCAGCATTCAGAACAAAATGTTTGGGACACTGGGGCAGTGGAGTACCCCTTTTAAAGCTATACAATCATGATGGGGATGTGCATCAAACAAATCTTCAATAAGACAATTTTCAAAAATTTAAGACCCATTATACCCCTCCCCTATTTGAATCTTGAAAATCGACAGGGTTGAAATTAAATGTTTGGTGGCATCAATAAAGGCACATTGTAGTCTGATTTGCTTGACTAGAGACAAATGTTTTGGCTGTACCTGTGTCGGTATGCCTTGAATGTCATGTGGTGTGAGAACTACCAAAGGGTACATAGTAACATAGTTCATAAGGTTGAAAAAAGACCATAGTCCATCAAGTTCAACCTATAACCCTAATGAGTCCCTACTGAGTTAATCCAGAGGAAGGCAAAAATTAGAGGTAAAAATTCCTTCCCGACTCCAAATATGGCATCAGAATAAATCCCTGGATCAACGTTCTGTCCCTATAAATCTAGTATACATAACCTGTAATGTTATTATTCTCCAAAAATGCATCCAGACCCCTTTTAAATTCTTTTACCGAGTTAACCATGACCACCTCCTCCGGGAGGGAATTCCACAGTTTCACTGCTCTTACAGTAAAGAACCCCCGTCTGTGCTGGTGTAGAAACCTTCTTTCCTCTAGACATAGAGGATGCCCCCCTGTTATAGATACAGTCCTGGGTATAAATAGATCATGGGAGAGATCTCTGTACGGTCCCTGATATATTTATACATAGTTATTAGGTCTCCCCTAAGACGTCTTTTTTCTAAACTAAACAACCCTAATTTTGATCTTTCTGGGTACTGTAGTCCTCCCATTCCCCGTATTACTCTGGTTGCCCGTCTTTGAACCCTCTTCAGCTCCACTATATCTTTCTTGTACACTGGTGCCCAGTACTGTACACAGTATTCTATGTGTGGTCTGACTAGTACTGTACACAGTATTCTATGTGTGGTCTGACCAGTACTGTACACAGTATTCTATGTGTGGTCTGACCAGTACTGTACACAGTATTCTATGTAGTCTGACTAGTACTGTACACAGTATTCTATGTGTGGTCTGACCAGTACTGTGCACAGTATTCTATGTGTGGTCTGACCAGTACTGTACACAGTATTCTATGTGTGGTCTGACTAGCACTGTACACGGTATTCTATGTGTGGTCTGACCAGTACTGTACACAGTATTCTATGTGTGGTCTGACCAGTACTGTACACAGTATTCTGTGTGGTCTGACCAGTACTGTACACAGTATTCTATGTGTGGTCTGACCAGTACTGTACACAGTATTCTATGTGTGGTCTGACCAGTACTGTACACAGTATTCCATGTGTGGTCTGACCAGTACTGTACACAGTATTCCATGTGTGGTCTGACCAGTACTGTACACAGTATTCCATGTGTGGTCTGACCAGTACTGTACACAGTATTCCATGTGTGGTCTGACCAGTACTGTACACAGTATTCCATGTGTGGTCTGACCAGTACTGTACACAGTATTCTATGTGTGGTCTGACCAGTACTGTACACAGTATTCTATGTGTGGTCTGACCAGTACTGTACACAGTATTCTATGTGTGGTCTGACCAGTACTGTACACAGTATTCTATGTGTGGTCTGACCAGTACTGTACACAGTATTCTATGTGTGGTCTGACCAGTACTGTGCACAGTATTCTATGTGTGGTCTGACCAGTACTGTACACAGTATTCTATGTATGGTCTGACCAGTACTGTACACAGTATTCTATGTGTGGTCTGACTAGTGATTTGTACAGCAGTAGAATTATTTCCTTGTCGTGGGCATCTATGCCCCTATCGATGTACCCCATGATTTTATTTGCCTTGGCATCAGCTGCCTGATACTGGTCACTACAGCTAAATTTACTGTTAACTAAGACTCCCAAGTCCTTTTCCATGTCAGTCATCCCAAGCTTTCTCCCATTTAATACATAATCCCAGCCCGGATTTTTCCTCCCCATGTGCATTACCTTACATTTATCAGTGTTGAACCACATGAGTATTACTTCCTATACCAGTGGTCTTCAACCAGCAGACCTCCAGATGTTGCAAAACTACAACTCCTGGCATGTCCGGACAGCCAATGGCATGCTGGGAGTTGTAGTTTTGCAACATCTGGAGGTCCGCTGGTTGAAGATCACTTTCCAATACTTTACATTGTATTCTAGATTTTCCTCCTTTAAAATTGGGTGCGTCTTATATGCCGGAGCGTCCTATAGGGTGAAAAATACGGTATATGTTACAAGCAGAAAAACAAGTAGGGTGAGGTCATCCATATGGTACAATACTTCATTTATACAAGATGTCTTTCCACACACTAAGAGGCGCTCTTCTAAGTACATCCTGTTGAAACCACCCTGTGGGGCCCCTTGCATTCCTTCCAGAAAAATCCTATCTCAGGTTGCTAACAAATGTATTACAGAGATCAATTATGGCTGAAAATGAACATCATGGCTTCTTGAATCAACTTTATTCTCTGACAAAATTGTCCCGATGACGGGGTCGGTACTTGGGGACAGCACTTCATTATTCATGCCCAATTTCCCAAACATCTTTTAAACACAGATTATTTTATAAAACATAATTCTAACTGCACATCGATGACGTTACACTGAGGCAAATCCGTTTAAAAGTTATATGACAATTAGACAATAATTTAGATAGGAGACATGACGGATTTGATTGAATAGAACTTCTTGTGGAGCATACAGCAGCTGATAAGTACTGGAAGGATTAAAAAATTTTAATAGAAGTAATTTACAAATCTGTTCAACTTTCTGGCACCAGTTGATTAAAAAAATATTTTTTCCAGCGGAGTACCCCTTTAAAGGGGAACTCCGATACTGAATTTCTTGTCCCCTATTGGCAGGATAGGAGATAAGTGTCCTATCCCAGGGGGTCCGACTGCTGGGACCCTCCGCGATCTCCTGCTCTGTGCCCGATGGTCGCTCTGTACATGAGGAACGCCGGGGAGCTGGGCAGGAGATCACAGGGGGGGTCTCAGCAATCGGACCCCCTGGGATTGGACACTTATCCCCTATCCTGCCAATAGGGGATAAGAAGTTCAGTACCGAAGTTCCCCTCTAATATATGTACATCAAAGCTCCGTTGACTACACAAATGTGGATCCTAAGAAGAAAAAAAACTTTTTTTTTACATCAACTGGTGCCAGAACATTAAACAGATTTGTAAATTACTTCTTTTAAAAAATATTACTCCTTCCAGTACTTATTAGCTGCTGTATGCTCCACAGGAAGTTGCGTAATTATTTTCTGTCTGACCACAGTGTTCTCTGCTGAGACCTCTGTCCATGTCAGGAACTGTCCAGAATAGGAGAGGTTTGCTATGAGGATTTGCTTCTACTCTGGACAGTTCCTAAAATGGACAGAGGTGTCAGCAGAGGGCACTATGGTCAGACAGAAAGGAAATTAAAAAAGAAAAGAACTTCCTGTGGAACATACAGCATCTGATAAGTACTGGAAGGATTAAAATTTTTAAAAAGTAATTTACAAATCTGTTTAACTTTCTAGCACCGGTTGATTTAAAAAAAAAAGTGTTTTCCACCGGAGTACTCTTTTAAGGTAGGGTCACATGGGACGCATCAGCAGCGTATTTTCCACTGCGCATGCGCCAACTGCACTCAGGTGGGAACTGCAGAGTGAGCTTTCGGCTGTGGTCGGGTAGCTCTGTGTCCGCTCATGTGTCCCCTATGTGAGTGCCGTCAGCACATGGGCAGCGTGAAAAGATTTTTTTAACACTTACCGTAAAATCTCTTTCTCGAAGGATCCATTGGGGGACACAGACCGCGGGTGTATGCTGCTGTCTCTAGGAGGTGTGACACTATGGTAATAAAAAAAGTCGGCTCCTCCCAGCAGGATATACCCGCCTTCAGGCTCTGAGCTAGTCAGTTTAAGTTCCAGAGCAATAGGAGGAGACCAATAGGTCAAAGAAAAACCCAAAGCTGTCCGAGAACCAGAAGAAATCCACTGAGAAATGGTGGCCTTGGAAGCAGGTTGTACCTTGCAACGACCTTCCGTAAGGACAAAATAGGAATCACACTGACAAAACGAAGAAGTGATGGAGAGATAAGAACAAACAGCCCGAACTACATCCAGCTTGTGTAGTAAGCGCTCCTTAGGATGAGAAGGAGCAGGACAAAAAGACGGGAGGACAAAGTCCTCATTGAGATGAAAGGCCGAAACCACCTTAGGCAAAAAGGAAGGATCTGCCCGGAAAACAACCTTGTTGCAGAGATGCGCGAAAACCTCTGGATGTAGGGACCACTCGCCGGGATCGGGTGAGGACCGACTGAGGAAGTCCGCTTCCCAGTTGAGCACTCCTGGAATGTGAATCGCCGAAATGGCCGGAACCTTGCCCTCCGCCCAGGTGAGAATCCTGGTCATCTCGGCCATGGCTGTCGAGCTGCGAGTGCCGCCCTGTCCATTTATGTACGCCACGGCCGTGGCGTTGTCCGACTGGATGCGGACAGGACGGGACTGAAGACGGGACTCCCAATGAAGAAGACAAAGAAGAATCGCCCATAATTCCAATATGTTTATCGGAAGAAGGGTCTCCTGGGGAGACCAGAGTCCCTGAACCGTCCAATCCCTGAACACACCGCCCCAGCCCGACAGGCTGGCATCCGTTGTAATAACCTGCCAGTGAGGGGGAAGAAGCGACCGCCCTTGGAGCAGAAGGGGGGAGCAGAGCCACCAGAGCAGAGACTGACGGACCCTGCGAAGGAGAACAATCTGACGATCGAGGGACAGAGGAGACCTGTTCCATCGAGAGAGAAACGCCAGTTGAAGGGGGCGGTAATGAAACTGGGCAGAGGGTACGGCCTCCAAGTTGCCACCATCCGACCCATGACTTCCATACAAGTGCGGATGAAGACTGATACCTGGGTATCAGTCCGGACCGGAGCGCCAGACGTTTGTCCAGTGGAAGACAAATTCGGGCAGAGGCCGTGTCGAATAGAAGTCCCAGGAAGGTTAGAGACTGTGTAGGACGGATGACTGACTTGTCCCGGTTGACCATCCACCCGAAGCGAGTCAGAGTGTGGAGAGAGACATCTAGATTCCCCAAAGTCTGGGCTCTGGTTGGAGCCTTGATGAGAAGGTCGTCCAGATAGGGTATCACCGAAATTCCTCTCAACCGTAACAGGTCCATCACTGGCGCAAGGATCTTAGTAAAGACCCGAGGAGCCATGGCTAGACCGAAGGGGAGGGCTACGAATTGAAAATGCCCCTCCGGAACCGCAAAGCGGAGGTACCAATGATGGCCTGGAAATATTGTCCCATGGAGGTAGGCATCCTTGATGTCCACCGATGAAAGGAACTCCCCTTGTTCCAGGGACGCCACCACCGAACGGAGAGATTCCATTCGGAAGTGGCGGATGAGAAGGTGACGGTTGAGACGCCTGAGGTCTAGGATTGGTTGCAAAGAACCGTCCTTCTTGGGGACCACAAAAGAGTTGAATAGAAACCCCGAAAATGTTCCCCTGGAGGAACGGAAACGATAACCCCCTGGAGAAGCAGAGACTTGAGAGAGGGGGGCCCGGGATCGAAAAAAAAGCGATCCCTCGGAAGGGAGGCAAATTAAATTCGGTAACCGTTGGACACCACGTCCTTGACCCAAGAGACCTGAATGTGTGAGGTCCAGATGTCTCGAAAAAGCAAGAGACAACCTCCCACCCGAGAAAAAACCGCGGGTGGGGGCCTCACTTCATGCATAAGTGGGTTTGCGATTGCCTGATTTGGGCGCAAAACGGCCGGACTGGTTGGAGTCCAACTTCCAAGACGAGCGTGCCCGGAACGAGGGAACCTTCTTGTCCCGTGAGGGCGCCTGCCCGGACCCTTTGCTGGAGCCAGGGGTCCGAAAGGACCGAAAGGAAAAAGACTTCCTTTGGGGAAAAGGGAGAGCCATATTTTGAGGTAACAAGGAACTCTTCAATCCCGTTGCCTCAGAGATAATCTCATCAAGGCATTTGCCAAAAAGACAGCCACCCATAAAGGGAAGCTCAGAGAGAGACCTTTTGGAAGCGGCATCCGCATTCCAAGCTTTAAGCCACATAGAGCGGCGGAGAGCCGCTTAGTGACCCACAGCAAAGGCAGAACAACGGGCTGACTGCATGGAAGCTGCGCACAGAAAGTCCCCAGCTTAAAGCATGGAGAGCCAGAGCAGATAGATCCTCTGGGGGGGATCCCGCAAAGATATCCTGATGGAGCTTTTGGTACCACTCCGACAGGGCCTTGGACACCCATGTCGAGGCGAAGATGGGAAGAAGAGAAGAGCCAGCTGCTTCAGAAGCAAACTTCGCTAAGGATTCTACTTTCCTGTCCATGGGATCCTTGAAGGCAGCGGCCTACCAGAGGCAGCGTAGTCGCCTTAGAGATCCGGGAGATTGGTGGATCCACTGAGGGAGGGGAAACCACCTTAGTGACAAAGTCCTTGTCAAATGGATAATGTTCTTGAATCGTCTTGATTCCCGGGAACCTCTTGTCTGGATGTTTCCATGCAGATTCCAGAATGTCGTCAAAGTCAGCGTGAGAGCTAAACCTTTGAGGTGCTGGCTTAGCACGATGAAAGGATACTTCTGGATTGACATCCTATGGCTGTCACCAATGAGTTCACCGTTGCAATCGAGTCCGAGCAGTCCTCTGAGTCAGATGCTGGCTCGGAAGCCTCGTCCACCAGATCACCAGGGGAATGTGAAGGAGTAGAGGCAGTCCTGGAGGACGGCGATCCTGGCCGGGTACGCGGCTCTTGCGTGGCAGAGCAGCGACTCTGAGAACGTCCTCTGGAGGAGCGACATTTGTGCCCAGATGACAGGGGGGCGGGACCCACGAGGGGAACGCACACGTCTATCTGAAGACTCAATGGAAGAGTCAGACGAGGCACCCCTAGTACGCTTGTGATAGCGTGAAGTATGTGGAGACGAGGAGCGGGCCCTCTCAGAGGTCCTGCGCAGGGAAGACCCCTTTCAATGTTGACACCACTTCCCGGGAGGCCTCAGCTACCGAACTGGAGACTTGGGTCAAGTCAGCCATATACTGGGTCAGGGAAGAAACCCAGGCTGGTGGAGCGGCTGAACCCAACGGGACCGAAGTGGCATCAGGGGGTACCAGGGGGCTGGGGGAGCAGTGGAGCAGGCAGGAAAGTTGGCTCAGAAGAGCCAGACATCTTGGTATTACAGTGCTTAAAGACAAAGTAAGACACTGAAGTTCCAGGTTTCTGTTTAGAGGGAGGAACAGCTCTGGGTAAAGAAATTTTCTCACCCTAGCCTGTGTCCCCAGTCAGCTGCAGGGAGGATAACTCGCTCCGTGCAGCTAGAATGAATGAACAAGGCCAGCCAATCGAATAGAGGGGCGTGCCTGAGGCCCCTTCTCACAGAAAATCGTGCCCACGGTGCTGATTGGACGCTGATTCGTGCCCTGAGAGCTCCCAGCCCAGTGGGCGGAGCTACAGACCGGCCAAAAAGAACTGTCATGGCGCCCGCTCATTGTCCCGAGCACACCTGCCTAGCTGCATATGCGTTCGAGGGAATAGAGCGGGCGGCCAAAACGCCGGCAGCCGAAAGTGCCGGCTCGTAGCAGCGCCGCGGCTGTCAGCCGCGTATAAGGCGCTGCAGGCCTAACGAAAGTAAGCCGGCGCTGAGAGCGCCCGGCACGAGGGGGGTTAACAGCGCATATACGCAATGTCTGTGCCCCCTTACTCGCAATGGGGAAACTGGGAACCGCAGTCCCTGAGTCCCCACCTGAAAACAGAAAAGAAAAGGAATAAAAAACTAACACGTCCCTAACTAGGAAAACAAAAAAACAGAATACCTGGTCTGGAGAAATCCAGACCATGTCCACCTCCTTCAGACACTAAGCTTAAACTGACTAGCTCAGAGCCTGAAGGCGGGTATATCCTGCTGGGAGGAGCTGACTTTTTTTTATTACCATAGTGTCACACCTCCTAGAGACAGCAGCATACACCCGCGGTCTGTGTCCCCCAATGGAGCCAATAGAGAAATTCTCAGCGAATGCGGCCCTTGTAACCCTGCCCTTAAAAATATATAAAGAAAATAAATGAATCATATTTCACCAGAGATGCAGGATATGGCATTTTGGCACAGGGTTAACGCACAATTACACACCAAAAGGGTCAGTACATTATATACATATTCACCAGTGTCACACTGTCTCCATCAACCTATTAAAATCTCAAAAAGTCTTGTTTTTATTATTACTGTCCTTATTAACCTCGAATAGGAGGATTTTTGGATATAGCATATTTAGGCCAAATTTGGCCACAGCGGTAATGGTTTTCGGTATGGCAGCTAAAATATACACCAGAAGGCATCTTCACCTGCTATATTTTCTACAATGTTAAAGGGGTACTCCACTGCCCCAGCATTGGGAACATATCCGGGGACATTTATCATCGTTGCTTTGGTAAGCAAGTTCTGTAGTCATCTTTTTCTTGCTATTTTTTTGCTTATGTATAACATATTTATCATACTATCACAGGGGGTAGATAAATTTGGCTTACATGAGCAAAAACCAAGAAATCACTTAAATACTATTTTTTTTAGCACACATAAGCAAAAACCAAATAATGACTACAGAACACCACTTTGCAGCAATATATATATATATATATATATATATATATATATATATATATACACACACACACACACACACACACGTGTGTGTTTATTACAATTTTTTAACACTGTTTTTTCTCCCTAAATGTACTTACTCATTTTTGTTTTTTTTTGTTACTTCTTCTACAGATCCGTGTATCCTGTGGACTCCTTCGGATTCGGGGGACTACTTTGACGACCAGCGTTTTTCTTTCCTTTAGGTTTATGAAAATGGTTAACGAGGGCTCGTGGGGGGAGTGTTTTTTTGTAATAATTTTTTTTAAACCTGTTGTTTTTTTTTACTTTACTGGACAGGCTTAGTAGTGGAAGCTGCCAACACCACAGGGGTGACGGGAAGAGCCGGTACCAACAGGCCCGGAGCATCAAAAATGGCGCTCCTGGGCCTAGGCGGTAACAGGCTGGTGTTATTTAGACTGGGGAGGGCCAGTAACAATGGTCCTCGCCCATCCTGGTAACGTCAGGCTGTTACTGTTTGGTTGGTATTTGGCTGAGAATAAAAATAGGGGGGACCCTATGTGTTTTTTTTTTTTTTTTTAAGATTTAATTATTTATGAAAAAAAAAAAAACGCATAGGGTCCCCCCTATTTTTATTCTAAGCCAAATACCAACCAAACAGTAACAGCCTGACGTTACCAGGGTGGGCGAGGACCATTGTTACTGGCCCTCCCCAGCCTAAATAACGCCAGCCTGTTACCGCCTAGGCCCAGAAGCGCCATTTTTGACGCTCCGGGCCTGTTGGTACCGGCTCTTCACGGCACCCCTGTGGCGTTGGATACCGGGGTAATAATTGGGGGTTAGCAATAGCTGTTTTTGTGGCTAATGCTAAGCCCAGGTTAGTAATGGACTCCGTCTATGAGACAGCTTCCACTACTAAGTCTGTCAAGTAAAGTAAGTAAAAAACACAAAAGGTTTAAAAAAAAGATTTATTATTAGAAAAAACACTCCCCCACAAGCCCTCGTTAACCATTTTATTAAAATCAAACAAAGAAAAATGCTGGTCATCGAAGTAGTCCACCGAATCTGAAGGAGTCCACAGGATACACTGATCTGAAATGAGAAAAAAAAAAAATGGGTTAGTACATTTATTATCACCTGCTTGCACATCTCCCGCCCCGCACGACTACAACTCCCAGCATGCCCTTACAGTAAGGACATGCTGGGAGTTGTAGTTGTGTGGTGCAGGAGATGTGTGGGCAAGTGACAAGCTTGTCCCCTGCCCCCAGCTGCAGGACTACAACTCCCAGCATGCCCTTACAGTAAGAACATGCTGGGAGTTGTAGTCCTGCAGCTGGGGGCAAGGGACAAGCTTGTCATTCGCCTGCACTGCACAACTACAACTCTGAGCATGTCCTTACAGTAATTAGTGATTATGCTGACAGACCCCCCCCCCCCTGACAGACTCCTATATCCTATGTAAATCACTGCAGTGTCCCTGTAGCGAAGTGAGGGTAGCGGGGAGAAAGTATGTCGGAGCCCGGGCGGCAGTAGCTTTTCCTGCTCCATGTTGGAGCTGGAGTAAATTTAGTCAATTTTTAAGATAGCTGCGACTTTTTATTGCGCAGCTGCGACTGTTGCAGTTAATAAATACCTGACTAAAGCAAATCCATTTTGAAAAATTAACTACGTAAGCAAGTTTGAATTTTCTCGCTTTTCTTGTTCTTCACGCAAATTGTCGCACGAAAACACATGTAGTCGCAGTTGCGACAATTTTTCAACAATTATAGGAAAGAAAACCTGACTAAACCCCTTGATAAATGTCCCCCATTGTTCCGAACGCTCGGTGCGGGCTGCGGGGGTCGTGGTGTCACGACCACGCCCCCTCAATGGAAGTCTATGGGACGGGGCGTGGGAGCCGCCACACCCCCTCCCATAGACTTCCATTGAGGGGGCATGGCGTGAGGTCACGAGGGGCGTGGCCATGACGTCACGACCCCGGGCAGCCAGCACCCAGCGTACGGTATAAAATGTTCTGAACGCTAGGGCAGTGGAGTACCCCTTTAACATTAAACATGGCTTCTTTCCTATGTGAACTCTCTGATGTTCTACTTGACCCCATATCTGGATTAAATTTTTAGCAAAACCTGATTATTATGTCTTCTTTGTGTGAGTTCTCAGATGTTTCACAAGATGAACCCTCTGCGTAAAACATTTCGCACATTCAGAACATGAAAACGGCTTCTCCTCCGTGTGAGTTCTCACATGTTTAATAAGAGTCGATTTATGGTTGAAGCATCTCCCGCATACTGAACATGAATACGGCTTCTCCCCAGTGTGAGTTCTCAAATGTTTTTTAAGAATTGATTTACGACTAAAGCATCCCCCGCATACTGTACAGGAAAAGGGCTTCTCTCCTGTGTGAATTCTCTGATGTTCCACTAGACTTGATTTTTCAGTAAAACATTTCCCACATTCGGGGCATGAAAATGGCTTTTCCCCTGTGTGGGTTTTCAGATGGCCAATGAGAATAGATTTTTGGGCAAAACATCTCCCACACTCCGTGCAGGAATATTGCTTCTCGCCTGTGTGAACTAATTGATGTCTAGTAAGACCCGAAGAGTATCTAAAACATTTTCCACATTCCGAACAAGGATACGGCTTCTTCTCCATGTGAATGTTCATATGTTTAATAACATATGATCTGTCGGTGAAACATTTTCCACATTCTGAACAAGAAAATGGCTTCTCTCCTGTGTGAGTTCTCTGATGTTTAACAAGACTTGATTTCACATTAAAACATTTCCCACATTCTGAACATAAATATGGCTTCTCTCCTGTGTGAATTCTCTGATGCTTAAAAAGATCTGTTCTTGTAGAAAAACATTTCTCGCATTCTGAACATGAAAATGGCTTCTCCCCTGTGTGAGTGGTCATATGTTTAACAACAGATGAGCTTTCACTGAAACATTTTCCACATTCTGAACAAGGAAATGGCTTCTCTCCTGTGTGAACTCTCTGATGTTGAGCAAGACGTGATTTCAGATTAAAACATTTCCCACATTCTGAACATGAAAATGGCTTTTCCCCTCTGTGCATTCTCTTATGCATATAAAAATCTGATCTTACAGTAAAACATTTTCCACATTCCAAACATGAATATGTCTTCTGCTCTGTGTGAGCTCTCAGATGTTTAACAAGAGTTGATTTGTGCTTGAAACATTTTCCACATTCAGGGCATGAAAACAATCTCTCCTCTGTGTGAGTTCTCTGATGTCTAACAAGAGTCGATTTATCTCTAAAACATTTCCCACATTCAGGACATGAAAATGCCTTTTCCCCTGTGTGAACTCTCTGATGTTGCACAAGAATTGATTTCAGACTAAAACACTTCCCGCATTCAGGACATGAAAATGGCTTCTCTCCTGTGTGAATTCTCTGATGATAAACAAGATATGACTTCTTGCCAAAGCGTTTCCCACATTCGGAACATGACCATGATTTCTCCCCTGTGTGAGTTTCTTGGTGTCTTTCAAGGTGAGGAGATTTCTTTTCAAAACATTTAGCAAATTTTGAACTTACAAAAATTTCACTCAATCTATGTCCAGCTCTGTTTTTGCCAGAATCAGACTGATTATCTTCTACTTCATTATAGGAAGGCAAAAGGAGATGACTGTGGGAGCCTTTTAGCCAGTCTTCACCTGAAAAAGAAACAGAATTTTTCCCAATGAAAGTTGATTTAATAATTTGTATAAAAGTACATATAAAAATAATAAAAAGGAGATTTTTTACACTTACCGTAAAATCTTTTTCTCAGAAGCTCCATTGGGGGACACAGGAACCGTGGGGGACACAGGAACCGTGGGTATATCTTGCTGCCACTAGGAGGCTGACACTAGGCATACAAAAAGAAGCCGGCCCCTCCCAGCAGGGTATACCCCACCTACTGCCTTAGAGACACTCAGTTTTAGTCCCAAAGCAATAGGAGGAACCGAAAAAATACAGAGTCCGGAGGGAGCCCAGTCAAAACAACGAACCAACAGACTGACAGGCGACCAACTCTCAGATCACAATTAACAACACAGGGTGGGAGCTGTGTCCCCCAATGGAGCTTCTGAGAAAAAGATTTTACGGTAAGTGTAAAAAATCTCCTTTTCTCATTCAGCTCCATTGGGGGACACAGGAACCGTGGGACACACCAAAGCAGTCCCCGGGGTGGGAACCACGTAACCCAGAATCAAGCGGACGGCAGAGCCACCGCTGCCTGCAAAACCTTACGCCCCAAAGAGGCGTCGGCGGATGCAGAAGTGTGCACTTGGTAAAACAAGTAGCGGCTTTACACACCTGTAGGGCCAAAGCCCTGTTAAAGACCGCCCAAGAGGCCCCCACAGAGCGAGTGGAGTGAGCTGTAACCCGGAAGGGAGGATCCTTCCCCTTGGAACGATATGCTTCAGAAATGCAGGACCGGATCCATCTGGAGATGGTAGCCTTAGAAGCCGGCAAACGATATCCTCGTTCAGATTAAAGGACGAAACCACCTTCGGTTGAAAAGAAGGAACCGGCCGAAGTACTGCCTTGTCCTGATGAAGAATCAGGAAGGGAGGTTGACAAGAAAGAGCTGCCAATTCAGACACCCGACGGATCGAGGTCACAGCTACCAAAAAGACAACCTTCCAGGAAAGGAAACGGAGAGAAATATCGTGAATAGGCTCGAACGGAACGGAAGGCACTCAAGACCAAATTTATGTCCCAAGGAGGAGTAGGAGACCTGTAGGGAGGAACCTCATGAGCTACTCCTGGGAGGAAGGTGTGAAACGATGAGTCAGAAGCTAGAGGCTGCTGAAAAAGAATAGACAGCGCCGACACTTGACCCTTGAGAGAACTAAGAGCCAGGCACATCTCAAGACCCGACTGCAGAAACGCCAGAAGGTTCGGCAGAGAAAAACGAAACGGGGAAAGAGAGCGGGCCTCACACCACCGAAAATAAGCCCACCAAGTCCTACGGTAGATCCTAGCCGAGGATGGCTTGCTTACGCGCCCTGAGCATAGTGGGAATAACCTCAGATGAGAAACCGCGAGCCTTCAATACCACGGTTGCAACTGCCACGCCGTCAAATGCAGCGGCTGTGAATTGGGGTGGCAAAGAGGACCCTGAGACAGAAGATCGAGGCGAAAGGGAATGTCCGCCACGAGCCGAACCACGTCGGCATACCAAGATCGGCGGGGCCAATCCGGAGCCACTAGGATGGCCGATACGCCTTCCGCCTTGAGTTTCCTGAGCACTCGGGGGAAGGAGGGGAATTGGCGGAAACAGGTACGGGAGAGAGAAAAGAGACCATGGAATGACGAGGGCGTCTGCGGCCAGCGCCAGAGGATCTCTGGACTTTGCCACGAAGCTTGAAACCTGCCGGTTTAAGCGGGACGCAAAAGAGGTCCACGTCCGGAACCCCCCAACGACGGCAAATGGACTCGAACACCTCCGGGTGGAGGGACCACTCCCTGGGAGAGGAGCGACTTAGAAAGTCTGCCTCCCAATTTTCCACCCCCGTAATGTGGATCGCTGATATGGAGGGAACCATGCGTTCCGCCCAGGTCAAGATCTTGGACACCTCGGTCATGGCGGCACTGCTGCGAGTGCCCCCTGGCGGTTGAGATACGCCAGGGGGCCGACTGAATGCCGACTGAATGCGAACTTGGCGACCCCGAAGAAGAGACTCCCAGTGTTGGAGACAAAGGAATATCACCCGGATCTCCAGGACATTGATAGGAAGCCTGGCTTCTCGAGGTGACCACAAGGAGAACCCCCCCCCCCCCCCCCAACCGAGCAGGCTCGCATCCATCGTAAGAACCAGCCAGTTCAACGGTAGAAATGAGTGGCCGCTCTGAAGGAGGGGAGAGTGGAGCCACCAAAGAAGAGACTGGCGAGCCGAGGTGGGCAGACGGATCCGATGAGCCAAGGACAGGGGGGATCCGTCCCACAGAGACAGAATAGTCCACTGAAGCAGACGGCAACGGAACTGTGCAAACGGAACCGCCGTTATGGCCGCCACCATTCTGCCCAGCACTGCCATGCATGCACGAATGGACACTGGATGCGGGCGTCTCAAGTGACCGCAGAGCACTCCGCTTGTCCGGAGGGAGGAAGATTCGGGCGCTCCCGGTATCGAACCGGAGGCCCAGAAAGACCAGAGACCAGGAGGGAGAAAGGTTGGATTTCTCCTCATTGATCAGCCACCCGAAGCTGGTTAGGGTCAGCAGGGTGATGTGGAGACTCTCCTCGTTCTGGATCCGGGACGGGGCCTTGGTAAGCAGGTCGTCCAGGTAAGGAAGGACAGACACCCCCCGGGACCTGAGAATGGCCATGACAGCCGCCAGGACCTTGGTAAAAACCCGGGGGACTGTGGCCAGGCCGAAGGGCAGAGCCACAAATTGAAAGTGACCCTGCGGAACGGCAAAGCGAAGGAAACGTTGATGGAGGAGGAAAAATCGCGATGTGTAGATACGCATCCCGAATGTCCACTGAAGACAGGAATTCGCCCTGATCCATGGAATCCACGATCGACCATAGCGACTCCATACGGAAATGGCGAAGGCGAAGATGTTGGTTGAGGAGTTTCAGGCCCAAAATCGGACGGACTGAATCCTCCTTTTTGGGCACAATGAAGAGGTTTGAATAGAAACCCCTGAAACGGTCCTGAGATGGAACGGGCACAATAACACCCTGTTGCAGCAGAGTGCGAATGGCAGAATGAAAACCTGCGGCCAGATTAGGTGAACGAGGAGACCGGGACCGAAAAAAAAACATCCCGGGGAAAAGAAGCAAACTTGATTCGGTAACCGTCGGAGATGACGTCCCGAACCCAAGAGTCCTGGACTTGTGCCAACCAGACGTTCCGAAAAAGAAATAAACGACCGCCCACCCGAGACGGAGTCCTAGGTGGGGGTGCCCCTTCAGGTCGAGGCAGGCTTGCAGGTTCCTGATTTAGAGGGAAATCGGATGGAACGATTATCCTGCTTCCAGGAGGAGCGAAGTTTGAAGGACAGGCCCTGCCTACCCTGCGAGGGGCTCGATTTTTCCTGGTGCCCCTGACCCAGGGAGCGAAAGCATCAAAAGGAGGTTGACTTACGAAACCCCCCACGAGCCGCAGTGCCTTGTTCTGGGGAAGCAAAGAACTTTTACCGCCCGTAGCCTCAGAGATGATGTCGTCTAGCCGTTTCCCAAAAAGGCGACCGCCAGTAAAGGCCATTGCAGTCAGAGATTTCTTGGAAGCCGAATCGGCGTTCCAAGCTTTGAGCCACATGGAGCGACGAATGGCGACTAGGTTGCCAGACGCGACAGCCGCACAGCGAGCAGACTCCAACGAAACCTGGCATAAATATTCGCCAGCGTCTGACACCTGACGAGCAATCTCAGCCAGATCATCCGGGGAGGCCCCGGACAACAGACCTTGACAAAGCTGAGAAGCCCACACCGCTAAGGCCTTCGCAACCCAGGTGGAAGAGGAAGGAAGCGGCATCCTCCAACGGTAGAGTGGTGGATTTTGATAAACGGGAGACTGGGGGATCCACAGATGGTGGAACAGTCCATTTAGAAATAAGGTCCTGAGGGAATGGACACAAAGTCTTCAACCGTTTAGTGCCTTGGAAGCGCTTCTACGGAAGCTTCCAAGCGGTCTCCAGAAGCACATCAAACTCCTTATGAGGATGGAAAAACTTAGAAGAACAAGGAGTACGGGCAAAGGAAACCTCAGGAGCAGGGTCCGAAGGTCCAGGGTCCTGTAGATGGAAAGTGTCCATGACTGCAGACACCAGGCCGTCCACCAAGTCGGGCATGGAGGACAGCTCTTCAGAATCCGAATGAGGGTCTGAGTCCGCCAATTCACCAGGAGATCGGGAACGTATAGTGGAGGCTCCCGATCTAGTTGACCAGGATCTAGAATGGCGGTTCGGGGAACGGCCCCTAGTAGAGCCGTCGTGTGACCGGGAACGCTGCCTAGGAGCAGGGATCTGGAGCACGAGCGGCGCCTGTTTTCAGGAGAGGAGTCAGGATAAAAAACCCATGGACGTCTGTGGGAGCGTCGATGGTCCGAAGACGCCGAACTTGCTTCCCGAGGAGGACATAGGGAAGACTGCCTTAAGGCTGTAGCCACCTCCTTGGAAACCTGCGTCAAGTCTGAGATAGTCTGGGAGAGGGAAGACACCCAAACCCGGGCCGGTTCAGGGACACCGAAGGAGCATCTTGGGGAGGGGTAGTAGGGTGTGAGGAAGAGCAGGCAGAACAAGTGGGTACAGCCGAAACCTCCGAAAATTTAACCCTACTCCCTGTACAAGCATAGTAAGTGACCAAAGCAGGGGCCGCCTGTCTGAGGGAAGGTTCAATGCTGGGCGTAGAAATTGCCAAGCACAGCCAATTGGTGACAGAAGAACTGGAATTAGCTCACCCAGGTTCCTGGCTGACGTCCCTACACCTCGGAATACAGGAAGGCCAGCTGGAAAACAGAGGTGGAAGACCCACAGGAGCAGCGTGCAGCAGCGTCTGAGAAGAACAGCACTGGACCAGGAGCGAGACACGTGACCTGAGGGGAGGAGTTACCGTGCCCGCGCTAGCATGGGAGAGGCTGAGACAGCCTGGTCCTGATAGGCTGAATCAGTCCTCCCCGTGCCGGCGCTGAAGATTTGGCGCTCAGAGCGCGGGAAGGGGCGGAGCTACACTCGGCCAAGACCAGGCCGAAGCAGCCCTAAGAAGTGAAGTCGGCAGCCGTCTCCTTCTGCGGGGACGGCTGCCGGAGTGAAAGCAGACAAGACCGCCCGTGGGGCGGAGCCACACTCGGCCGGGACCAGGCCAAGTTGCAGTAAAGCAGCGGCCTGGCTCCCGGCCACACCATGACGCCTGACAGAGAAGCCCGCAGCCGTCTCCCTTGTCGGGACGGCTGCTGGAACAAGGTACACTCGGAGCTACACTCGGCCGGGACAAGGCCGAAGCCGCGGGCTAAATTAGCGGCCTGGTTCCCGGCCAAACACGCCGCCCCGACCTGAAGGGCCGGCAGCCGCCTCCACTGTGGGAACGGCTGCCGGGGGATAGTTAGACTGGACGGCCGCAAATGCCATGAATACAATGAATACAAACAAAAAGTCCCTTTATAGAAAAGAAAGAAAAAGGAAAGGTATACAGAACCACAATTAGTCAGATCCTGCAATACTGGGGGTCTACCCTCATCAATATAGTCATGCAGAAATCCATATACCAGGGTGTAGTGGTTAGACGATACTGCCCCCAGTATACATGGGTGACCCCTAAAAATCTACATTCTGGTGACCTCAGCAACAAATTCGGACATGTTTCCCCCTTCCAATGCAGAATATGCAGTGTACAGCAAAGTATAAAAGTACCATGTAAAAATGCCATGCATAGTAAAAGGGGAATTTCGGCTTTATACATCTTATCCCCTATCCAAAGGATAGGGGATGAGATGTGTGATGGTGGGGGTCCCGCCAATGGGAACCCTGCGATCTCGGAGCAGCCCCTGGCATTCTTTGCCGGGTGCTGCCTCCGAGACGGGGACATGACATCATGGCCACACCCCCTAGTGACATCACGCTGCGCCCCTCCATTCATGTCCATGGGAGGGGGGCGTGACGGCTGTCACGCCCCCTCCCATAGACATGAATGGAGGGGCGTGGCGTCACTAGAGGGAGTGGCCGTGACGTCAAGTCCCCGCCTCGGAGGCAACGCTCGACAAAGAATGCCAGAGGCTTCTCCGAGATCGGGGGGGGGGGGGGGTTCCCAGCGGCGGGACCCCTGCCATCATACATCTTATCCCCTATCCTTTGGATAGGAGATAAGATGTATAAAGCCGGAATACCACTTTAACTTCCCAATGGTCCATAACTGGACCACTCACTCCAGTCCCATTGGATGGTGCAGACATCCAGAGGGAGAGTCATGGTAGATGATCTGCCTGTTGTGATATCATGAAACCTTTACTCTATTAATCTGAATTTGCACTACAATTGCAATTGTGTAATTCATCATAATAGCGCCAAGGAATATGATGCATAAAAAAACAACAAAAAAAAACGCAGATATCTATTATACATCTCCTGAATTGTAATACAGGTTAAATGATCACTGTAATATTAAAACAATGCCCCTCTATTTGTTAGTCTATGTGATTTCTAAGATATTTGTATATCCTTTATGTATAAATAATGACTCCTCACACCACCAAAAAGAGCATCAAGTCTTGGCCACTAGGTGTCTTACTTCCCGGGGGAAATTTCGAAACAGACAGACGAGGATGGAACACAGAAAGTGGGGATGGGGTTTAGCTACTGCTATGTGCAGGAGAGGGGAAGAGTGAGCCTCACCTGTGTACCTACAATCTGTGAGCCAATGAAAGGTAAATCAAGGCTTCTCTCAAATGTATGAAGTTCAGGGCTTAGAGGAACATCTTCCCTGCTTCTTCTTTCACATTGCAAGCCTATAAAGACCATAGCACTTTCAGCAGCACTATGTCATAGCATAGCAGATAGGGTGTAGGTGCTGTGCTTGGCCAGACAACTAAGGGAAAGACAGTTCCTATATGTGTACTACTGGCAAACAGCCTAGCTCTGGTCCCCGCCCATGAAATAGAGAGAATGAGAAATAGATTTGCACAGGGGGACTCTCAGAAGTTCAATAACAGCAGTAGAAGCAGTGAAATCACCTTGTCACCCCCAACCAAATCAGGCTTTCAAAGTCAGGGTTTTTTTTTTTTTTTTTACTTTTTGAAAAGTCTGATATTCATAATGGCAGAATAAAGATACACGAGTTATGAAAGGTTCTTACCATTCACGGATACCGATATGGAGGACTGAGTGGGCCCATGAAATCCATTATTTTCTTGCAATAATCCCACATGAACCACCTGAGAACAAAACAAAATGGAACTTTAGTATATCCTGTATTTAGGTGAAGGTCTGAAGCTCCAGAATAAGAATGAACAGATTTATCCTATAAGAAGTCGGGTCATGTTCGGTCTACTCCCATCTATACTAACACATGACACAGAAGAAACTTACACCCACGTGTCCTGTTCTACAAGTGCACCTAGTTTGTGATCCTATAGATCCTATACTGCACTGCTGGAGGAGATTAATAGAATCTTCATTATAATAATCTATAAGGCAGGGGTACTCAACTATTTTTAGTGAGGGTCCGCTTATCCACGTCTGCCATCCAGTAAAGGACCGACACACTGTGCCCCTGAATATAATAATGCCACACACTGTACCCCTGAATATAATACTGCCAGACACTGTACCGCTGAATATAATACTGCCAAACACCGTGCCCCTAAATATAACACTGCCACACACTTTACCTCTGAATATACTGCCACACACTGTACCCCTGAATATAATACTACCATACACTGTACCCCTGAATATAATACTACCACAAACTGAACCCTCTGAATATAATACTGCCATACACTGTACCCTCTGAATATAATACTGCCAAACACTGTACCCTCTGAATATAATACTACCACACACTGTACCCCTGAATACTACCACACACTGAACCCTCTGAATATAATACTGCCACACACTGTACCCCTGAATATAATACTACCACACACTGTACCCCTGAATATAATACTGCCACAGACTGTACCCACTGAATATAATACTGCCAGACACTGTACCCCTGAATATAATACTCCCACACACTGTACCCCTGAATATAATACTGCCACACACTGTACCCACTGAATATAATACTGCCACACACTGTACCCCTGAATATAATACTGCCACACACTGTACCCCTGAATATAATACTACCACACACTGTACTCTCTGAATACTGTCAGACACTGAACCCTCTGAATATAATACTGCCACACACTGTACCCCTGAATATAATACTCCCACACACTGTACCCCTGAATATAATACTGCCACACACTGTACCCACTGAATATAATACTGCCAGACACTGTACCCCTGAATATAATACTCCCACACACTGTACCCCTGAATATAATACTGCCACACACTGTACCCACTGAATATAATACTGCCACACACTGTACCCCTGAATATAATACTGCCACACACTGTACCCCTGAATATAATACTCCCACACACTGTACCCCTGAATATAATACTGCCACACACTGTACCCACTGAATATAAGACTGCCACACACTGTACCCCTGAATATAATACTGCCACACACTGTACCCCTGAATATAATACTGCCCGCACTGTACCCTCTGAATATAATACTGCCACGCACTGTACCCTCTGAATATAATACTGCCAACACACTGTACCCTCTGAATATAATACTGCCAACACACTGTACCCTCTGAATATAATACTGCCAACACACTATTCCCCTGCAATATTACTGCCACATGCTATGCCCCCAAATAAATTTTTCGACAAACACTGTGCCCTTTACCGACTAATTGAATCTCTCTGTCCCTAAAACAATGACACCACTGTGCCCACACAATGAATGATGCCACTGTGCCCCGAGAATTAATGATGCCACTGTGCCCCGAGAATTAATGATGCCACTGTGCCCCCAGAATTAATGATGCCACTGTGCCCCCAGAATTAATGATGCCACTGTGCCCCCAGAATTAGTGATGCCACTGTGCCCCCAGAATTAATTATGCCACTGTGCCC
The DNA here is from genome assembly GCF_029499605.1 of Hyla sarda. Lineage (NCBI taxonomy): Eukaryota > Metazoa > Chordata > Amphibia > Anura > Hylidae > Hyla > Hyla sarda. The sequence continues at coordinate 503,502,720 of NC_079190.1, forward strand.
CCAGAATTAGTGATGCCACTGTGCCCCCAAAATTAATGATGCCACTGTGCCCCCAAAATTAATGATGCCACTGTGCCCCCAAAATTAATGATGCCACTGTGCCCCCAAAATTAAGGATGCCACTGTGCCCCCAGAATTAAGGATGCCACTGTGCCCCAGAATTAAGGATGCCACTGTGCCCCAGAATTAATGATGCCACTGTGCCCCAGAATTAATGATGCCACTGTGCCCCAGAATTAAGGATGCCACTGTGCCCCAGAATTAAGGATGCCACTGTGCCCCAGAATTAAGGATGCCACTGTGCCCCAGAATTAAGGATGCCACTGTGCCCCAGAATTAAGGATGCCACTGTGCCCCAGAATTAAGGATGCCACTGTGCCCCAGAATTAAGGATGCCACTGTGCCCCAGAATTAAGGATGCCACTGTGCCCCAGAATTAAGGATGCCACTGTGACTCTCCAGCTGTTGCAAACTACAACTACCATCATGCAGAGACAGAAGGTCATGATGGGAGCTGTAGTTCTACAAAAACTGGGGAGTTACAGATGGGGGAACACAAATGTTTACCTGAGAGCTTGGCTCCCGTCCCAGGTCCTGCTGCTCCTCTGCTCTCTTCTTGTCAGGCCTGGCCAAAGCAGATGATGCAGGCAGCGCTAATCGCGCCACCTGCATCACAGAAGCGCCGGGCAGGGACACAGCTATTCATTTGTATCTGTGTCTGTATCTTAAAGACACTGCTACAAATGAATAAGGGGAGATCTGGTAGGAGGTCCGGATGACTGGCGGCTGCGGCCTGGATCTAGACCATGGTCCACCAGTTGAGTACCCCTGCTATAGGGGATTTGTAGATATCTCAGCTTCATCTACCTGATGGTCCAGTGGGATATCCTCCTCTTCCTCTTTACAATCCTGGGGATATAGAGGACGGGGACATCTCTCTGGGGGATTTATACTACTGGATCCATCTATAGGAAATAAACACAGTGACTGAATCCATTGTTATATGTGATGATCAGATGATGGGGGAATCTAGGAGATCCACAAACCTGCTCTCTCCTCTTACCTGGTGATGTGAGGGACTGGTGATCCTCCATCATGACCTGATCCTTGTACAGATCCTTGTGTCCTAATAAATACTCCCACTCCTCCATGGAGAAATAGACAGTGACATCCTGACACCTTATAGGAACCTGACACAGACAATGATACAATTCTCCTCCAGACACTTCATACCTTGGTGTTATTGTATAATGTCCCAGCATTCCCAGCAGCGCTCACCTCTCCAGTCAGCAGCTCAGTGATCCTGGAGGTAAGTTCTAGGATCTTCTGCTCATGTATCAGTGAATGAGGTGGAGGCTCCTCTGGGGCGGGGCTCTGGCTCCTGCTCCAGCCTCCTGACACACGGGGTGTCACACACTCACCAGACGACTTCTTCACTACTGTGTAATCCTGTGTATGGGGAGACACTGATCACTACAGCGAGAAGAAGAATCCCGCACCTTTCCGCTCATTTCCCTGCTTTATTAATAGAGATACAAGTGAGGTCATGTGACCCGCTCACCTCTCCAGTGATCCAGTAGATCATCTCTAGGGTGAGGTCTAATATCCTCCCAGACATGTGGTCTCTGTCCTTGACTATTCCTGATGGGTTAATGGTCATAAAAACACCATTGTCTTTCAAAGAAAACTTTAGCTTCTGTGTGAGTCCTGTAGTTAAGGAACCTGAGGGAAAGAAGAGACTTTGCTGTGAAATCTCATTTTACATGGAGTATAAAGTGTCGCTTAAAGTAAATTATAAAAGAACTAGTATGCAATGGAGGCGACTTAGCTACTGATGTGTTCTATATACAATATTGTTGATAATATCATACTTCGCTGGGTATAAAGTGGATACAGAATATGTAAGGGGGGTTTAAAGGGGTACTCCGCTGCTCAGCGTTTGGAACAAACTGTTCCGAATGCTGGAGCCGGCAGCTCGTGACACACCCCCTCCCATAGACTTGCATTGAGGGGGCGGGACGTGACATTAATGGGCGGGGCTATAATCTCACGAGTTCCCGGTACCGACTCCAGCGTTCGGAACAATTTGTTCCAAACACTGAGCAGCGGAGTAACCCTTTAACCCCTTAACGACGCAGGACGTATATTTACGTCCTGCGCCGCGATCCCGCATCATATCGCGTCAATCCCGGTGCTCATCAACGGCCGGGACCCGCGGCTAATACCACACATCGCCGATCGCGGCGATGTGCGGTATTAACCCTTTAGAAGCGGCGGTCAAAGCTGACCGCCGCTTCTAAAGTGAAAGTGAAAGTGAAAGTGACCCGGCTGCTCAGTCGGGCTGTTCGGTCGCGCGGCGTCCCGAACAGCTGACCGGACACCTGGAGGGCCCTTACCTGCCTCCTCAGTGTCCGATCGACGAATGACTGCTCCGTGCCTGAGATCCAGGCAGGAGCAGTCATGCGCCGATAACACTGATCACAGGCGTGTTAATACACGCCTGTGATCTGTGTAGAAGATCAGTGTGTGCAGTGTTATAGGTCCCTATGGGATAACAATGATCAGTATAAGAGATCAGTGTGTGCAGTGTTATAGGTCCTTATGGGATAACAATGATCAGTGTGTGCAGTGTTATAGGTCCCTATGGGACCTATAAAACTGCAAAAAAAAAGGAAAAAAAAAGTGTTAATAAAGGTCATTTAACCCCTTCCCTAATAAAAGTTTGAATCACCCCCCTTTTCCCATAAAAAAAATAAAACAGTGTAAAAAAAATAAACATATGTGGTATCGCCGCGTGCGTAAATGTCCGAACTATAAAAATATATCATTAATTAAACCGCACGGTCAATGGCGTACGCGCAAAAACATTCCAAAGTCCAAAAAAGCGTATTTTGGTCACTTTTTATACCATTAAAAAATGAATAAAAAGTGATCAAAAAGTCCGATCAAAACAAAAATCATACCAATAAAAACTTCAGATCACGGCGCAAAAAATGAGTCCTCATACCACCCCATACGTGGAAAAATAAAAAAGTTATAGGGGTCAGAAGATGACATTTTTAAACGTATAAATTTTCCTGCATGTAGTTATGATTTTTTCCAGAAGTCCGACAAAATCAAACCTATATAAGTAGGGTATCATTTTAACCGTATGGACCTACAGAATAATGATAAGGTGTAATTTTACCGAAATATGCACCGCGTAGAAACGGAAGCCCCCAAAATTTACAAAATGGCGGGTTTTTTTCGATTTTGACGCACAATGATTTTTTTTCCGTTTTGCCGTGCATTTTTGGGTAAAATGACTAATGTCACTGGAAAGTAGAATTGGCGACGCAAAAAATAAGCCATAATATCGATTTTTAGGTGGAAAATTGAAAGGGTTATGATTTTTAAAAGGTAAGGAGGAAAAAACGAAAGTGCAAAAACGGAAAAACCCAGAGTCCTTAAGGGGTTAAAGGGGTACTCCGGTGGAAAACTTTTATTTTTTTTAAATCAACTGGTGCCAGAAAGTTAAACAGATATGTAAATTACTTCTATAAAAAAAAATCTTAATCCTTCCAGTACTTTTTAGGGGCTGTATAATACAGAGGAAATGCTTTTCTTTTTTGGATTTCTCTTCTGTCACGACCACAGTGCTCTCTACTGACCTCTGCTGTCCATTTTAGGAACTGTCCAGAGCAAGAGAAAATCCCCTTAGCAAACATATGCTGCTCTGGACAGTTCCTAAAATGGACAGCAGGGGTCAGCAGAGAGCACTGTGGTCGTGACAGAAGAGAAATCCAAAAAAGAAAAGCATTTCCTCTGTAGTATACAGCCCCTAAAAAGTACTGGAAGGATTAAGATTTTTTTTAATAGAAGTAATTTACAAAATCTGTTTAACTTTCTGGCACCAGTTGATTTAAAAAAAAAAAAAAAAAATCCACGGGAGTACCCCTTTAAGAGTAAGAGGTGGCCTAAGCCCTCTGTATGGGATGATGACCTTTATGGGGCGTACCGCAGTCGGACCCTCCATGATCCCGTGGATAGGGGGTAGGTGTCTGATAAGTTGAGATACAAATTAGCACAAGTGCTGAGCTGAGCCTATCCGCTTCAAAGCACCGTCTTATAGGATTTTTCTTTTATACAGTTGTATTAGGACTTATTTTTTGCAGGACAAGTTGTACTTTTTACTGGCATCCTTTATTTTACCCCCTACAGAGCTGTGGGAAGGGTCTCTTTTTTTTTTTTGGGCACCGTGATTTGTAATTTTTTTAAATCTTTTGCGCAGATGGGACTTTTGATCCCTTTTTATGACATTTTTTTCTGGGATGTGATACTTTGTTATTTTGGGGAATTTTTCCCGTTGACAGTGCAGGAACAGGAATGTGACAATTTAACAGATCCCGTAATTTTGCACGCTGCAATACCAAATTGACTACATTTTTTTAAATTTGAAATATGGGTACAGGTAGCATTATTCATTTATTAGGGGCCACTAGGTCCAAATATTTAACCTCATAAACCAGTGTTTCCCAAATAGGGCGCTTCCAGCTGTTACAAAACTGCAACTCCCAGCATGATTATATATTTCTTTTAAAGGGGTTAAACTGGAATCGAAAAACAGAGCTAATTTCTTTCAAAAACCTCTCCCTGTGTGTCTCCAGGTTGGGTGTGGTGCTGCAGCTCAGTTCATTTGAAGTAAATAGAGTCAAGCTGCAATACCACTCACAACCAGGAGACAGAGAGGGAGCTGTTTTTGTAAGAAATTAGCTCTGTTTTTCAATTCCTGGATAACCCCTTTAAAAGGTCTTGTTCACATAAGGAGATTTTTTACACTTACCGTAAAATCTTTTTCTCAGAAGCTCCATTGGGGGACACAGGAACCGTGGGTATATCTTGCTGCCACTAGGAGGCTGACACTAGGCATACAAAAAGAAGTCGGCCCCTCCCAGCAGGGTATACCCCACCTACTGCCTTAGAGACACTCAGTTTTAGTCCCAAAGCAATAGGAGGAACCGAAAAAATACAGAGTCCGGAGGGAGCCCAGTCAAAACAACGAACCAACAGACTGACAGGCGACCAACTCTCAGACGACAACTAACAACACAGGGTGGGAGCTGTGTCCCCCAATGGAGCTTCTGAGAAAAAGATTTTATGGTAAGTGTAAAAAAATCTCCTTATCTCATTCAGCTCCATTGGGGGACACAGGAACCGTGGGACACAACAAAGCAGTCCCCGGGGTGGGAACCACGTAACCCAGAATCAAGCGGACGGCAGAGCCACCGCTGCCTGCAAAACCTTACGCCCCAAAGAGGCGTCGGCGGATGCAGAAGTGTGCACTTGGTAAAACTTGGTGAACGTGTGCACTGAAGACCAAGTAGCCACTTTACACACCTGTACGGCCGAAGCCCTGTTAAAGACCGCCCAAGAGGCCCCCACAGAGCGAGTGGAGTGAGCCGTAATCCGGAAGGGAGGATCCTTCCCCTTGGAACGATATGTTTCCGAAATGGCAGACCGGATCCACCTGGAGATGGTGGCCTTAGAAACCGCCAAACCTTTGCGTCGGCCCTCCGGAAGGACAAACTGCGACTCCGACCGTCGGAAAGAAGAGGTGGCCTTGAGGTAAACTCGCAAGGCTCGGACCACATCCAGATTGTGGAGAGAACGCTCCTTAGGATGAGATGGGGCAGGGCAGAAGGAAGGAAGAACGATATCCTCGTTCAGATGAAAGGATGAAACCACCTTCGGATCAAAAGAAGGAACCGGCCGAAGTACTGCCTTTTCTTGATGAAGAATCAGGAAAGGAGGTTGACCAGAAAGAGCTGCCAATTCCGATACCCAACGGTTCGAGGTCACAGCTACCAAAAAGGCGACCTTGTAAGAGAGGAAACGAAGAGAAATATCGCGGATAGGCTCGAACGGAACGGATTGCAAGGCACTCAGGACCAGATGTAAGTCCCAAGGGGGAGTAGGAGACCTGTAGGGAGGAATCTCGTGAGCTACTCCTTGGAGGAAGGTGTGAACCGACGAGTCAGAAGCTAGAGGCCGCTAAAAAAGAATAGACAGCGCCGACACTTGACCCTTGAGAGAACTAAGAGCCAGGCGCGTCTCCAGACCCGACTGCAGAAACGCCAGAAGGTTCGGCATAGAAAAACGAACTGGGGAAAGAGAGCGGGCCTCACACCACCGAAAATAAGCCCGCCAAGTCCTATGGTAGATCCTAGCCGAGGATGGCTTATGTGCCCTGAGCATAGTGCGAATAACCGCCACACCGTCAAACGCAGTGGCTGTGAATTGGGGTGGCAAAGAGGACCCTGAGACCGAAGATCGAGGCGATCTGGTAGTCGAAAGGGAACGTCCGCCATGAGCCGAACCACGTCGGCGTACCAAGATCGGCGGGGCCAATCCAGAGCCACTAGGATGGCCGATACGCCTTCCGTTTCCTGAGCACTCGGAGAAGGAGGGGAATTGGTGGAAACAGGTACAGGAGAGTGAACCGAGACCAGGGAATGACGAGGGCGTACGCGGCCAGCGCCAGAGGATCTCTGGACTTTGCCACGAAGCTTGGAACCTGCCGGCTTAAGCGGGACGCAAAGAGGTCCACGTCCGGAACCCCCCCAACGACGGCAAATGGACTCAAACACCTCCGGATGAAGGGACCACTCCCCGGGATCGGGAGAGGAGCTACTTAGAAAGTCTACCTCCCAATTTTGGATCGCTGATATGGAGGGAACCATGTGTTCCGCCCAGGTCAAGATCTTGGACACCTCGGTCATGGCGGCACTGCTGCGAGTGCAGTCGGTTGAGATACACTCCGACTGAATGCGACCTGGGCGACCCCAAAGAAGAGACTCCCAGTGTCGGAGACAAAGAAATATCGCCCTGATCTCCAGGACATTGAAAGGAAGCCTGGCTTCCCGAGGTGACCACCGGCCCTGGACCGTCCGGTCCAGGAGAACACCCCCCCAACCGAGCAGACTCGCATCCGTCGTAAGAACCAGCCAGAGCAACGGTAGAAACGAGCGGCCGCTCTGAAGGAGGGGAGAGTGGAGCCACCAAAGAAGAGACTGGCGAGCCGAGGCGGGCAGACGGATCTGATGATCCAAGGACAGGGGGATCCGTCCCACAGGGACAGAATAGCCCACTGAAGCGGGCGGCAATGTAACAGCGCAAACGGAACCGCAGTTATAGCCGCCACCATCCTGCCCAGCACTGCCATGCAAGCACGAATGGACACTGGATGCGGGCGTCCCAAGTGACGAAAACCTGACAGTAGAGCACTCCGCTTCTCCAGAGGGAGGAAGATTCGGGCGCTCCCGGTATCGAACCGGAGGCCCAGAAAGACCAGAGACCGGGAGGGAGAAAGGTTGGATTTCTCCTCGTTGATCAGCCACCCGAAGCTGGTTAGGGTCAGCAGGGTGATGTGGAGACTCTCCTCGTTCTGTATCCGGGAAGGGGCCTTGATAAGCAGGTCGTCCAGGTAAGGAAGGACAGACATCCCTCGGGACCTGAGAATGGCCATGACAGCCCGCAGGACCTTGGTAAAAACCCGGGAGCCGTGGCCAGGCCGAAGGGCAGAGCTACAAATTGAAAGTGGCCCTGCGGAACGGCAAAGCGGAGGAAACGTTGATGAGGAGGAAAAATCGGAATGTGTAGATACGCATCCCGAATGTCCACTGAAGATAGGAATTCGCCCTGATCCATGGATGCCACAATCGACCGTAGTGACTCCATACAGAGGTGGCGAATATGTTGGTTGAGGAGTTTCAGGTCCAAAATCAGACAGACCGAATCCTCCTTTTTGGGCACAACGAAGAGGTTTGAATAGAAACCCCTGAAACGGTCCTGAGATGGAACAGGCACAATGACACCCTGTTGCAATAGAGTGCGAATGGCAGAACGAAAACCCGCGGCCAGAGTAGGTGAACGAAGAGGTCGGGACCGAAAAAAACGATCCCGGGGAAAGGAAGTGAACTCGATTTGGTAACCGCCTGAGATGACGTCCCGAACCCAAGAGTCCTGGACTTGTGCCAACCAGACGCTCCGAAAAAGAAGTACGGAGTCCCAGGTGGGGGCGCCCCTTCAGGTTGAGGCAGGTTAGCGGGTTCCTGATTTAGCGGGAAATCGGTTGGAACGATTATCCTGCTTCCAGGAGGAGCGAAGTTTGAAGGACGGGCTCTGCCTACCCTGCGAGGGGCTCGATTTTTCCTGGTGCCTCCAACCCAGGGAGCGAAAGGACCGAAAGGAGGTTGACTTATGAAAACCCCCACGAGCCGCAGTGCCGCGAGCCTTGTTCTGGGGAAGAAAAGAACTTTTACCGCCCATAGCCTCAGTCGTCGACCGCCAGTAAAGGCCATTGCCGTCAGAGATTTCTTGGAAGCCGAATCGGCCTTCCAAGCTTTGAGCCACATGGAGCGACGAATGGCGACTAGGTTGCCAGACGCGACAGCCGCACAGCGAGCAGACTCGAACGAAACCTGGCATAAATATTCGCCAGCGTCTGACACCTGACGACCAATCTTAGCCAGATCATCCGGGGAGGCCCCGGACAATAGACCTTGACGAAGCTGAGAAACCCACACAGCTAAGGCCTTCACAACCCAGGTGGAAGAGAAGGCCGGGAGTAGGGAGGATCCCACCGCTTCAAATGCGTATTTGGCCAAATTCTCGACCCGCTTGTCCGCGGGATCCTTAAAGGAAGCGGCATCCGCCAACGGCAGAGTGGTGGATTTTGAAAAACGGGAGACTGGGGGATCCACAGATGGTGGAATGGTCCATTTAGAGATAAGGTCCTGCGGGAATGGACACAAAGTCTTTAACCGTTTAGTGCCTTGGAAGCGCTTCTCCGGAAGCTTCCAGGCGGTCTCCAGAAGTATATCAAACTCCTTATGAGGATGAAAAAACTTAGGAGAACGAGGAGTACGGGCAAAGGAAACCTCAGGAGCAGGGTCCGAAGGTCCAGGGTCCTGTAGATGGAAAGTGTCCCTGACTGCAGACACCAGGTCGTCCACCAAGTCAGACATGGAGGACAGCTCCTCAGAATCCGAATGAGGTTCCGAGTCCGCCAATTCACCCGAAGATCGGGAACGGTTAGTGGAGGCTCCCGATCTAGGTGACCGTGATCTAGAATGGGGGTTCGGGGAACGGCCCCTAGAAGAGCGGTCGCGTGACTGGGAACGCTGTCTAGGAGCGGGGGATCTGGAGCGCGATCGGCGCCTGTTTTTAGTAGAGGAGTCAGGATAAAAAAAAAAAAAAACATGGACGTCTGTGGGAGCATCGACGGTCCGAAGACGCCGAACTTGCTTCCCCAGGGGGACGTAGGGAAGACTGCCTTAAGGATGTAGCCACCTCCTTGGAAACCTGCGTCAAGTCTGAGATAGTTTGGGAGAGGGAAGACACCCAAACCGGGGCCGGTTCAGGGGCCACAGACGCCGAAGGAGCATCATGGGCAGGGGTAGTAGGGCGTGAGGAAGAGAAGGCAGAACAAGTGGGAAGAGCCAAACCCCCCAAAAATGGAACCCTACACCCTGTACAAGCATAGTAAGTGACCAAAGCAGGGGCCACCTGTCTGTGGGAAGGTTCAATGCTGGGGTAGACATTGCCAAGTACAGCCAACTAGAGACAGAAGAACTGGAACTAGCTCACCCAGGTCCTGACTGATGTCCCAGCAGCTTCGGAATATAGGACTGTTGGCTGGATAGCAGATATGTAGAAGATGCAGGCTGAGAAGGACCCACAGGAGCAGAGTGCAGCAGCGTCTGTGAAGAGGCAGTGCTGGACCCGGAGCGGTGTCCCGTGGTTTCGAGGGGAGGAGTTACCGCGTGCACTGGCATAGAATAGGCTGAGACAGCCTAATGTGCCCGCGCTGCCGCCATCAGCGCTGCAGAATGGGCGCTCAGAGAGCGTGAAAAATGGGGGCGGAGCTACACTCGGCCGGGACCAGGCCCAAGCAGGACTAAACTAGCGGCCCGGCTCCGAATGCCGCCCCGAAGCCAATGAAGCCGGGAGCCGTCTCCCTCTGTGGGGACGGCTGTCGGAGTGACAATAGCCCAGACCGTCCGCGGGGCGGAGTTACACTCGGCCGGGACCAGGCCCAAGCCGCGGGCTAAAGTAGCGGCCTGGCTCCCGGCCGAATGCGCCTCCCCGAAGGCTGTGAAGCCGGCAGCCGTCCCCACCGCGAGAACCGCTGCCGGGGAGAACCCCAATTAGTCCAAGTCCCAGAGTGCCCCCACCCCATAACAATAAGAGGGCCCCCCAAGAGAAAATAAAGGTGTTCCCTTAACCCTTGAGGAGCCATAGTAGATAGAGGGGTGAGGGGTGTAGGGAGCATACTCACCTGCTATGGAGGCATACTTACCTCCTTAGAAGTTCTCCCCAGAAGTCTTCACCAGACTAAGCTTGCTGCATCATGCCAGGCTTCTTTAAGCGGGGCGAGCAGAGGCAATAGGCGACCCGGACCCAAGGTACAGACCTGATGCTGGCCGGTGGCGAGGAAGGGTTAACGGACCATACACTATGGAACCGTGCCCTTCAGTCGCATGTGGGGAAACAGGCAGCGCCATGCTCCTGTCGCCCCTACCTAGAAAAACTAAAAAGAGGAAAAAACACTAAACACTAACACTAAAAAATAACAAATAGACCAGGCCTGGAGCAATCCAGGCCCGTGTTGCCTCCTATGACACTTAGCTAAAACTGAGTGTCTCTAAGGCAGTAGGTGGGGTATACCCTGCTGGGAGGGGCCGACTTCTTTTGGTATGCCTAGTGTCAGCCTCCTAGTGGCAGCAAGATATACCCACGGTTCCTGTGTCCCCCAATGGAGCTGATTGAGAAAACGTAATTTCCGAGCAGAATTTGGAAATTCTGTTGCAGCAAAGTCGCATTGTTTTCATTGGGATTCTGCTGCACCATGCAAATGGCAAAATCCCAAATGCATCCTCTGCAGAAACAATTGACATTTCAATTCTTTCTGCGGAACCCACTCAGAAATGCATTGCTGTGATGGCGCATTTCGGAGCAGTCGTAGGGCCCCCCCTGTTTGCGGAATGTCAGTCTAAAAATTTAGGGCAGACCTTCCGCTAAAATTTGGCAGTGTGAACATGGTCTAAGTAAGCTCAGTCTGTAACACAAGATTTCTGATAGGCTCTTACCAACCACAGACGCTAATATGGGGCTTTCAAGTCTGTTCACTGTTTCCAAAGATCCCACCTTAAGAACCTGAGGAGAAGAAAAAAAAAAATAACCTTTAGTAGTTTATTCTATATCCAGGAAAGAGCCAGAGCTCTGGAGAAGGATCTCCTCAAGTGGTGATCACATGGATCTCCTCTAGTGTATTACACATCAGCAGTTATGTATATGTTATTATGTCCCATGAAATGATGGGAGTCTATCCTGAAGAGGACAGCTGTGCTATAGTCAGTAAGGAATCGCTATAGTCCTTCAGGATTACCTTACTATGAATATGTGCTTAAAAAGGGGTACTCCCCTGGAAAACATTTTTATTTTAAATCAACAGGTGCCAGAAAGTTAACCCCTTCCCGATATAGGACGTATGCATACGTCCAAGCATCAGATAGGCTCGCAGCATTAACCCCCTCGTGGGTCGCCATTGGTTGCTATGGCAGCAGGAGGTCAGATCATGTCTCCTTTTTTTTTTTAATCGCCAGAAATGTTCCAGTTTTTCACAATATTTTGAAGTTTTTCACAAAAAATGCTGCATGTGTCAACAAAAATGCACCACTTATATAAAGTACAATATGTCACGAAAAAACAATCTCAGAATCGCTCCGCTCAGAAAAAGCGTTCTCACGTTATTACCATTTAAAAAGATACATGTCAAATAAAAAAATAAATAAAAAAAAAGAGCCTGGTCATTGAGGTAAAAATGGGTTCGTCTTTAAAGGGGTACTCCACCCCTGGCATCTTATCCCCTATCCAAAGGATAGGGGATAAGATGATAGATCGTCGCGGTCCCGCTGCTGGGGACCCCGGGGATCGCCGCTGTGGCACCCCGCTATCATTACTGCACAGAGCGAGTTCACTCTGTGCGTAATGACGGGCGATACAGGGGCCGGAGCAGCGTGACATCATGGCTCCGCCCCTCATGACATCACGGCCCGTCCCCTTAATGCAAGTCTATGGCAGGGGGCGTGATGACTGCCACGCCCCCTCCCATAGACTTGTATTGACGGGGGCGGGCCGTGATGTCACGAGGGGCGGAGCCGTGACGTAACGATGCTCCGGCCCCTGTATTGCCCGTCATTACGTGCAGAGCGATCTCGCTCTGCGCAGTAATGATAGCGGGGTGCTGCAGCAGCGATCCCCCGGCGATCTGACATCTTATCCCCTATCCTTTGGAAAATGTCTAGGGGCGGAGTACCCCTTTAAAGGGTTAAACAGACTTGTAAATTACTTCTATTAAAAAAATCTTAACCCTTCCAGTACTTATCAGCTGCTATTTGCTCCACAGGAAGTTCTTTTCTTTTTGCATTTCCTTTCTGTCTGATCACAGTGCTCTCTGCTGACACCTCTGTCCATTTTAGGAACTGTCCAGAGCAGGAGCAAATCCCCATAGCAAACCTCTCCTGCTCTGGGCAGTTCCTGACATGGACAGAGGTGTCAGCAGAGAGCACCGTGGTCAGACAGAAAGGAACTGCAAAAAGAAAAGAACTTCCCGTGGAGCAAATAGCAGCTGATAAGTACTGGAAGGATTAAGATTTTTTAACAGAAGTAATTTACAAATCTGTTTAATATTATGGCACCAGTTTATTTAAAAAAAATTGAAGCTTCATTATATTCATCTATAGGGGATTTGTAGATATCTCAGCTTCATCTACCTGATGGTCCAGTGGGATATCCTCCTCTTCCTCTTTACAATCCTGGGGATATAGAGGACGGGGACACCTCTCGGGTGGATTTATACTACTGGATCCATCTATAGGAAATAAACACAGTGACTGAATCCATTGTTATATGTGATGATCAGATGATGGGGGAATCTAGGAGATCCACAAACCTGCTCTCTCCTCTTACCTGGTGATGTGAGGGACTGGTGATCCTCCATCATGACCTGATCCTTGTACAGATCCTTGTGTCCTAATAAATACTCCCACTCCTCCATGGAGAAATAGACAGTGACATCCTGACACCTTATAGGAACCTGACACAGACAATGATACAATTCTCCTCCAGACACTTCATACCTTGGTGTTATTGTATAATGTCCCAGCATTCCCAGCAGCGCTCACCTCTCCAGTCAGCAGCTCAGTGATCCTGGAGGTAAGTTCTAGGATCTTCTGCTCATGTATCAGTGAATGAGGTGGAGGCTCCTCGGGGGTGGGGCTCTGGCTCCTGCTCCAGCCTCCTGACACACGGGGTGTCACACACTCACCAGACGACTTCTTCACTACTGTGTAATCCTGTGTATGGGGAGACACTGATCACTACAGAGAGAAGAAGAATCCCGCACCTTTCCGCTCATTTCCCCGCTTTATTAAAGGAGTACTCCGGAGTGCTGGTACTTAAAAAAAAAAAAAAAGTTTACCTCATCTGATAGCTCTTTCAAAGACCTTTCCAACGATACCTCATTTGTCAAAATTGGCCCAGCCATTCTCTTGTAATTGCCACCTGTAGCAGTAAGCAGCCATGTCATAAAGACTACATTTCCCATGACTCCCTGAGCCAGCTTCCTGTTAGCTGCTGCTCTCTCCCCCTCAGGAAATTATAATAAATTATAGTAAAGTGACGCCCACAGCTCCTTCCCTTGTGGTTATCTCCTCCCATCCTCCCGCTCCCAGCTCATCAGCCCTCTCCATGTGCCCACTAATCCATGTTCCCACTAGCCCACTGATCCACCCATCCATTTGCCCACTAGCCCACTGATCCATGTGCCCACTGATCCACCCATCCATGTGCCCACTAGCCCACTGATCCATGTGCCCACTAGCTCACTGATCCATGTGCCCACTAGCCCACTGATCCATGTGCCCACTAGCCCACTGATCCACCCATCCATGTGCCCACTAGCTCACTGATCCACCCATCCATGTGCCCACTAGCCCATTGATCCATGTGCAAACTAGCCCACGAGACCACTGATCCACCCATCCATGTGCCCACTGATCCAAGTGCCCACTAGCCCACTGATCCACCCATCCATGTGCCCACTAGCCCACTGATCCAAGTGCCCACTAGCCCACTGATCCACCCATCCATGTGCCCACTAGCCCACTGCTCCAAGTGTCCACTAGCCCACTGATCCACCCATCCATGTGCCCACTATCTCACTGATCCATGTGCCCACTAGCCCACTGATCCACCCATCCATTTGCCCACTAGCCCACTGATCCATGTGCCCACTGAACCACCCATCAATGTGTCCACTAGCCCACTGATCCATGTGCCCACTAGCCCACTGATCCACCGATCCATGTGCCCACTAGCCCACCGATCCATGTGCCCACTAGCCCACTGATCCATGTGCCCACTAGCCCACTGATCCATGTGCCCACTAGCCCACTGATCCACCCATCCATGTGCCCACTAGCCCACTGATCCACCCATCCATGTGCCCACTAGCCCACTGATCCATGTGCCCACTAGCCCACTGATCCACCCATCCATGTGCCCTCTAGCCCACTGATCTAAGTGCCCACTAGCCCACTGATCCACCCATCCATGTGCCCTCTAGCCCACTGATATCCAAGTGCCCACTAGCCCACTGATCCACCCATCCATGTGCCCACTAGCCCACTGATCCAAGTGCCCACTAGCCCACTGATCCAAGTGCCCACTGATCCACCCATCCATGCGCCCACTAGCCCACTGATCCATGTGCCCACTAGCCCACTGATCCACCCATCCATGTGCCCACTAATCCATGTGCCCACTAGCGCAGTGTTTCACAACCAGGGTGCCTCCAGCTGTTTCAAAACTACAACTCCCAGCCTTCGGCTGTCCGGGCATGCTGGGAGTTGTAGTTTGGCAACAGTTGGAGGCACCCTGGTTGGGAAACACTGCACTAGCGGTGTCACAAGAATGCCGCAGCACTACGCAAATAGCAGCGATAGGAGCCTAGCGTTAGCCCTATGCTATTTGCGTAGTACTGCGCATGTGCAGAATAAATTAACTTTGGGGGAGTTGCCGACTCCGGGCTGGGAGGCCGGCACAGGCCGCAGTGACTCATGGGTGCGATGAGTCACTGGGCGAAGATGGCGCCGGATCGTGAAGAAGACGCGGTCGAGCGTCAGAGGATCCAGCTTCTGGCCAGATGGAAGAGCGAGGAGAAGACCGGGAAGAAGCCGACATGGATGACGTGAGTATATTACAATGTGATATAACCTTTATTAATGATTCATTTCCCCCCATAAACAGGTTGTGTCGGAATACTCCTTTAATAGAGATACAAGGAAGGTCATGTGACCCGCTCACCTCTCCAGTGATCCAGTAGATCATCTCTAGGGTGAGATCTAATATCCTCCCAGACATGTGGTCCCTGTCCTCCTCCATCCTTGGTCGGTCATTTATATAAAGGACCATGGTCTGTAGTTGTGAGAGTCCTGAGAAACCTGAGGAAAACCAAGATAAAGTATAAAGGATGAATTATAAACAACTCTCGATAATATCATTTGTGACAAAGTATATACAGGGTTAAAAAGGATATGTAAGATGGGTCAGACATATCAGGTAGTGCTGTACACATAGCGCCCCCTACAGTGCCTCACAATAAATAGTGCTGTACACATAGCACCCCCTACAGTGCCTCACAATAAATAGTGCTGTACACATAGCGCCCCCTGCAGTGCCTCACAATAAATAGTGCTGTACACATAGCGCCCCCTGCAGTGCCTCACAATAAATAGTGCTGTACACATAGCGCCCCCTACAGTGCCTCACAATAAATAGTGCTGTACACATGGCGCCCCCTACAGTGCCTCACAATAAATAGTGCTGTACACATGGCGCCCCCTACAGTGCCTCACAATAAATAGTGCTGTACACATAGCGCCCCCTACAGTGCCTCACAATAAATAGTGCTGTACACATGGCGCCCCCTGCAGTGTCTCACAATAAATAGTGCTGTACACATAGCGCCCCCTACAGTGCCTCACAATAAATAGTGCTGTACACATGGCGCCCCCTACAGTGCCTCACAATAAATAGTGCTGTACACATAGCGCCCCCTGCAGTGTCTCACAATAAATAGTGCTGTACACATAGCGCCCCCTACAGTGCCTCACAATAAATAGTGCTGTACACATAGCGCCCCCTACAGTGCCTCACAATAAATAGTGCTGTACACATAGCGCCCCCTACAGTGCCTCACAATAAATAGTGCTGTACACATAGCGCCCCCTACAGTGCCTCACAATAAATAGTGCTGTACACATAGCGCCCCCTACAGTGCCTCACAATAAATAGTGCTGTACACATAGCGCCCCCTACAGTGCCTCACAATAAATAGTGCTGTACACATAGCGCCCCCTACAGTGCCTCACAATAAATAGTGCTGTACACATAGCGCCCCCTACAGTGCCTCACAATAAATAGTGCTGTACACATAGCGCCTCCTGCAGTGCCTCACAATAAATAGTGCTGTACACATAGCGCCCCCTACAGTGCCTCACAATAAATAGTGCTGTACACATAGCGCCCCTTACAGTGCCTCACAATAAATAGTGCTGTACACATAGCGCCCCCTACAGTGCCTCACAATAAATAGTGCTGTACACATAGCGCCCCCTACAGTGCCTCACAATAAAAAGTGCTGTATACAACATAGCGCCCCCTACAGTGCCTCACAATAAATAGTGCTGTACACATGGCGCCCCCTACAGTGCCTCACAATAAATAGTGCTGTACACATGGCGCCCCCTACAGTGCCTCACAATAAATAGTGCTGTACACATAGCGCCCCCTACAGTGCCTCACAATAAATAGTGCTGTACACATAGCGCCCCCTACAGTGCCTCACAATAAATAGTGCTGTACACATAGCGCCCCCTACAGTGCCTCACAATAAATAGTGCTGTACACATAGCGCCCCCTACAGTGCCTCACAATAAATAGTGCTGTACACATAGCACCCCCTACAGTGCCTCACAATAAATAGTGCTGTACACATAGCACCCCCTACAGTGCCTCACAATAAATAGTGCTGTACACATAGCGCCCCCTACAGTGCCTCACAATAAATAGTGCTGTACACATAGCGCCCCCTACAGTGCCTCACAATAAATAGTGCTGTATACAACATAGCGCCCCCTACAGTGCCTCACAATAAATAGTGCTGTACACATAGCACCCCCTACAGTGCCTCACAATAAATAGTGCAGTACACATAGCGCCCCTTACAGTGCCTCACAATAAATAGTGCTGTACACATAGCACCCCCTACAGTGCCTCACAATAAATAGTGCTGTACACATAGCGCCCCCTACAGTGCCTCACAATAAATAGTGCTGTACACATAGCGCCCCCTACAGTGCCTCACAATAAATAGTGCTGTACACATAGCGCCCCCTACAGTGCCTCACAATAAATAGTGCTGTACATATAGCGCCCCCTACAGTGCCTCACAATAAATAGTGCTGTACACATAGCGCCCCCTACAGTGCCTCACAATAAATAGTGCTGTACACATAGCGCCCCCTACAGTGCCTCACAATAAATAGTGCTGTACACATAGCGCCCCCTGCAGTGCCTCACAATAAAAAGTGCTGTATACAACATAGCGCCCCCTACAGTGCCTCACAATAAAAAGTGCTGTATACAACATAGCGCCCCCTACAGTGCCTCACAATAAATAGTGCTGTACACATAGCGCCCCCTACAGTGCCTCACAATAAATAGTGCTGTACACATAGCGCCCCCTACAGTGCCTCACAATAAATAGTGCTGTATACAACATAGCGCCCCCTACAGTGCCTCACAATAAATAGTGCTGTACACATAGCACCCCCTGCAGTGCCTCACAATAAATAGTGCTGTACACATAGCGCCCACTTAGTCAGCGCTCTCTGTTACCCATAGCAACCAATGAGAGTGTAAGCAGTGCGGTTGGTTGCTATGGAGACAGCTGGTCCTCAGTGTCCCCCCCATTGTCTCATCTCCCACCTCTCAGTGCAGTCCGGGGGCTTCTAGTAAGGATGTGAAGACTGTCCCTGTCATCTCCTCTTCCCCATCACTTCCTCTTCTCTAGTCACATGTGGGGAGGACACACAGGAAGCCATTGTCCGTGCACAACAGGCTCCCCGGGAAACAACATACCTTGTAATAAGGGAGCGTCTGCAAAGAGCCAGGAAAGACAGAAGCGTACACAGCTTGTGACCGAGAGATTAGGGCGGGGATTTACAACCAGTGCACCTCAAGTTGTTGTAAAACTACAACTTTCGCTGTTCGGGCATGCAGGGATTTGTAGTTTTACAACAGCTGGAGGCATTCTGGTTGGGAAACACTGTCTGGGTATCCTGGGAGTTGTAGTTTTGCAACAGCTGGAGGCACTTCATCTGTCCAGGCATGCTGGGAGTTGTAGTTTTGCAACAGGAGGAGGCATTCTGGTTGGGAAACACTGTCTGGGTATCCTGGGAGTTGTAGTTTTGCAACAGCTGGAGGCACTGTGGCTGTCTGAGCATGTTGAGAGTTGTAGTTTTGCAACATCTGGAGGCACTTCAGCTGTCCGGGCATGCTGGGAGTTGTAGATTTGCAACAGCTGGAGGCATTCTGGTTGGAAAACACTGTCCTGGTAGTTGTAGTTTTGCAACAGCTGGAGGCACTGATAGGAATGACCCTTATGTTTCTAATGACTGATCAATATACTAATATTAATATGCCATTACTGCTGGAAAAATATATCTGTTCCCCTACCCTATAACCCATATACAGCAGAATGCTATCTGCTCGTGACTTCGGATTGAGACCTTGTCATGACGCCATGCAGCAGTAGAAAGACAAAATATCTGACGAACAGAGAACTTCTGCCAAGAAATTAATGGACACTAGATATGCTAATATATACGGACACAAAAGTTGAACAACCAATCAAAATGTAACATGCTAATTGTGATGTCATAACTAACCCTCCCTTCTTCCGAATGTAAAAAAACTAATTTACTTCCTGTAATAAAGAAGAACTCCCTGGGGTACCGAGGAGGGAACTCATACCAACCTGGCCTGGTGTGAATTTTCTTACGTCGATGCTCGGAAGTTAGTGCAGCGGAATCACTCACAGATTAAGGCCGTGCATTAACTCATCCTAATCAGCACTACGGCTGTCTGAGCATGTTGGGAGTTGTAGTTTTGCTAAATCTGGAGGCACTTCAGCTGTCCGGGCATGCTGGGAGTTGTAGTTTTGCAACAGGAGGAGGCATTCTGGTTGGGAAACACTGTCCGGGTATCCTGGGAGTTGTAGTTTTGCAACAGCTGGAGGCACTTCAGCTGTCCGGTCATGCTGGGAGTTGTAGTTTTGCAACAGCTTGAGGCATTCTGGTTGGGAAGCACTGTCCTTGTATCCTGGGAGTTGCAGTTTTGCAACAGCTGGAGGCACCACGGCTGTCTGAGCATGTTGGGAGTTGTAGTTTTGCATTAGCTGGAGGCACTTTGGATGTCTGGGCATGCTGGGAGTTGGAGTTTTGCAACAGCTGGAGGCACTGCGGCTGTCTGGGCATGTTGAGAGTTGTAGTTTTGCAACAGCTAGAGGCACACCGGTTGGGGAAACACTGCCTTAGGCACTGTCCTGATGCCCACTTGCTTAGTCCTCTCCTAAACAGAGGACTTTGTAAGGAACTTTCATGTAGGGAAATATCTTCGGCTGTCCGGGCATGCTGGGAGTTGTAGTTTTGCAACAGGAGGAGGTATTCTGGTTGGGAAACACTGTCCGGGTATCCTGGGAATTGTTGTTTTGCAACAACCAGAGGCACTACAGGTGTCTGAGCATGTTGGGAGTTGTAGTTTTGTAACAGCTGGAGGCACTTCGGCTGCCTAAGCATGCTGGGAGTTGTAGTTTTGCAACAGCTGGAGGCACTTTGAATGTCTGGGCATCCTGGGAGTTGTAGTTCTGCAGCAGCTGGAGGCACTTCGGCTGCCTAAGCATGCTGGGAGTTGTAGTTTTGCAACAGCTGGAGGCACTTTGAATATCTGGGCATCCTGGAAGTTGTAGTTCTGCAACAGCTGGAGGCACTTCGGCTGCCTAAGCATGCTGGGAGTTGTAGTTTTGCAACAGCTGGAGGCACTTTGGATGTCCTGGCATGCTGGGAGTTGTAGTTTTGCAACAGCTGGAGGCTTTCTGGTTGAGAAACACTGTCTGGGTATGCTGGGGGTTGTAGTTTTGCAACAGCTGGAGGCACTATGGCTGTCCATGCATGCTGGGAGTTATAATTTTGCAGCAGCTGGAGGCACTGCTCTAGATTATACTGAGAGGTGTATGAGGATGTGGTTAACCCATTGCTGTCTGTGTAGCTGCTGCTTTATAACGGAAAAGCGAAGCTCCGGCACAAAAAACTTTTTCTCAAAAAGGCGAAGATTAGAAACAATCCGTGTTTATTTACCCCTAAGGACGCGGCGATTTTTCATTTTTGTGTTTTTCTTCCCTTCTTGCAGCCGGGACGCTTTTATTTTGCCAAAACAAAAACAAAAATTGATTTCCTGATTTTTTTTTTTTTTTTTAAGCTCACGTGCGCCAAATTTTTCAAACACCCCCCCCCCCTGCGATATTACGATAAATACACCGCATGTAAGCAAAACCAAAGCAAATATAAATGACTTCAGAAAATGTTTGCTTAGAATTCTCCTCTTCTGACCCCTATAAGACCTTTTTTATTTTTTCCGTATACGGGGATTTTTGAGGCGCCATTTTTTGCGCCGTGATCAGTCGTTTTTATTGGAACCGTTTTTGAGTCCGTGTTGGGACTCTCATCGCTTTTTATAATTTTTATTTCTGGTATATGAAGTGACCAAAAATCTAAAATTCTGGACTTTGGTATGCTGTCCGGGCCATGCTGGGAGTTGTAGTTTTGCAACAGCTGGAGTCACATTGGTTAGAAAACACTGATCTAGAGACAGGTTTCCTTAGTAATCACCCAGAGGTGATTCCGAGGCAAATGTTCCAGAGCAGTAATTCCCAATCAGGGTGCCTCCAGCTGGTGCAAAACTACAACTCCCAGCATGCCCGGACAGCCTTTGGCTGTCCGGGCATGCTGGGAGTTGTAGTTTTGCAACAGCTGGAGGCACCCTGGTTGAGAAACACTGTTCCAGAGAATAGGATGAAGTAACCTGCCACCTTCCATCTTGCCTGAACCACAAGTCATTGGCGCAGTCGCTGGTGGGTTCTCAGCCGGGACGCAGACAAGCTCAGCCGGCAGTTTTGAATCTTCTCTCTGTTTACAACTGCACATGCAGAGAGAAGAAAGATGGGAGCTCAGATAGTAAAATGAATAAGGGCCTGCAGTAAGGCAGATTCAGGAATACGCCCTGCTGTGCTATGAGCACAGTGGTGGCTCCTGCCTGTCTGATTGAGAGACAGGCAGTAGTGCTGAGCTTGTCTGTGTCCCGGCTACAGTCTGAGATTTAGGACTCCAGCATGAGTCTGAAATCTATAAAAAGGCTTGCAGCCAGGACTCTTAGGGAGACCTCTAGTGGTCATTTTTTTCAAAGTGGAAAATTAAATAGAAAGAAACATATATTTTTTTAATAACCTGCAATTGGAAAGTTATTCTGCAAACATTAATCTATAATATATCAAAAGTTTTTTTGATGAAAGGTACCATTTAAAGAAAAATGAAGTTTTTTATGTTTTATTTGTGTTTAAAAAAAATCTGCCTCTAGGTGTCTCCCTACTTGTCCAGAGCACATTTCCCCCCATCTTTTGTACAGACTTTGCATTCCTTCTGGCCTGGCAGAAGTCCAAAATCAGGAAATGCTGAGGGGGGTGTGTGCAGCCTTAGCCAATCATAGCTAATCTCACACTGAACTGCTCTGGGCTGTGTGTAGCAGAGTGAGGGAGGAAGTTCTTCCCTGTATGGCCTCAGATGATGTCACAGCCTGCTGGGGAACGCCCCTTCCCAGTCTGTGAATCTGACTGAGACTGAGCAGAAAATACAGGGCGATATCTAGGTAAAAAATTAAAAAATAATAAAAAATAAAGGTAGGGGGGTGGTTTATCATGATGGGGGCAGTGAACTGGGGGGGGGGGGGGGATTATAAAATGTATCAAGATAAAGGGAAAACTATTTTTTAATCAACTGGTGCCAGAAAGTTAAACAGATTTGAAAATTACGTCTATTAAAAAATCTTAATCCTTCCAGTACATTTTAGGGGCTGTATACTAAAGAGAAATCCAAAAAAAGAAATGCATTTCCTCTGATGTCATGACACAGTGCTCTCTGCTGACCTCTGCTGTCCATTTTAGGAACTGTCCAGAGCAGGAGAAAATCCCCATAGTAAACCCCTTTAAATACACTTCTGGCATTACTAAGCCGAAATTGACAGATTACCGGTAACGCACAGCTCTCGTGTTCGGCATCTTTGGCTTTTCTCATATGTTGGCGATCACCAGAGGCTTCTGGGCCCCGATGCAAAATCTGTAAGAGGGTCCCGTGTGACATGTAAAATATTGGTCTCTTATGGGGCAGATGTTCCTTAAAGGGGCACTCCGCCCCTAGACATCTTATCCCCTATCCAAAGGTCTGATCGTGAGGGGACCCACCGCTGGGGACCCCCGTGATCTCCCTGCTGCGCCTGGCATTCGTTTAGAGCATCAGGTGCAGCGCCGGAGGCTCGTGACATCACGGCCACGCCCCCTCAATGCAAGTCTATGGGAGGGGGCGTGACGACCACTTCAAAACTACCAATGCTTCAAAACTACCACTCTCAGCATGCCCAGACAGCCGAAGGCTGTCTGGGCATGCTGGGAGTGGTAGTTTTGAAACAGCTGGAGGCTCCCTGATTGGGAAAAAAACTGGTATAAAGAATAACATCTGAATACCTATCATAGAAAAGTAACTAAAATGGTTGTAAAATAAGGCAAATCAATGAGATAGACACGTATTTATATATATATTTTTTAAATAAGAAAACTTTGGGATGTAGCCGTACAGTTCAAACCTAGCTGAATAGCAGTAATGGTTTTCAGTATCATAGCTTGGCATTTAAAGGGTGCAGGTCTATGGAGGCAGGGCATTCCCAAGCGGTCCTAGCACCAGCATGTTCCGCAAATATTCCGCCATGTGAACATAGCCTTACAACAACATTTTCAACAATCTGAACATCAAAATAGGTTCTCTCATGTTCCACAAGGCCCGATATCTGGCAAAAACATTTCCCACATACTGCACATGAATATTATTCCTTTCTTGCGTGGGTCTTTAAATGTTTTCCTAGACTAGATTTATGACCAAAACATTTCCCACACACTGTACATAGATTTGGCTTCTCTCCCGTGTGAGTATTTTGGTGTTCCACATGACTTGATTTATACTTAAAACATTTCCCACACACTGTGCAAGCATAAGGATTCTCTCCCGTGTGAATTCTCCGATGTTCGACGAGACTCGATTTCTGACTAAAACTCTTCTCGCATTCAGGACACGAAAACGGCTTCTCTCCCGTGTGAGTTCTCAGATGTTCCACCAGACTTGATTTCTGACTAAAACTCTTCTCACATTCAGGACACGTAAATGGCTTCTCCTTAGTGTGAGTTTTAAGATGGACAACAAGATTTGATTTATAGGTAAAACATTTTCCACATTCTGGGCAAGAAAATCGCTTCTCTCCTGTGTGGATTCTCTGATGTTTCACAAGACTCGATTTCTCGCTAAAAGATTTTTCACATTCTGTGCATGAAAAGGGCTTCTCCCCTGTGTGAGTTTTCAGATGTTTAACAAGATTTATTCTATTTGAAAAAAGTTTCCCACATTCTGAACAAGAATATGGCTTCTCTCCTGTGTGAACTCTCTGATGTTTAACAAGACCCGTTTTCAGACAAAACGATTTCCCACAGTCTGAACACGAAAACGGCTTCTCCCCTGTGTGAGTTCTCTTATGCTTTATAACATCTGATCTCATACTAAAGCATTTTCCACATTCTGAACATGAATATGGCTTCTCCCCTGTGTGAGTTATCTGATGTCTAACAAGCCGCGATTTCTTAATAAAACATTTTCCACAATCCAGACAGGAGAATGTTTTCTCTCTTGTATGAGTTCGCAGATGTTCCACAAGATTTGAATCATTACTTAAAGATTTCCCACATTCTGAATATAAATATGGGTCCCCCCCTAAGTGAGTTTGTTGATGGCTTTCAAGGTGAGATTTCTTTTCAAAATGTTTCCCACTTTCGGAATTCACTAAAATTATACCGAGCCCAGATGTGTTTTTGCTATTCTGTGATTGATCATCATCTACCTGATAATAAGGAGATAAAAGGAGATGCAAAGGGGAGACGCTCAACTCGTCTTCATCTGGAAAAGGAGAAAAAATACACAATCATTCAATCACTTAGTGGAAATTTCAGGTCAAGACAAGAGCTCACTAGAGACTGAATTATATTACCAACATAATGTTACTATAGAATAAAAAAAAAAAAAAATATATATATATATATATATATTATAATAATAATAATATAATATATATATATATATATATGATAAAAAATAAACTAAAAATAATAATAATAAAAATAAAATAAAAAAATAATATATATATCAAGGCTGATTTGTGAGTCGCTCACCCCGTGCACGCCCACCTCGCCACCTGTGCCGTAGACCGGCCGGTACCGCCTCCGGCTACTCACTTGTAGAAGAAAGGACAAGGTCCAGCACTAGGTTGCAGGTAAAAACTTCTTATTCTTTTATTTCAAGATTCTGCAGTACAGGGTAGAAAGTCTGACGCGTTTCGCTAAAGAGCTTAATCGTAGACTGCCGTACAATCACAGAGGACAACTTAAAATACCGGAGGTATAAGTCACATGACTTACCTTGTCATTGTTAATAACATATACATATAAAACCTGGAATTGGAATCCATTTAGAACATTACATGTGGTGTCTGTTCACACTCTTAAATTATCTTGCACTGCGTTAAAGACTATTTCATATTTATTATTCGCAAATTGCAAGACTAAGAGCTTCCATAGCAATAAATTGTATTGTAAAATGGATTTTGACCTCTTATTGATTCTATATTACATTTTTAAGAATCGCAGTGAATGAAAATGGAATGTGAACTAGACGTACAAATTATCATGTAAATAGGGAAACCGCAATAAAGGGGGAGGAAAAGGAACACACGAGCAAGAAGAACTCAACTTGGTGCGGGGAAGGAAAAAGGAAGGTAAACATAAAAATAAATAATCAATAATGAAAAATAAAAATAGATAATAATAAAATAATAATAATAATGATATAAAACAACAATAACAACAAAACAAACAATAAAATAATAATAAAATTAAAATAATAATGAATAAACAAATATAATGAAATAGGAAAAATTCTAATGTTATCTAGGATACTATGGAATAACAATAAATAATAGTAAATTATAATAATAACAATATAAATATAAAAATAAAAATAAGAACTATTTAAAGATAAAAAGTAATAACAATATATACATAAAAAATTATAAATAAAAATTACAAAAAATTGCTCATCAAAGGTCTCCATTTATTTCATCCTGTTAATATTCACACATAAATAATTGATGTTGTTCTCATATGACAGTCAGTAGCGAATAATATTGCGCACTAACTGTAATGTGTGCCTTTCCCATGTGTGCGTTCTGTTACGGTAATGATAAATATATATATATATATATATATATATATATATATAAAAAAAAAATCTTTCCTTCCCCGCACCAAGTTGAGTTCTTCTTGCTCGTGTGTTCCTTTTCCTCCCCCTTTATTGCGGTTTCCCTATTTACATGATAATTTGTACGTCTAGTTCACACTCCATTTTCATTCACTGCGATTCTTAAAAATATAATATAGAATCAATAAGAGGTCAAAATCCATTTTACAATACAATTTATTGCTATGGAAGCTCTTAGTCTTGCAATTTGCGAATAATAAATATGAAATAGTCTTTAACGCAGTGCAAGATAATTTAAGAGTGTGAACAGACACCACATGTAATGTTCTAAATGGATTCCAATTCCAGGTTTTATATGTATATGTTATTAACAATGACGAGGTTAGTCATGTGACTTATACCTCCGGTATTTTAAGTTGTCCTCTGTGATTGTACGGCAGTCCACGATTAAGCTCTTTAGCGAAACGCGTCAGACTTTCTACCCTGTACTGCAGAATCTTGAAATAAAAGAATAAGAAGTTTTTACCTGCAACCTAGTGCCGGACCTTGTCCTTTCTTCTATATATATATATATATATATATATATATATCTATATATATATATATATATATATATATATATTATATAAATCAAGTTTCCCCATCATTTTTTGCCTCATAATAGCAAAACAGAAAACAGAATTTTATAAGCTTTTGCTAATTGGACAGGATTTGGGAAAACACCGCCCTGTCTATATAAGATCACAGCTGACAATGTATATCAGAGCAAAAACCAAGACATGATGGGGAAAGAACTGCCTGTAGAGCTCAAAGACAGGATTATGTGGAGACACAGATTTGGAGAAGGGGAGAAAACCATTTCTGCGGCACTGAAAGTTCCCAAGAGCTCAGTGGCCTCCATAATTCTTAGATGGAAGAAGATGGAAAAACCATGACTCTTCCTAGAACTAAGTAATCGGGGGAGAAGGACCCTGGTAAGAGAGATGACTTAGAACCCAATGGCCAATGGCGGAGCTCCATAGATCCTGTGTGCAGATGAGAGAAACTTCCAGAAGGTCAGGAACTGAGTTTTGATGAATGTGGCTAAGGAGTATGTAAACTTATGACCCATTGGAAAGTAGGTAGAGAGGTTTAAAAGGGGTACTCCACGCCGTCACGACCCCTCCCATAGACTTGCATTGAGGGGGGCGTGACCATGACATCACGAGGGGCTTGGCCGACCCCCGCAGTACAAAAACAGCGTTCGAACGCCGGCCAGTGGAGTACCCCTTTAACCCCTTAAGGACCCAGCCATTTTACACCTCAGGACCCGGCCTTTTTTTGCACATCTGACCACTGTCACTTTAAACATTAATAACTCTGGAATGCTTTTAGTTATCATTCTGATTCCGAGATTGTTTTTTCGTGACATATTCTACTTTAACATAGTGGTAAAATTTTGTGGTAACTTGCATCCTTTCTTGGTGAAAAATCCCCAAATTTGATGAAAAATGTAAAAATTTTGAATTTTTCTAACTTTGAAGCTCTCTGCTTGTAAGGAAAATGGATATTTCAAATAATTTTTTTTTTATATTCACATATACAATATGTCTACTTTATGTTTGCATCATAAAATTGACAAGTTTTTACTTTTGGAAGACACCAGAGGGCTTCAAAGTTCAGCAGCAATTTTCCAATTTTTCACAAAATTTCCAAACTCACAATTTTTCATGGACCAGTTCAGGTTTGAAGTGGATTTGAAGGGTCTTCATTTTAGAAATACCCCACAAATGACCCCATTATAAAAACTGCACCCCCAAAGTATCCAAAATGACATTCAGTCCGCGTTTTAACCCTTTAGGTGTTTCACAGGAATAACAGCAAAGTGAAGGAGAAAATTCACAATCTCCATTTTTTACACTCGCATGTTCTTGTAGACCCAATTTTTGAATTTTTACAAGGGGAAAAAGGAGAAAATGTATACTTATATTTGTAGCCCAATTTCTCTCGAGTAAGCACATACCTCATATGTCTATGTAAAGTGTTCGGCGGGCGCAGTAGAGGGCTCAGAAGCGAAGGTGCGACAAGGGGATTTTGGAGAGTACGTTTTTTTTAAATGGTTTTTGGGGGGCATGTTGCATTTAGGAAGTCCCTATGGTGCCAGAACAGCAAAAATCCCCCACATGGCATACCATTTTGGAAACTAGACCCCTTGAGGTACGTAACAAGGAATAAAGTGAGCCTTAATACCCCACAGGTGTTTCACGACTTTTGCATATGTAAAAAAATAAAAAATAAATTTCACTAAAATGTGTGTTTCCCCCCAAATTTCACATTTTTGCAAGGGTTAATAGCAGAAAATACCCCCCAAACATTGTAACCCCATCTCTTCTGAGTATGAAGGTACCCCATAAGTTGACATGAGGTGTACTATGGGTGAACTACAATGCTCAGAAGAGAAGGAGTCATATTTGGCTTTTTGAGAGCAAATTTTGCTCGGGGGCATGTTGCATTTAGGAAGCCCCTATGGTGCCAGAACAGCAAAAAAAAAAACACATGGCATACCATTTTGGAAACTAGACCCCTCCGGGAACGTAACAAGAAATAAAGTGAGCCTTAATACCCTACAGGGGTTTCACGACTTTTGCATACGTAAAAAAAAAAATTAAAAAAAATCACTAAAAGGTGTGTTTCCCCCCAAATTTCCCATTTTTGCAAGGGTTAATAGCAGAAAATACCCCCCAAAATTTGTAACCACATCTCTTCTGAGTATGGAGGTACCCCAAAAGTTGACCTGAAGTGCACTACGGGCGAACTACAATGCTCAGAAGAGAAGGAGTCATATTTGGCTTTTTGAGAGCAAATTTTGCTCGGGGGGCATGTCGCATTTAGGAAGCCCATATGGTGCCAGGACAGCAAAATAACCCCCACATGGCATACCATTTTGGAAACTAGACCCCTTGAGGAACGTAAGAAGGCGTAAAGTGAGCATTTACCCCCCCCACTGGTGTCTGTCATATCTTTGGAACAGTGGGCTGTACAACATTTTTAATTTGCACAGCCCACTCTTCCAAATATCTGTCAGACACCAGTGGGGTGTAAATTCTCACTGCACCCCTCATTACATTCCGTGAGGGGTGTAGTTTCCGAAATGGGGTCACATGTGGGTTTTTTTTTTTTTTGCGTTTGTCAAAACCGCTGTAACAATCAGCCACCCCTGTGCAAATCCCCTCAAATGTACATGGCGCACTCTCCCTTCTGGGCCTTGTTGTGCGCCCCCAGAGCAGTTTGCGCCCACATATGAGGTGTCTCCGTACTCGGGAGAAATTGCGTTACAAATTTTGGGGGGCTTTTTTCCCCTTTACCTCTTGTCAAAATGAAAAGTATAGGGCAACACCAGCATGTTAGTGTAAAAAGTTTATTTTTTTTACACTAACATGCTGGTGTAGACCCCAACTTCACCTTTTCATAAGGGGTGAAAGGAGAAAAAGACCCCCTAGATTTGTTAGTCAATTTCTCCCGAGTACGGCGATACCCCATATGTGACCCTAAACTGTTGCCTTGAAATACGACAGGGCTCCAAAGTGAGAGCGCCATGCACATTTGAGGCCTGAATTAGGGATTGCATAGGGGTGGGCATAGGGGTATTCTACGACCAGTGATTCCCAAACAGGGTGCCTCCAGCTGTTGCAAAACTCCCAGCATGCCTGGACAGTCAACGGCTGTCCGGCAATACTGGGAGTTGTTGTTTTGCAACAGCTGGAGGCTCCATTTTGGAAAGAGTGGCGTACCAGACGTTTTTCATTTTTATTGGGGAGGGGAGGGGGGCTGTGTAGGGGTTTGTGTATATGTAGTGTTTTTTACTTTTTATTTTATTTTGTGTTAGTGTAGTTTAGTGTTTTTAGGGTACAGTCGCACGGGCGGGGGGTTACAGCGAGTTTGAGCTGCCGCGCAAAATTTGCTGCATTGCAAACTTGCAGCCCGATACTTACTGTAAGCCGCCTGCCCATGTGAATGTACCCTGTACATTCACAGGGGGGACCTTCAGCTGTTGCAAAACTACTACTCCCAGCATGCCTGAGAATGTTTGGGAGTTGTGGTTTTGCAACAGCTGGAGGCACACGGGTTGGGAAACACTGAGTTAGGAAACAATGTTTCCCAACCAGTGTGCCTCCAGCTGTTGCAAAACCACAACTCCCAAACATTCTCAGGCATGCTGGGAGTAGTAGTTCGGCAACATCTTTAGAGCCAGATGTTGCCGAACTACAACTCCCAGCATGCTTGGAGTTGTAGTTTTGCAACATCTGGAGGACTAGTTTGCAGACCACTAATACAGTGGTTCCCAATCTGTGCCCTTCCAGATGTTGCAAAACTACAACTCCCAGTATGCCAAAACTGTCCAGGCATGCTGGGAGTTGTAGTTCTGCAACATCTGAAGGGCCAGATGTTACAGCACTACAACTCCCAGCATGCCTGGACAGTAAGGGCATGCTGAGGATGTGTAGTTTTGCAACATCTGGAAGGGCACAGTGGTCCAAAAACTGTGGACCTCCAGATGTTGCAAAACTGCAACTCCCAGCATGCCCAGACGCCAAGGGCTGTCTGGGCATGCTGGGAGTTGTAGTTTACAGGGTCCTATTACAGCAATGCATGTCGCTTTACGGCGACGTGCATTGCTGTAAAGGACCCGACCGCGGCTGAAGATCTACTCACCTGTCGCCGCCGCCGCCGTCTTCATCGTCTGGATCCGGGTCTTCAGGGACGAGGTAAGTACCGGGGCCGGTCCCCAGCACTCCCCCGTCCCCCGCCGCGTCCTCCGGTCTTCCTCCCGTCCTGTCCCGACTTTCAGGGGCCGGGCAGGACGGGAGGAAGTAACCGCCCCCCCTCCTGCGATTGGTCGGTTAACTAACCGACAGATCGCAGGGGATAGGAGGAGGTGGCAGGCTTGCCACCTCGCTCCTAGGCTCCAGCATGGTCCTGGCTGTCTGTGACAGCCGGGATCATGCGAAATTACCGGGCGGTCGGGTCCCAGGGACCTGATCAGCCCGGTATCGCCGCAGATCGCAAGGGCGATTTCCCTTGCGATTTGCGGCGATCGCCGACATGGGGGTCCTACATGGCCCCCCTCGGCATTTGCCCTGGATGCCTGCTGAAGGATTTCAGCAGGGATCCAGTTCCGATCTCTGCCCGGTGAGCGGCAGAGACCGGAAAACGCCAGGACGTACGGGGACGTCCTGGGTCCTTAAGGCCCAGGGTGCGGGGACGTCCCCGTACGTCCTGGGTCCTTAAGAGGTTAAAGAGGTACTCCGCTGCTCAGCGTTTGGAACAAACTGGTTCGAACACTGGAGCTGGGAGCTCGTGAAGTCATAGCTCCCCCCCCTCATGACATCACACCCCACCCCCTCAATGCAAGTCTATGGGAGACGGGGGGGCGGGTTGTGATGTCATGGGGGGCGGGGCTATGACGTCACAAGCTCCCTGGGCGCCGACTCCAGCGTTCGGAACAGTTTATTTCAAATGCTGAGCAGGGGAGTATCCCTTTATGGAGAGGGAAAAAAATAAATAAATTATTTATAAAAAAGTCATAAAAAAGGGCTCTTACCCTTCACTGACACTGATATGGGGGTTTCAAGCTCACTTGCCTCCTGTAAGGATCCCACATTATGGATCTGAGAAAGAACAAGAAGAGCGTTAGATTATTCTATATCCAGCTATAGGACAAAACCATTAGATTGCATGAAGTCATTTTCCCAATAAGAAGATGTACAGGATCAATATTCATCCTAGTGTATTATACATCAGCAGATATGTATATATTATTATTATGTCCCATGAAGTGATGGGAGCCTATCCTGAAGAGGACAGCTGTGCTCACTAACATTATTCAGTAACATCACAGCTTTTACAGTAAAGAATCCTTTCATCTCTGCTGGAGATTGAACCTTCTTCCCTACACTATAAGGATAGGCAAATCAACCTATAAAATCCTTCCCCTATGTAGGCTCCAATAACCAATAAGAAGAGTGGAGGGTCTATATAGAAGACAATTAGAAACACCTATAGGCGCACAAGGCGCATGAAAATAAACCTCCAAACAACTAAATGTATTTTGTGATAATGGTAAATCTTTATTTATGTACAAAAAGAACATTTAAAGGGTTATTCCGTTCCCCAGCGTCCGGAACTCAATGTTCTGAATGCTGGGTGCGGGCTTCCGTGTTCTCGCCCGCCCCCTTGTGACGTCACGCCCCGCCCCCCCCAATGAAAGTCTATGGGAGGGGGTGTCATGCCCCCTCCCATAGACTTTCATTGAAGGGGCGGGGGGCGGGGAAGAGCAGAAGACCCGTGGAAGGTAGCGGAGGCAGGTGAGGGGACCTCCATCTGCCATTCTGGATGATCGGATCGCCATGGCAGCGCTGCGGGCGATCCGATCATCCATTTTAGTGACCGCACTGCCGCGATCTGTATTGATCACGGCATGAGGGGTTAATAGCGGAACCTCCACGCGATCGCGGATGTCGGCCATTACCGGCGGGTCCCTGGCTGCTTTCAGAAGCCAGGACCTGCTGCGCATGACCCTAGAATTTCTCCGATGCACACGGTTATGTATAGGACGTAAATGTACATCCTGGTGCGTTAAGTACCACCGCACCAGGACGTACATTTACGTCCTGCATCATTAACCCCTTAACGACGCAGGACATATATTTACGTCCTGCGCCGGCTCCCGCGATATGAAGCGGGGTCGCGCTGCGACCTCGCATCACATCGCGTCGGTCCCGGTGCTCATCAACGGCCGGGACCCGCGGCAATGTGCGGTATTAACCCTTTAGAAGCGGCGGTTAAAGTTGTCCGCCGCTTCTAAAGTGAAAGTGATACTATCCCAGCTAGTCAATTGGGCTGTTCGGGACCGCCGCGGTGAAATCGTGGCGACCCGAACAGCTTACAGGACACCGGGAGGGCCCTTACCTGCCTCCTCGGTGTCCGATCGACGAATGACTGCTCCGTGCCTGAGATCCAGGCAGGAGCAGTCAAGCGCCAATAACACTGATCATAGGCGTGTTAATACACGCCAGTGATCAGCATGAGAGATCAGTGTGTGCAGTGTTATAGGTCCCTATGGGATAACAATGATCAGTATGAGAGATCAGTGTGTGCAGTGTTATAGGTCCCTATAGGATAACAATGATCAGTATAAGAGATCAGTGTGTGCAGTGTTATAGGTCCCTATGGGATAATAATGATCAGTATGAGAGATCAGTGTGTGCAGTGTTATAGGTCTCTATGGGATAACAATGATCAGTATGAGAGATCAGTGTGTGCAGTGTTATAGGTCCCTATGGGATAACAATGATCAGTATGAGAGATCAGTGTGTGCAGTGTTATAGGTCCCTATGGGACCTATAACACTGCAAAAAAAAAAGTAAAAAAAAAAAAAAGTGTTAATAAAGGTCATTTAACCCCTTCCCTAATAAAAGTTTGAATCACCCCCCTTTTCCCATAAAAAAAAATAAAACAGTGTAAATAAAAACAAACATATGTGGTATCGCCGCGTGCGTAAATGTCCGAACTATAAAAATATATCATTAATTAAACCGCACGGTCAATGGCGTACACGCAAAAAAATTCCAAAGTCCGATCAAAACAAATATGGTACCGATAAAAACTTCAGATCACGGCGCAAAAAAATGAGCCCTCATACCGCCCTGTACGCGGAAAAATAAAAAAGTTATAGGGGTCAGAAGATGACATTTTTAAACATATACATTTTCCTGCATGTAGTTATGATTTTTTCCAGAAGTGCGACAAAATCAAACCTATATAAGTAGGGGATCATTTTAACCGTATGGACCTACAGAATAAAGATAAGGTGTCATTTTTACTGAAACATGCACTGCGTAGAAACGGAAGCCCCCAAAAGTAAAAAAATTGCGTTTTTTCTTCGATTTTGTTGCACAATTATTTTTTTTTACTGTTTCGCCGTGAATGTTTGGGTAAAATGACTGACGTCACTGCAAAGTAGAATTGGTGGCGCAAAAAATAAGCCATAATATGGATTTTTAGGTGGAAAAATGAAAGGGTTATGATTTTTAAATGGTGAGGAGGAAAAAACTAAAGTGCAAAAACTGAAAAACCCTGCGTCCTTAAGGGGTTAAATTTTTTCTGATACCTGAGGTCCCCGAAGGCCTCTTATCACTTTTGTTGCTCTTTTTTTTTGCCCCTAAATATGACCTTCATATTCTATATAAGGATACACTTGTGTTTTGCAAATCAGAAACATTATTTCCATAACGTTTGAGTCAATGACTCCTTCAGTACATGACAGTATTCTGTTGGCTTAGTAGCAGCTGACTGGCATTGTGCTGTTATTTACTCCATCATCTACAGGGGAGAACTTTACATTTATCAAGGATGAATCTTTATTGCCAAGTGCACAGAGGACGACATTTACCACAATCTTTTATGGAACTGTAGTGTCCCAGTACAGGATATACTCCTGTGCAGTACTTGGGCCCTGTCAGGTTGAGTCCCTTGTTGTCCTAGGGGCTCTCCTGCAGCATCTCCCCCATAGTAGTAGGGCTGGGCAGTATACAGGTTCATACCGAATACCGAAATTTTTGTGCTGCACGATATGAATTTTTCCCCATACCGCAATACCGGTTTGGCCCCTCCCCCTCGGGAATAAATTAATTATCCGCGCTGCGCTGTCCCCATCGGGGAACTACTCACATGTCACCCGCGAGCACTGTTATGCCCCCCCCCCCTCAAATAATTATCAGCCCAGCGATGTCCTCATCGGGGTAAATAAATACTCACATGTCACCCGCGAGCACTGTTCTGCCCCCCTAATTAACTATCAGCCCAGCCGTGTCCTCATCGGGGTAAATAAATATTCACATGTCACCCGCAAGCACTGCCCTCCTCATCCTCCTGTTTGTTGCGGCCTCCGGCGCTGACACTCTATACCAGTGGTCTTCAACCTGCGGACCTCCAGATGTTGCACAACTACAACTCTCAGCATGCCCGGACAGCCAACAGCTGTCCGGGCATGCTGGGAGTTGTAGTTTTGCAACATCTGGAGGTCCACAGGTTGAAGACCACTGCTCTATATTGTGTGGTATCCCTATGCCCGGGCTGCAATGGCGTCTCCAGCATTTATATTTAGGGGGGGGGCACATGGGGGCCAGTGACAAAATATATATATTTTTTTATATATCATAAATAAATACACACACACATATATATATTTATATATATATACACACACACACATACACACTGTGCAGAACATGTTTAATTTAAAAAATATATTTTATTTAAAATCTTCATACATTCTTGTTGCACAATTATAATTTTTTCCGTTTTTTCCGTAGATTTTTGGGTAAAATGACTGATGTCATTACAAAGTAGAATTAATGATGCAAAAAATAAGCCATCATATGGATTTTTAGGTGCAAAATTTAAGGGTTTAGATTTTTAAAAGGTGAGGAGAAAACAAAAGTGCAAAAACAGAAAAACGCTATGTCCTTAAGGGGTTAAAACTTTTGGACCCTACCATCAACTTTGATAACGGCATCTTAAGTGTTAATGTCGGACATCAGCCTGATTGGTGATGTCTGGCATTAGCCGAGGGTTCTAGCTAATGATTTATACAACACAGTGGGAGCAGACACTGTGCGTACACATACGCCTTGTGTCCTTAGGGCTCATTTACACGGATGGATCCCCGGGCTATTTTACACTGCGGATCCCCCGACAATGGACCCTACAGTGCTGCCTTTATCTGTGCCTGGTCATAACAGCAATCCTCCGCTACGAGCAGACACGCTTTGATGTGTATACTCGCACACATCGCGGCTGCTCTCGGCCTAGCTCAGAGAGCAGGAGGAGCGGCCATGATGTGGGCGAGTATACACATCAAAGCGTATCTGCTCGTAGTGGCGGAGCAGGCACATATGGAGGCAGCACTGTAGGGTCCATTGTCGGTGGATCCGCAGCGTAAAATACACTGTGGATCCACACCTGAATGAGCCCTTAGGGTACGTTCACACATACAGGATCTGCTGTATATTTTCTGCAGCTGATTTTGCTACCTATTGAAGCTAATGGGTTGCAAAATCAGCTGCACAAAATATGCAGCAAAAATATGCAGCAGATCCTGTACATGTGAATGTACCCTTAAGGGGTTAATGATAAAGTAGCAGTGTGTTCACATGTTGTCCTTCCACAGGGGTCACTTTTCCTTCCCCCCCCCCCCCCCCCCCAGTGTCCACAGGTCTCCAACAGGTCACATTACCAGAACAATTTATGGAAAAATCGCGGCAAAAATTGCGCGGCTTTACCGCAATTTACGAAAAATTGCGGTAAAACCGTGCAATTTTGCCGCGATTTTTCCCAAAAATTGTTCTGATAATGTGACCTGTTGGTGACCTGTGGACACTGGAGGGGGGAAAGTGACCCCACTGGACTGCTACTATACACATCACCCAGCCCCAGGATATACTACTGATCAGGGGGGAGAGAGGGAGGACACATGACCCAGCCCCAGGATATACTACTGATCAGAGGGGAGAGAGGGAGGACATGGGACATCACTCACCTCACATGAAGCTGCTCTGTGTTCTGGAGGCCTGTCAGCTCTCGGCCCCGCCCTCTCCAGTGCTGGGGGCGGAGCCATCATCAGGTACCTTCATCCCTGCTCTGCCTGTCTCTGCTAATGATACGCAGGGATATCCCCAGCAGCTTCAGCGGGCTCTTTACCCAGCCGGTCAGTGCGCCCCTGGCCCCGATACTAGTATCGGGACATCCCTATTTATTTTAAGTTGGGGGGGGGGCACAAGGGGGGGGCACGGCCTGATCTAGGGGGGCCATGGCCCCCTCTGGCCCCTCCCCTAGCGACGCCACTGCCGGGCTGCAATAAATAAACAAAATAAACTTTAACTCATCTCCCGTTGGTCCGGTACCGGCCTCATCTGCTTCTTGGGGATGGGAATGTCGGACAGCCATGAGCCTATCACCGGCCGCAGCGATTTTCCGCCTCGGCCGGCGATAGGCTGAGCCCACTGTCATGTAA
This sequence comes from Hyla sarda, assembly GCF_029499605.1. Lineage (NCBI taxonomy): Eukaryota > Metazoa > Chordata > Amphibia > Anura > Hylidae > Hyla > Hyla sarda. The sequence continues at coordinate 503,539,560 of NC_079190.1, forward strand.
GGAGCCGGCCAGAGCTGGCCGTTATATACCGTGGGACCGCCAAAAGTTACAAAGATACCTTGATACACACATTTGGTCATACCGCCCAGCCCTACATAGTAGTAAGTCTAATGTTATGTATAGTGTTGTAAATATAGTGTATAATGTTATGTATAGTGTTGTAAATATAGTGCATTATGTTATGTATAGGTATATAAAGTAAAAGGGACCTTTAAGGACCTTTGGAGGTATCACATGTTATGTTCACATGATGTGTTGTGTTACCCAGAGAGCACTAGTTGACCACCTGACCTGCAGCTTGACCTATGTGCTTCTTGCTCAGCCCCCCTTTATAAGAGGGGCGGCCATTACAATCTCTCTCTTACACCATCACTCCTGCTGAGGAACAGTCCACCTGGAGGCCATAAAGCCTGCACACCAGCCACAGTCAGTAAGTCATCTAATCTACGTCTGCTGTCTTTACCAAACTGAAGTCACTAGTCAAGTCAATTATAGTCAGAGAGGCTGTATTGAAGTCTGACCCAAAAGTACTGCAAGTCCCAGCAAGCTGCAAGGCCCTTTCCGTGTTACTGGTCGACTCTCTGGGATTCTGGCCGAGCTGTAAAGACTCTAACAACTGTCTAACCTCAGTAAGGCTACCGTTAACCCTTACCTGGTCTTGGACTATTATTGCCCTGTCTAACCTTGGGATAGCGGTGCTACCGTTCGGGTGCTTACCGCAAAAACCACTCTGGCGTCACGAACATTTGGGGTTTATAACACCTTGCCCTTGGGCTATACCATCTGCCCCATCCACTTACACCCTTCACACAATAACTTTGGCGTCACCACAGAACCAGAAACAATTTATAGCCACAACCAACACCAGATGATATAGATGATATACTGCACTGCTGGGGGAGATTAGTAGAAACTTCATCATATTCATCTATAGGGGATTTGTAGATATCTCAGCTTCATCTACCTGATGGTCCAGTGGGATATCCTCCTCTTCCTCTTTACAGTCCTGGTGATATAGAGGACGGGGACATCTCTCTGGGGGATTTATACTACTGGATCCATCTATAGGAAATAAACACAGTGACTGAATCCATTGTTATATGTGATGATCAGATGATGGGGGAATCTAGGAGATCCACAAACCTGCTCTCTCCTCTTACCTGGTGATGTGAGGGACTGGTGATCCTCCATCATGACCTGATCCTTGTACAGATCCTTGTGTCCTAATAAATACTCCCACTCCTCCATGGAGAAATAGACAGTGACATCCTGACACCTTATAGGAACCTGACACAGACAATGATACAATTCTCCTCCAGACACTTCATACCTTGGTGTTATTGTATAATGTCCCAGCATTCCCAGCAGCGCTCACCTCTCCAGTCAGCAGCTCAGAGATCCTGGAGGTAAGTTCTAGGATCTTCTGCTCATGTATCAGTGAATGAGGTGGAGGCTCCTCGGGGGCGGGGCTCTGGCTCCTGCTCCAGCCTCCTGACACACGGGGTGTCACACACTCACCAGACGACTTCTTCACTACTGTGTAATCCTGTGTATGGGGAGACACTGATCACTACAGAGAGAAGAAGAATCCCGCACCTTTCCACTCATTTCCCTGCTTTATTAATAGAGATACAAGGAAGGTCATGTGACCCGCTCACCTCTCCAGTGATCCAGTAGATCATCTCTAGGGTGAGGTCTAATATCCTCCCAGACATGTGGTCTCTGTCCTCCTCCATCCTTGGTGGGTAATTTTCCATCCTCTGTGAGTCCCGTATACAAGAAGCCTGAGGGAAAACAAAGTGGAGAGAGAGATGATTTTTATGCACTTATATGACGATTGAAGCGCTTTATTATGTAATTAATTAAGCACCTTATGTGGGTATAAAAACCCTCTAGTTGAATTGTGTCACTAAGCTTGAAAATGGTCCTATAGTAGGACAGAAACGTTGCTGCTTTACATGTGAGCAAATAAATCCACTTTTTTTCACGTACTGGAGGAGTGCTGCGCTTTTCTATTTATATATATATTAATTTTTTTATTTTTTTAATAATTATTTATTTATTTTTCAATTTCACCCTAAAAAGTACTAATAGTGGCGCAAAAAACAAGCCCTCATATGGGGTCTATAGGAAAAAAAATGTAAGTGTTAGAAGATGAGGAGAAAAAAACGAAAGTGCAAAAATTAAAAATCGCTACGCGCTTAAGCGTTAAAAACTGCCATCTTGTAATGACTGCGGTTTTGTCACAGATATATATACACACAACACGGGAGAGACTTAGTCGGCGCTCTCTGTTGCCCGTAGCAACCAATGAGAGTGTAAGCAGTGCGGTTGGTTGCTATGGAGACAGCTGGTCCTCAGTGTCCCCCCCCCCCATTGTCTCATCTCCCACCTCTCAGTGCAGTCCGGGGGCTTCTAGTAAGGATGTGAAGACTGTCCCTGTCATCTCCTCTTCTCTAGTCACATGTGGGGAGGACACACAGGAAGCCATTGTCCGTGCACAACATGCTCCCCTGGAAACAACATACCTTGTAATAAGGGAGCGTCTGCAAAGAGCCAGGAAAGACAGAAGCGTACACAGCTTGTGACCAAGAGACTAAGGCAGTGTTTCACAACCAGGATATGCCTCCAGCTGTGGCAAAACTACAACACCCAGCATGCCCCGACAGCCTTCGGCTGTCGGGGCATGCTGGGTGTTGTAGTTTTGCCACAGCTGGAGGCACTTCGGCTGTTAGGGAATGCTGGGAGTTGTAATTTTTCAACAGTTTGAGGCACTTCGGCTTTCCAGGCATGCTGGGTGTTGTAGTTTTGCAACAGCTGAAGGCACTTCGGCTGTTCGGGAATGCTGGGAGTTGTAATTTTTCAACAGCTGTAGGCACTTCGGCTTTCCGGGCATGCTGGAAGTTGTAGTTTTGCAACAGCTAGAGGCGCTTCAGCTTTTCGGGAATGCTGGGTGTTGTAGTTTTGCAACAGCTGGAGGCATTTCGGCTGTTCGGGAGTGCTGGGAGTTGTAGTTTTTCAACAGCTGGAGGCACTTCAGCTTTCCGGGAATGCTGGGAGTTGTAGTTTTGCAACAGATGGAGGCACTTCGGCTTTCCAGGCATGCTGGGTGTTGTAGTTTTGCAACAGCTGTAGGTGCCCTGGTTGGGAAACACTTTCCGGGTGTGCTGGGGGTTGTAGTTTTGCTACAGCTGGAGGCAACCTAGTTGACAAACACTGTCCCGGCATGCTGGGGTTGTATTTTTTTGCAATAGCTATGTAAGGCTAGGTTCACTGTTAAAAGGGGTACTCCGCTGCTCAGCGTTTGGAACAAACTGTTCCGAGCGCTGGAGCCGGCAGCTCGTGACGTCATAGCCCCGAACCCTCATGACATCATGCCCCGAGCCTTCAATGCAAGTCTATGGGAGGGGGCATAACATCAAGTTAAACAGATTTGTAAATTACTTTTGTTTAAAAATCCTAATCCTTCCAGTACTTATCATCTGCTGAATGCTTCACAGGAAGTTCTTTTCTTTTTGAATTTCGTTTCTGTCTGACCACAGTGCTCTCTGCTGACACCTCTGTCCATTTTAGCAACTGTCCAGAGCAGGGACAATTTCCCATAGCAAACCTCTCCTACTCTGGACAGTTCCCGACATGGACAGAGGTGTCAGCAGAGAGCACTGTGGTCAGACAGAAAGGAAATTCAAACAGAAAAGAACTTCCTCTGGAGCATACAGCAGCTGATCAGTTACAGGTAGGATTAAGATTTTTTTAATAGAAGTAATTTACAGATCTGTATAACTTTCTGGCACCAGTTGATTTAAAAGAGAATATTTTCCAGTGGAGTACCCCTTTAAATTCTTCTGTAAGTCATAGGGTACACAGGGGTAGTTGAAATCCCCTCGCCCATGTTTCATTGACAACCAGTTGATCGGACTCTTTTTGTCAAAAGGGCCAATGGTGAACGTGATCCACCACTGGACGCAGCCCTTTGACAAGTATAAAATGAGGTGTTACAACATATCAATTTTTTGTTTTCATGACAGTGCCCCTTTAATAGCCAGTATGATGGTAATGCACCCTGCCTGAGCTCCTCACCTCAGCCCCAAACGCGTTTCGCACCTGCTTCGTCAAGGGGGGCATGTCTTGTGGCAATCTCTCTGACCATTACCATCAGTCAGAGAGATTGCCACAAAACACGCCCCCTGACGAAGCAGGTGCGAAACGCGTTTGGGGCTGAGGTGAGGAGCTCAGGCAGGGTGCATTACCATCATACTAAGTATTAACTATCTTTGTCATTACGTTCTTATTGTAAACTCTTCTAAAACTGTATTTGGAATATTTATACCTCCTCCCACCTCGCTATCTTCTTCCTGTGTATTGTTTTACCTCTCTATGCAGGTATTTAACCTGTTTTTATCTTATATGTTTCAATAAAGATTTAATGCTTGTTACTATTTGGTCCTTTGGTCTATAGTGTTTGGTGTTGATGTGTGTAAGGACCACTGTATAGCCATTCTCACATTGGTGAAGAACAGTGGTCTTCAACCTGCGGACCTCCAGATGTTGCTAAACTACAACTCCCAGCATGCCCGGATAGCCAACGGCTGTCCGGGCATGCTGGGAGTTGTAGTTTTTCAACATCTGGAGGTCCCCAGGTTGAAGACCTCCGGTATAGAAGATATCCCGGCACTCACCAGATATGCTGGAGTATAGGTAAAAGTTTATTCCTTAAAGTGAAAGTAGTAACAGGACACGTTTCGACAACAGCCTCAGAGGAAAAGTGTGTGTGTGTGTGTGTGTGTGGCAGGGTGGGGTGGGGTGGGGGGGGGGTGACAGTGATTGAAACTTTTCTCAGGGAAGGGGTTAATTCACATTTATAAACTTTTGTTTATAAACTATTTTCCATTGGGGATTACTATAGTCCATTGAGGACTATCAGATTGCTTACACCATTCAATGCTATGCCATAGCACAGCATTGATCAGTGTTGTCGGCTCTCCGTTGCTCCAGCCTGCCGTGGCCTCCTGCAGCATTGGAGCGCTGATTGGACGGCGAGGAGCCAGGAAAGGGACACCCCGCTGTCTGCTCAGCTGATAGGGAATACGGCCCTGATTTATCAAACTTTGTGAGAGAAAAAGTGGAGCGATTTTCCCACAGCAACCAATCGCAGCTCAGGTTTCACTTTACCAGAGCTCGTTAGCTGAGCTGTGATTGGTCGCTGTGGGAAAATCTCTCTATTTTTTCTCTCACACGCAGGGACGTGCACAGGAATTTTGAGGGGCAGGGGCTTAATGTGAAAAAAAAGGGCACACCCGATCCATATGCAACTCCCTAGACCAGTGTTAACCCAAGCACGGTCCTTAAAGGACAACTGCAGCCAAAATGTAACTTATCCCCTATCCACAGGATAGGGGATAAATGTTTGATCGCGGGGGGTCCGACTGCTGGGCCCCCCTGCGATCTCCTGTACGGGGCCGCGGCTGTGCCGTGACTCTCCCGTGCATGGGGCATGCCGGCCGCAGCATGACGTTGCGGCCGACATGCCCCCTTCATACATCTCTATGGGAGAGGCGGGGAGGCAGCGTTCATGCCTCCCGCCTCCACCATAGAACTGTATGGGGAAGGGGGTAAACCGTCGAGCTCAGTGCTCGACGCTACGCGCACTAGCGCTCACAATGAGCGCTAGTGCCGGCGCCCCGTTAGTAGACCAGAATTATATCACCTGTGAAAGACTAAGGGAATCCTGAAAACGTGACCTGTTAGGGGGACTTGAGGACCGCGCTTGGGAAATCTACAGGATAGAGGATAAGTGTTTAACCCCCGCGATCTCCCTAACGGGGCCCCCGCATTAACACTCAGTGAACGTTCGACAGTTACGCACCCTCCCCGCCCTGTCCCCATACAGTTCTATGGGAGAGGCACAAACGCTGCCTCCCCGCTTCTCCGATTGAACTACACGGAGGAGGCGTGTCAGCCATGACATCACGCCACGGCTGGCACGCCCCCTGCGCGGCAGAGCTGTGGCCCCGTGCACGAGATTGCGGGGGGCCCAGCGTTTGGACCCCCCGCGATCAAACACTTATCCCCTTTAACACACCATCCACAGCTCCCCCGTTGCACTGATATAGCTTTTCTGTCCTCCGTTCCGGCCTTCTTTCTGCTTCCTGTGCACAGATCGAAACACTGCGATGAACTTATTGCCGGCCGCAGCGATTTCCCGCCTTGACCAGTGATACAATGAGCGCCGTGTCATATAACAGGCCAAGGCACCTTATATGACATGCGCTCAGCCTATTACTGACCGAGGACGGACATCACTGCGGCTGGAGATAAGCTCATGGCAGTGTCCTGGTGCTGTCCACACCTCGGGTCACACTGGGTCTGGTGCTATATAAGCTGCGTATGGACTATGCTCAGTTATCAGCTGTGGACAGTTCCAGGAGTGGGGAGAAAGGAGCCCAGATAAAAGGGGTACTCTGGGGGAATATTTCAGAAAGTTAAACAGATTTGTAAATCACTTCTATTAAAAAAATCTTTACCCTTCCAGTACTTATCCAGCCATTGGGATTTTGCTACAGATTTTTTTGCTGCAGATTTTATACTGTGGATTTTGTTACTGAATTACCAGCAGAAATTCTGCAGCAAAACGAGGGAGATTTATCAAAACCTGTCCAGAGGAAAAGTTGTCCAGTTGCCCATAGCAACCAATCAGATCGCTTCTTTCATTTTTAACAAGGCCTCTGAAAACTGAAAGCAGCGATCTGATTGGTTGCTATTGGCAACTTTTCCTCTGGACAGGTCCACAAGAAAGGTGGGACAATACAAAGATCGTAGGGACTGATGATGTGGGGAAGATACAGATGTGGAATGGCATTATTGGGGCACAGGTGCGTAACACTATTGGTTTATAGCAGTGTTTCCCAAGCAGGGTGCCTCCAGCTGTTGCAAAACTGCAACTCCCAGCATGTCCGGACAGCCTTTGGCTGAGAGTTGTAGTTTAGTACCAACTGGAGGCCCCTGGTTGGGAAACACTGGTTTATAGGGAGGGAAAGAACAACGATGCTGGACTAAGCTTATCAGGTCCTGTGGGTGGGGGACACTATGGGGGAGATTTAACAAGACCTGTCCAGAGGAAAAGGTGCCCATAGCAGCCAATCAGATCCTTTCTTTCATTTTTCAAAGGCCTTTTCAAAAGTAAAATAAGCGATCTGCTTGGTTGCTATGGGCAACTTTTCCTCTGGACCGGTCTTGTTAAATCTCCCCCATTGTGTATATCAGAATAAATAAGGAAAAAACAAAACAACACAAAAACACACGATGTGAATTCAGGTAGAAAACAGACATGGCGCACATCTACAATCTTGTATAATGATCTGACTGCTTCTCAGCATAATATCAAAAACTAACAGGTTGTTAGTATATACGTTTTGATCAAAAAGTACAAAGCCCACTCGCCACGTCAAGGCCGCCTATTTAGAGTGGGTCCCTAACGTCCCTAGCATAAAATGGCGCAGCACTGGGCGGTGACCACCACCACCGCGACACCAGTGCCCACAGGTGGGGGAAACGACCCACTGGCAGAGCAGCCCCAATGCCACTCAAACCAGTCTATGGGTTGCACCTCCCCGCAGACACGGCGCCACGGCAGCAACGGACGCCACACAGCACCACACCAGTGTGAACAGGTTGTTACAGCACACTTACCATGCTCTCCCAGTCAAACTGGGAGGCTGCCAGGAAAGAAAAGGCCCTTGTGTAGCACCGTGTCTGCGGGGGGGAGCGACCCATAGACTGGTTTGAGTGGTATTGGGGCCGCTCTGCCAGTGGGTCGTTCACCCCCCCCCCCCCCCCCCCCCCTGTGGGCACTGGTGTCGCGGCGGTGGTGGTCGCCGCCCAGTGCTACGCCATTTTATGCTAGGGACGTTAGGGACCCACTCTAAATAGGTGGCCTTGACGTGACGAGTGGGCTTGTACTTTTTGATCAAAAATGTATACTAACAACCTGTTAGTTTTTGATATTATGCTGAGAAGCAATCAGATCATTATACAAGATTGTAGATGTGCACCATGTCTGTCTTCTACCCGAACACACTATAATTTCCCTGAAGCTGCTTGTACAGAGTAGGCCAGTCCTCCCTGACAGACCACCCTGCTGATCATCACTTACTGTCACTGTGGACTCTTCTAACTCTTCTAAGTCCCCTCACACAGTCCACCCTCCCTACAGTCCTCCCTGACAGACCCGGCTGATGATCACTTACTGTCCGCTCATGGCAGCTCCAGCTGATCTTCTATCCTCTATCTCTTCCTTTCCTTTCCCAGAGAGGAGCAGGGAGGGGGAGGGGCCGTCAGCAGCAGCAGGACCCCCGGGAGACAGTGTCCAGAGAATGCCTGTATGACAAGATGTCACTTCCTAACACTTGTATCTGCTCTTCTTGTCCTCTGCTGTTATCTCTACCAGCCGTGCCTCTATACACTCCTGCCCCTGTGCCTCTATACACTCCTGCCCCTGTGCCTCTATACACTCCTGCCCCTGTGCCTCTATACACTCCTGCCCCTGTGCCTCTATACACTCCTGCCCCTGTGCCTCTATACACTCCTGCCCCTGTGCCTCTATACACTCCTGCCCCTGTGCCTCTATACACTCCTGCCCCTGTGCCTCTATACACTCCTGCCCCTGTGCCTCTATACACTCCTGCCCCTGTGCCTCTATACACTCCTGCCCCTGTGCCTCTATACACTCCTGCCCCTGTGCCTCTATACACTCCTGCCCCTGTGCCTCTATACACTCCTGCCCCTGTGCCTCTATACACTCCTGCCCCTGTGCCTCTGTGCCTTAAGGGGCAGGTGCATGAAAAGGCAGGGGCTCAAGCCCCCTTTGAGCCCTATGTGTGCACGTCCCTGCTCACACGTGTTTTTGCTGCCGTCGTCCCGACCAACCCACTTAGCTAGCCAGAATAACTTTTCTCCTACTTTAGATGCTGCGTTCAACTTTGACCGCTGCATCTAAAGGGTAAATGCCAGACATTGGCGCGATCGGCGATGTCAGGCATTAGCAGCGGGTCTTGGTTGCTGTTGGCAACCAGGAGCCAGCGAGTATAAACCCCGCTCAGCTTCATATAGCGGGATTAATAAAATGGTGTACGCTCTCTCATTTTGTTTTAAAAAGGCTGTGTTGTGCACATGACATTGCGCATGCGCAGAATAAAGATTTTCAGAGAGTAATATTAGTGAGTGAGTCGCCCTCCCTCCCCTTTCCTCCATGTAGTTTGATTACCGTAAAGCAAGAGTATTGGTGTCGTGAAGTGATGTCATCGCTCTTGCTCTAGGTAATGGCAGCCCCCAACAAAAACATTATTTATAAATTTAATAAAAAATAACGTTGCATTAAATAAAGACACATATACACAAGATTAACTTTATAAAACCATTTATTTGATAAAAGAACGTAAAATGGTAACACTTTCCCTTTAAAACAAAATTTTAGACATCAGGGGGGAGATTTATGAAAACCTGTCCAGAGGAAAAGTTGCTGAGTTGCCCATAGCAACCAATCAGATCGCTTCTTTCATTTTCCAGAGGCCTTTTCATAAATGAAAGAAGTGATTTGATTGGTTGCTATGGGCAACTCAGCAACTTTTTCTCTGGACAGGTTTTGATAAATTTCCCCCCAGAAGTTTTTGATCGGTCGGAGGTTCAGGGCTAAGACCCCTAATGTTCACTACATATTGCTGCGCACAGAATGTTGGGTGATGCACAGAGATCGCGCAGATGTCTATGGGCGGAATACCCCTTTAAGTCCCGCCCCCTCCCATATACATGAAGGAGAGGACGTGGCGTGACATCACGTCTCCACTCCAGTGGTTTCAGAGACTGGAGCAGCAGCTGGCACAGAATGGCGGGTGCTGCACAGAGATCACGCAGATGTCTATGGGCGGAATACCCCTTTAAGTCTATGAAGCTCGTCTCCTGCAATAAGTTGGATCGAGCAGCAAGCCATGGAGAGAAGTGACGAGCACTTCTCATGGTTATATCTAGTGACTAGTGTGGGTCTCAATATTGAGACCCCGAACAATGAAAACCTTTGACGTGTGGGTGACGTGTAAAAGGTTTCCTTTAAATGAAACTAATGCTGAGTTTTCTGATGGTACGCAAGACCTGTTTTCTGACCAAAACTCTTCCCACATTCTGGACACAAAAATGGCTTCTCCCCTGTGTGAACTCTCATATGTTTTACAAGACATGATTTCTGAATAAAACATTTCTCACATTCAGGACATGAAAAAGGCTTCTCCCCAGTGTGAATTTGCTCATGTTTCTCCAAACCTGACTTATTGTTAAAACATTTTCCACATTCTGTACATGTATTTGGCTTCTCTCCTGTGTGTGTTCTCAGATGGTTAACAAGAGTTATTCTTTGGGTAAAACATCTTCCACATTCTGAGCATGAAAATGGCTTCTCGCCTGTGTGAGTTTTAAGATGGTTATTAAGATGGGATTTTTGGGTAAAACGTTTCCCACATTCTGAACAAGAAAATGGCTTCTCTCCTGTGTGAGTTCTTTGATGTCTAACAAGAGCCCGCCTGACACTAAAACATTTTCCACATTCCAAACAGGGATGTGGCTTCTCCTTTGTGTGGGTTTTTAGATGTTCCGTAAGCGTTGCTTTCAAACTATAGCTTTTCCCACATACTTCGCATGAAAATGGCTTCAGTCCTGTGTGAGTTCTCAGATGATCCACAAAACGGGATTTCACACTAAAACATTTCGCACATTCAGGACATGAATATGGCAGCATCCCTGTGTGAGTTTTCTGATGCTTAAAAAGATTTGGTTTTTGACGAAACAACTTCCCACATTCTGGACATGGATATGGTCTTTCCCCTGAGTGAATTCTCAGATGATTGATAAGACATGATTTATGGCTAAAATACTTCCCACATTCTGAACATGAAAATGGCTTCTCTCCTGTGTGAGTTCTCTGATGTTCCATAAGAGTTGATTGATTTTTAAAACGTTTCCCACATTCTGCACATGACACTGGCTTCTTATTTATGTGGATTCTCTCTTGAATGGGAAGATTAGATGTGTTTTCAAAATGGTTGACACATTCAGAACCCGCAGACATTTTTCCCAGCCCAAGTCCATTTCTGTTGTTGTCAATCGGTTTTGGATTATCTTCACCAGAGTAAGATGTAAGGAGATTTACCTGGGGGCCTCTCATCCAATCTTCATCTGGGGTAAAAAAAAATGGACAATCAGTCAACAATCAACCCAAATGATTTATATGAATTGATAAAATTACAACACGTACATTGATTACAAGAATAGGTAAAAGGAGATCCAAGAAAGGGAGAGGAATCCCGCTGCCACAAGAAGTATAAGGTAAATTTATTGCACACAAAGGATCCACGCAACGCGGCTTTTTCGTCAGGCATTTTGTATTGATTACAAGAAAGCTGTGAGAGTCTGTAGAACAAAGTGACATTTAGGGGTCCCCAAGTTATGACAAACTGAATTCTTCCGCTCATGTATCTCCAACGCTTCCAAAGAGAGGGTAGTGTCAGGGTCGGCTCTGCCTATAGGCAAAATAGGCAGCTGCCTAGAGCGCCCTCTTGATGGGGGCGCCGCTCTGCCTGCCACAAAATAATTAGACAACCAGCATCCAAACCACTCACTCAGCCAGCAGCATGAGGAGGAGGTTTGTTACAGTGTGTCATCTCATTAGTAAGCTTATTACATGAGGAGGGGGCTTGTTACAGTGTGTCATCTCATTAGTAAGCTTATTACATGAGGAGGGGGCTTGTTACAGTGTGTCATCTCATTAGTAAGCTTATTACATGAGGAGGAGGTTTGTTACAGTGTCTCACCCCAGTAGTAAATTGGGGCATGTGAAAGGGCAGGCCAATGAGTAAAGGGGGAGGCAAAATTAGCTTTTGCCTAGGGTGGCAAAAATCCTTGCACCAGCCCTGGGGAGTGTCGAGCCTGCGCTCTATGCACATTTAAAGGGGTACTCCGGTGAGAATTTTATTTTATTTTTTTAATCAACTGGTGCAAGAAAGTTAAACAGATTTGTAAATTACTTCTATTTAAAAATCTTAAGCTGTCCAGTACTTATCAGTTGCTGTATACTACAGAGGAAGTTGTGTAGTTCTTTCCAGTCTGACCACAGTGCTCTCTGCTATAGGTTTGCTATAGGGATTTGCTCCTACTCTGGACAGTTCCTGACATGGACAGAGGTGTCAGCAGAGAGCACTGTGGTCAGACAGAAAAGAAATGTAAAAAAAAAATAATAACTTCCTGTGGAGCATACAGCAGCTGATAAGTACTGGCTGTCACGCCCCCTCCCATAAACTTGCATTGATGGGGTGTGGCGTGACATTGTGAGGGGGCGGGGCTATGATGTCAAGAGCTCCTGGCGCCGTCTCCAGAGTACCCCAGAGAGCTCTGTATTCCAAAAAGAAAAAAATTTCCCCTGTAATATTCAGCAGCTAATAAGTACTGGAAGGATTAAGATTTTTTAATAGAAGTCATTTACAAATCTTTTAACCTTTCTGGCACCAGTTGATTTAAAAAAAAAAAAAAAAAAAATTCCACTGGAGTACCCTTTTAATGTCCCGGGAATGTCGCCTCTTACCTGATGATGTAAGATACGGGTGATCCATCACGATATCCTTGTATCTTTCCAAATACTTCCACAACTTCACAGAATAGTCAACTGTTTTATTTTGACACCGTAGAGGAACCTGTAAAAAGCAAAAATGGTCAGGACCTCAAAACAAAAAAACACAAAAATAATGGTTGCCACCCAAAAGCAAAGGCCCAAAAACTACAGCAGGGCTCTACAAATACTACAACACGAAGAATGAATACAGTGTCTGCCTCCAAGGGCGCACGTTTCTGCTATGTTTCTCTAGGAGAGGGGGGGCCCCAACTTGGTTTGTCCCATTGGTGAGAAGCTGTACAGAACTCCTCCCTCCAGAGAACTGAATTGTCACATCCCACCCCCTCAATGCAAGTGTATGTGAGGGGGCGGGACAATGCAGATCTCTGGAGAGAGGAGTTCTGTACAGTTTCTCAGTTCTATAAGCTTAAAGGGGTTCTCCAGGAAAAACTTTTTTATATATATCAACTGGCTCCAGAAAGTTAAACAGATTTGTAAATTACTTCTATTAAAAAATCTTAATCCTTTCAGTACTTATGAGCTTCTGAAGTTAAGGTTGTTCTTTTCTGTCTAAATCCTCTCTGATGACACCTGTCTCGGGAAACGCCCAGTTTAGAAGCAAATCCCCATAGCAAACCTCTTCTAAACTGGGCGTTTCCCGAGACAGGTGTCATCAGAGAGGACTTAGACAGAAAAGAACAACCTTAACTTCAGAAGCTCATAAGTACTGAAAGGATTAAGATTTTTTAATAGAAGTAATTTACAAATCTGTTTAACTTTCTGGAGCCAGTTGATATATATAAAAAAAAGTTTTTCCTGGAATACCCCTTTAACCCCTTAACGACGCAGGACATATATTTACGTCCTGCGCCGGCTCCCGCGATATGAAGCGGGATCGCGCCGCGATCCCGCTTCATATCGCGTCGGTCCTGGCGCTCATCAACGGCCAGGACCCGCGGCTAATACCACACATCGCCGATCGTGGCGATGTGTGGTATTAACCCTTTAGAAGCGGCGGTCAAAGCTGACCGCCGCTTCTAAAGCGAAAGTGAAAGTGACCCGGCTGCTCAGTCGGGCTGTTCGGGACCGCGCGCGGTGAAATCGCGGCGTCCCGAACAGCTGGCAGGACACCGGGAGGGCCCTATCCTGTCTCCTCGGTGTCCGATCGGCGAATGACTGCTCCGTGCCCGAGATCCAGGCAGGAGCAGTCAAGCGCCGATAACACTGATCACAGGCGTGTTAATACACGCCAGTGATCAGCATGAGAGATCAGTGTGTGCAGTGTTATAGGTCCCTATGGGATAACAATGATCAGTATGAGAGATCAGTGTGTGCAGTGTTATAGGTCCCTATGGGATAACAATGATCAGTGTGTGCAGTGTTATAGGTCCCTATAGGATAACAATGATCAGTGTGTGCAGTGTTATAGGTCCCTATGGGATAACAATGATCAGTGTGTGCAGTGTTATAGGTCCCTATGGGACCTATAACACTGCAAAAAAAATGTAAAAAAAGTGTTAATAAAGGTCATTTAACCCCTTCCCTAATAAAAGTTTGAATCACCCCCCTTTTCCCATAAAAAAAATAAAACTGTGTAAAAAAAAAAAAATAAACATATGTGGTATCGCCGCGTGCGTAAATGTCCGAACTATAAAAATATATAATTAATTAAACCGTACGGTCAATGGCGTACGCGCAAAAAAATTCAAAAGTCAAAAAAAGCGCATTTTTGGTCACTTTTTATACCATTAAAAAATGAATAAAAAGTGATCAAAAAGTCCGATCAAAACAAATATCATACCGATAAAAACTTCAGATCACGGCGCAAAAAATTAGTCCTCATACCGCCCTGTACGTGGAAAAATAAAAAAGTTATAGGGGTCAGAAGATGACATTTTTAAACGTATACATTTTCCTGCATGTAGTTATGATTTTTTCCAGAAGTGCGACAAAATCAAACCTATATAAGTAGGGGATCATTTTAACCGTATGGACCTACAGAATAATGATAAGGTGTCATTTTTACCGAAATATGCACTGCGTAGAAACGGAAGCCCCCAAAAGTTGCAAAATGGCGTTTTTTCTTAGATTTTGTCGCACAATGAATTTTTTTTCCGTTTCGCCGTGCATTTTTGGGTAAAATGACTAATGTCACTGCAAAGTAGAATTGGTGACGCAAAAAATAAGCCATAATATGGATTTTTAGGTGGAAAATTGAAAGGGTTATGATTTTTAAAAGGTAAGGAGGAAAAAACGAAAGTGCAAAAACGGAAAAACCCTGAGTCCTTAAGGGGTTAAGCTTATGTGCCAAAGTCAGCTCTTATATGTACGTGTATACAGCAGACACACTATATACTGTATTACACATGTATTATGTATATAACTGTATTACATAACTATACACACTATATACTGTATAACACATGTATTATGTATATATAACTATTATATAACTATACACACTATATACTGTATAACATATGTATTATATATATATAACTATTACATATCAACTAAAGATTTATTCCCAGGTTAAAAACTTGTCCACCATCTTACTGGGTTTGATTCACATTAAAAGAAATATGAAGAGTGAGCGTAGAAAAAGTGTAATCTAAAAGGTGTAAACATCATTGTCCCAGTATATACGCAACATACACAGGAAAAGTGAAGACAGCGACAAAGATTACAATATCTTATAATTCCTTCTACTTCCAGTCACCTCAGAGATGTTCTAGTCACCATACATGGACCCTCCACACACTCAGGTCTCTATCTCCAGTCAGTGTCTCCAGTGTCCCAAGTATATTCTCCTGGTAAGTTCCCACCATAGGAGCCATGCTGGGGTCTTTTATACCCTTTTCACCATCAGATTGGCCTCCCCTCCCCACCTACAATATGTAAAGTAAGAATGATGGGGCCAGAACCTGTCCAACCAGTTTTAGCATTCTATGGCCTCCTGGGATCAGCCTTCATTTACACATTGTATTGCAGGGTGGAGACATATTGGTCACACCCCTATTTACATCTGTAAGAGATACCGGGGATACTCCGAGACCTTTTCACATGATAATCAGGGGAAACAATCAGCATTTTGCCTCCTGATGAGGAACATGGCCCCATAGGACCCACCCAACTTTACTCTAAAATAAATACACAACTGAGCTGTGTATAAAATCCTTCACAATGTTTTAGTAAAAGGTTATATAAATTATAATTAATTCTGAAATAAAATTCACCAAGAATAAATTGCTAAATAATTTTGACTAAAATACCAAATACTCAAACCAAAGTAGTAGTAATAAAATACCAAAACTATAATAATAAACATGTCCACACATGAGTTCCCTTCTCCTAATCTTCACCACAGGCTGACTGAGCTGGAGACACCAGAGTCCTGTATTTAGGGGGAAAAAACCTGTTCCCGCCATTGGGCCTGTAGCCAATCAGAATGCTGTTGGGGGGTAGAAGCATCGCTGGGCAGAATCTGGATGTCCAATCAGCAGGGCCGGTTTTAGGCTTAGCGTAGCCCTAGGCAAAATCTAAAGTGGGGCCCCAAAAGTCGTATTAGTGCTCTAACCAGATTTGCAAATTTTTGGTCACTTCAAATACCATAAAAGATATCTAAAAAGCAATTGAAAAGTCCCATCAAAACAAAAATGGTCACGATTAAAACCACAAATCACAGCGCAAAAAATGACCCTCATACATCCCCATATACAGAAAAATAAAAGAATTATAGGGATCCGAATAGTACAATTTTATATTTTTGTATAGTTCCCCCACATTAAGTTGTAGTTCCCCCACATTAAGTAGACAGTATAGTTCCCCCCACTGTTACGCCTAGCGCTCCGGGTCCCCGCTCCTCCCCGGAGCGCTCACGGCGTCTTTCTCCCTGCAGCTCCCCGGTCAGTCCCGCTGACCGGGAGCGCTGCACTGTCATGGCCGTTGGGGATGCGATTCGCACAGCGGGACGCGCCCGCTCGCGAATCGCATCCCAGGTCACTTACCCGTCCCCTGCTGTCATGTGCTGGCGCGCGCGGCTCCGCTCTCTAGGGCGCGCGCGCGCCAGCTCCCTGAGACTTAAAGGGCCAGTGCACCAATGATTGGTGCCTGGCCCAATTAGCTTAATTGGCTTCCATCTGCTCCCTGCCTTTATCTGACCTCCTCCCATGCACTCCCTTGCCGGATCTTGTTGCCTTGTGCCAGTTAAAGCGTTTTGTGTGTCCAAAAGCCTGTGTACCAGTACTTCTGCTATCCACCCTGACTACGAACCTTGCCGCCTGCCCCCGACCTTCTGCTACGTCCGACCTTGCTTCTGTCTACTCCCTTGTACCGCGCCTATCTTCAGCAGCCAGAGAGGTTGAGCCATTGCTAGTGGATACGACCTGGTCATTACCGCCGCAGCAAGTCCATCCCGCTTTGCGGCGGGCTCTGGTGAAAACCAGTAGTGACTTAGAACCGGTCCACTAGCACGGTCCACGCCAATCCCTCTCTGGCACAGAGGATCCACCTCCTGCCAGCCGGCATCGTGACAGTAGATCCGGCCATGGATCCCGCTGAAGTTCCTCTGCCTGTTGTCGCCGACCTCCCCACACTGGTCGCCCAGCAAGCCCGACAGATTGCCCAACAAGATCACCAGCTGTCGTACTTGACCACCATGACTCAGCAACTCCAGTCGCAGCTACAGCAGATTCAGTCTCAGCTACAGCAGCAGCAACCATCTCCTCCGCCAGCTCCTGCACCTCTTCCGCAGCGAGTGGCCACTCCTAGCCTCCGCCTGTCCTTGCCGGACAAATTTAATGGGGACTCTAAGTTTTGCCGTGGTTTTCTTTCGCAATGTTCCCTGCATTTGGAGATGATGTCGGATCAGTTTCCTACTGAAAGGTCTAAGGTGGCTTTCGTAGTCAGCCTTCTGTCTGGAAAAGCCCTGTCATGGGCCACACCGCTCTGGGACCGCAATGACCCCGTCACTGCCTCTGTACACTCCTTCTTCTCGGAAATTCGAAGTGTCTTTGAGGAACCTGCCCGAGCCTCTTCTGCTGAGACTGCCCTGCTGAACCTGGTCCAGGGTAATTCTTCCGTTGGCGAGTACGCCATACAATTCCGTACTCTTGCTTCTGAACTATCCTGGAATAATGAGGCCCTCTGCGCGACCTTTAAAAAAGGCCTATCCAGCAACATTAAAGATGTTCTGGCCGCACGAGAAACTCCTGCTAACCTGCATGAACTCATTCATCTAGCCACTCGCATTGACATGCGTTTTTCTGAGAGACATCAAGAGCTCCGCCAGGAAAAAGACTTAGATCTCTGGACACCTCTCCCACAGTCTTCACTGCAATCTGCGCCTAGGCCTCCCGCCGAGGAAGCCATGCAAGTGGATCGGTCTCGCCTGACCCTGGAAGAGAGGAATCGCCGTAAGGAAGAGAATCTTTGTCTGTACTGTGCCAGTACCGAACATTTTTTGGTGGATTGCCCTATCCGTCCTCCACGTCTGGGAAACGCACGCTCGCACCCAGCTCTCGTGGGTGTGGCGTCTCTTGATGCTAAGTCGGCTTCTCCACGTCTCACGGTGCCTGTACGGATTTCTACTTCAGCCAGCTCTTCCCTCTCAGCCGTGGCCTGCCTGGATTCTGGTGCCTCTGGGAATTTTATTCGGGAGTCCTTGGTGAATAAATTCCGCATTCCGGTGACCCGTCTTGTCAAGCCACTCCACATTTCCGCGGTCAACGGAGCCAGGTTGGATTGCACCGTGCGTTACCGCACGGAGCCCCTCCTAATGTGCATCGGACCTCATCACGAGAAAATTGAATTTTTGGTCCTTCCCAATTGCACTTCCGAAATTCTCCTTGGACTACCCTGGCTTCTACACCATTCCCCAACCCTGGACTGGTCCACTGGGGAGATCAAGAGTTGGGGTCCCTCTTGTTCCAAGGACTGCCTTAAACCGGTTCCCAGTACTCCCTGCCGTGACCCTGTGGTTCCTCCTGTATCCGGTCCCCCTAAGGTCGTTAGGGACTCTGCCTGCCACAGAAAATGCCTCTCCCCCCCTCCCAGTCCACTCAGGCAAGCCTCGGTGCCTCCTCATGGCCCTCGTCCTGGTGTCACACTGCCCCGTGCCAGGCCTCGCCCTCTGCCCTCCCTCCCCATTCCCACTCCTGCTGTACTGCCTGCCATTGAGGAAACCATCCATTCCTTCCCGGTGTCCTCATCCCAGGGGAGGCAGTCACCGGACAAAAAAAAGGGGAGACCTAAGGGGGGGGGTACTGTTACGCCTAGCGCTCCGGGTCCCCGCTCCTCCCCGGAGCGCTCACGGCGTCTTTCTCCCTGCAGCTCCCCGGTCAGTCCCGCTGACCGGGAGCGCTGCACTGTCATGGCCGTTGGGGATGCGATTCGCACAGCGGGACGCGCCCGCTCGCGAATCGCATCCCAGGTCACTTACCCGTTCCCGTCCCCTGCTGTCATGTGCTGGCGCGCGCGGCTCCGCTCTCTAGGGCGCGCGCGCGCCAGCTCCCTGAGACTTAAAGGGCCAGTGCACCAATGATTGGTGCCTGGCCCAATTAGCTTAATTGGCTTCCATCTGCTCCCTGCCTTTATCTGACCTCCTCCCATGCACTCCCTTGCCGGATCTTGTTGCCTTGTGCCAGTGAAAGCGTTTTGTGTGTCCAAAAGCCTGTGTACCAGTACTTCTGCTATCCACCCTGACTACGAACCTTGCCGCCTGCCCCCGACCTTCTGCTACGTCCGACCTTGCTTCTGTCTACTCCCTTGTACCGCGCCTATCTTCAGCAGCCAGAGAGGTTGAGCCGTTGCTAGTGGATACGACCTGGTCATTACCGCCGCAGCAAGTCCATCCCGCTTTGCGGCGGGCTCTGGTGAAAACCAGTAGTGACTTAGAACCGGTCCACTAGCACGGTCCACGCCAATCCCTCTCTGGCACAGAGGATCCACCTCCTGCCAGCCGGCATCGTGACACCCACATTAGGTTGGCAGTATAGTTCCCCCACATTAGGTAGACAGTATAGTTCCCCCACATTAGGTAGACAGTATACAGTGGGGATCAAAATTTTGGGCACCCCAGGTAAAAATTTGTATTAATGTGCATAAAGAAGCCAAGGAAAGATGGAAAAATCTCCAAAAGGCATCAAATTACAGATTAGACATTCTTATAATATGTCAACAAAAGTTAGATTTTATTTCCATCATTTACACTTTCAAAATAACAGAAAACAAAAAAATGGTGTCTGCAAAAGTATGGGCCCCCTGCAGAGTTAATATCTTGTACTGCCCCCTTTGGCAAGTATCACAGGTTGTAATCGCTTTTTGTAGCCAGCCAAGAGTCTTTCAATTCTTGCTTGAGGTATCTTTGCCCATTCTTCCTTACAAAAGTCTTCCAGTTCTTTGAGATTTCTGGGCTGTCTATCATGCACTGCTCTTTTAAGGTCTATCAATAGATTTTCAATTATGTTGAGGTCAGGAGATTGTGAAGGCCATGACAAAACCTTCAGTTTATGCCTCTTGATGTAATCCCCCATGGATTTCGAGGTGTGTTTAGGATCATTATGGATCATTATTTTATTGAATCTGTTTTTCCTTCTACTCGTGAGATGTTCCCTGTGCCACTGGCTGCAATACAACCCCAAAGCATGATTGATCAGCCCCCATGCTTAACAGTTGGACAGAGGTTCTTTTCATTAAATTCTGTTCCCCTTCTTCTCCAAACGTACCTTTGCTCATTCCGGACAAAAAGTAAAATTTTAACCTCATCGGTCCACAGAACTTGTTTCCAAAATGCATCAGGCTTGTCTATATGTTCATTTGCAAAGTTTAAACGCTGATTTTTGTGGTGAGTACGTAGAAGAGGTTTTCTTCTGATGACTCTTCCATGAAGACCATATTTCTACAAGTATCTCTTTATAGTGGAATAGTGTACCACAACTCCAGTGTCTGCCAGATATTTCTGGAGGGATTGTGCAGTCAAACGCGGTTTTGAATAGTTTTTCTTATAATCCTATGAGCTGTTCTGTCTGATATTTTTCTTGGTCTTCCAGATCTTGCTTCCACTGTTCCTGATGACTGCCATTTCTTAATTACATTCCGAACAGAGGATATTGACATCTGAAAATGTTTTGCCATCTTCTTATAACCTTCTCCAGCTTTGTGAGTGTCAACTATTTTCAGTTTCAGATTTCTAGACAACTGCTTAGAAGAACCCGTGGTGCTGATTGCTAGGGTAAGGTCAGATGAGTCTGGGCATTTAAAACCTTTGAGATTGACATCACCTGGTCTTCCCAGATGATGATTGAGAACAATCCATGACACTGGCAGGTCTCAGCTTTTCAAAGGGGGCAGTGCATACTATAAATTCTGCAGGGTGCCCAAACTTTTGCAGACGCCAATTTTTTTGTTTTTCTGTTAGTTTGAAAGTGTAAATGATGGAAATAAAATCTAACTTTTGTTGACATATTATAAGAATGTCTAATGTGTAAATTGATGCCTTTTGGAGGTTTTTCCATCTTTCCTTGGCTTCTTTAAGCTATCAGACTGCATATACCATTCAATGCTATACCATAGCACAGCATTGATCAGTGTTATCGGCGCTCCATTGCTCCAGCCTGACGTGGCCTCCTGCAGCATTGGAGCGCTGATTGGATGGCAAGGAGCCAGGAAAGGGAAACCCCGCTGTCCGCTCAGCTGATAGGGAATACGGCCCTGATTTATCAAACTTTGTGAGAGAAAAAGTGGAGTGATTTTCCCACAGCAATCAATCGCAGCTCAGTTTACACTTTACCATAGCTCGTTAGCTGAGCTGTGATTAGTCGCTGTGGGAAAATCTCTGTATTTTTTCTCTCACATGTTTTCACTGCCGTCGTCCCGATCAACCCACTTAGCTAGCCGGAATAATTTTTCTCCTATTTTAGACGCAGCGATCAACTTTGACCGCTGCATCTAAAGGGTAAATGCCAGACATTGGTGCAATCGGCGATGTCAGGCATTAGCAGCAGCTCTTGGTTGCTTATGCCAACCAGGAGCCAGAAAGTATAAACCCCACTTAGCTTCATACAGCGGGATTAATAAAATGGCGTAAGCCCTCTCCTTTTGTTTTAAAAAGGCTGTTGTAAAGCCGAGCGCTCCGGGTCCCGCATCCATCCCGGAGCACTCACGGCGTATCTCCTCCTGCAGCGCCTCGGTCTTTCCCTCTGACCGGGAGCGCTGCTTCAGTGCCGCCGGCGAGGATGCGATCCGCATGGCGGCACAAGTCTGCCCGCGGGTTGCATCCCGTTCCTCTTACCTCCCTATGCCTTCTGTGTCCTCCCGGCGTGCGCGGCCCCGCTCTCTAGGGCGCACGTGCGCCGGCTCTCTTAAATTTAAAGGGCCAGTGCACCATTAATTGGTGCCTGGCCCAATTACTGTTTTTCCTATAAAACATCACTTCCCCTTTCTGTCCTTGCCGGATCTTGTTGCCTAGTGCCTAGTGAAAGCGTTTCCAGTGTGTCCTTTGCCTGTGTTTCCAGAACCTTTGCTGTTGCCCCTGACTACAAACCTTGCCGCCTGCCCTGACCGTCTGCTACGTCTGACCTTGCTTTGCCTTGTCCTATTGTACCGCGCCATCTCAGCCGCCAGAGGGGTTGAGTCGCTATCGGGTGGAACGACCTGGGGGTTACCTGTCGCAGCAAGTCCATCCCGCTTTGCGGCGTGCTCTGGTAAATACCAGTAACCCCTTAGACTCCGTTCCCCTGGTACGACCCACGCCATCACCTCTCTGGCACAGAGGATCCACCTCCAGTGTCCTCACCATCCGCCAGCCCAGATCCTGACAGTAGATCCAGCCATGGATTCCGCTGAAGTGCCGCTACCAAGCCTTGGAGACCTCACCTCCGTTGTGACCCAACAGTCTCAACAAGTAGTCCAACAAGGACATCAGTTGTCACAACTGACTGCAATGGTTCAGCAACTCCTGCCTCTACAGTCATCTTCTCCGCCAGCTCCTCAACCGCAAGCTGCCGCTTCCAGCACCAGAGTCCGTCTTGCTCTTCCGGACAAGTTTGACGGGGACTCTAAGTTGTGCCGTGGCTTCCTAACCCAGTGTTCTCTGAACTTGGAGCTGTTGGCTAACCAATTTCCTACGGAACGGTCAAAGTTGGCATTCGTGGTCAGCTTACTCTCTGGAAAGGCATTGTCTTGGGCCACACCACTTTGGGACCGCAACGATCCTGCCACCGTTTTAGTCCAGACCTTCTTTTCAGAAGTACGCTCTGTCTTTGAGGAACCAGCCCGGGTTTCTTCAGCCGAGACGGCTTTGTTAAACCTTGTCCAAGGAAACTCTACAGTGGGTGATTACACCATTCAGTTTCGGACTCTTGCCTCAGAATTAGCCTGGAATAATGAGGCTCTCTGCGCGACCTTCAAGAAAGGTTTATCCAGCCACGTCAAAGATGTTCTGGCTGCACGAGAGATACCCTCAACCCTGTCTGAACTAATTCTTTTGGCCACCCGCATTGACATGCGTTTTTCAGAAAGGCGACAGGAGCTATGCCAAGAAAAGGATCTTGTTCACACCAGGCGGTGTCCCCGCCTAACTCCTTTCTTTAAGCATCCGCTGCAACCTGTTACTGTGCCTTCCGCCGAGGAGGATATGCAACTGGATCGGTCTCGCCTGACCCAACTTGAGAGGACTCGCCATAGGAATGAGAATCTTTGCCTTTACTGTGCGAGCTCCGAGCATTTCCTAAAGGACTGTCCTCTTCGTCCTCCGCGTCTGGGAAGACGCACGCACATAGTAAACGTGGGAGAGGCGTTACTGGGTGTGGATTCAACCTCTCAACGCCTGACTATTCCTGTACGGATTTCTTTGCCCGCTAAAACTGCCTTTTCTGCCGTGGCCTTTCTGGACTCTGGTTCAACAGGAAATTTCATTGAGGCCTCATTAGTCAACAGATTCAACATCCCTGTGACCTGTCTCGACAAGCCTCTCTTCATTTCCTCCGTGAGTGGACAGAATCTGGACTGTACCGTGCGCTATCGCACAGAGCCCTTGCACATGAACGTAGGTGTCCTCCATCATGAGGAGATTGAATTCTTTGTGCTTCCCAACTGTACTTCTGAAGTTCTACTTGGCTTGCCTTGGCTCCAGCGCCACTCACCTACGCTCGACTGGTCTTCTGGGGATATTAGAAGTTGGGGTCCTAACTGTCACATGCAATGTCTTAAAACCTTACCCATCAGTCAACCATCGCTTCGCCTCTGCCAGGCCTGCCTAAGGCATACCAGGACTTTTCCGATGTTTTTTGTAAAAAGCAAGCCGAGTTTTTACCACCACACAGACCCTTTGACTGCCCTATTGACTTGCTTCCTGGTACTTCTCCGCCTCGTGGCAGGATTTATCCTCTCTCTGCCCCAGAGACCCAAGCCATGTCCGAGTATGTTCAAGAAAATCTAAAAAAAGGATTCATCAGGAAATATTCTTCTCCTGCTGGAGCAGGCTTCTTCTTCGTTGCTAAGAAAGATGGTTCCCTACGTCCATGCATCGATTACCGCGGTTTAAATAAAATTACAGTTAAGAACCGTTATCCACTCCCCCTTATCTCTGAATTGTTTGACCGTCTGCGGGGAGCAAAAATTTTCACCAAACTGGATCTAAGAGGGGCTTATAATCTTATCCGTATACGTGAAGGAGACGAGTGGAAGACTGCATTCAACACCCGTGACGGACACTTTGAATATCTTGTCATGCCTTTTGGCCTTTGCAATGCCCCTGCAGTCTTCCAGGACTTTGTCAATGAGATTTTTCGTGACATGCTCTATACCTGTGTAGTAGTCTATCTGAATGATATTCTTATTTTTTCTTCCTACTCTGAGGAACATCGCCTCCATGTCCGTCAGGTGTTACAGCGCCTACGCAAAAATCATCTCTATGCTAAGATTGAAAAATGTCTCTGTGAACGTAGCAGTCTACCTTTCCTGGGTTACTTAGTGTCAAGCCAAGGCCTTCAAATGGATCCCGACAAGCTTTCTGCTGTCCTGGATTGGCCACAACCCTCTGGACTGCGAGCTATCCAACGCTTCCTCGGGTTCGCTAACTACTATCGTCAATTTATTCCCCACTTCTCCACCATCGTTGCACCTATTGTAGCATTGACCAAGAAATATGCAAACCCGAGGTCCTGGCCACCAATGGCTGAGGAAGCCTTTAACCTTCTCAAGGCTGCCTTCGCTTCTGCACCTGTTCAGTCCAGGCCTGATCCCTCGAGACCTTTTATCCTCGAAATGGACGCTTCTTCTGTCGGCGCCGGTGCCGTTTTAACTAAAAAAAACGCTACTGGAAAAAAATCACACTTGTGGTTTTTTCTCCAAAACTTTCTCTCCTGCAGAAAAAAATTATTCGATTGGTGATCGTGAACTTTTAGCCATAAAATTGGCACTTGAGGAGTGGAGACATCTTTTGGAAGGCTCCATGCATCCCATCATCATTTTCACGGATCATAAAAATTTATCGTATCTCCAGACTGCCCAGCGATTAAATCCTCGCCAAGCTAGATGGACATTGTTTTTTGCTCGCTTCAATTCTGAAATCCATTTTCATCCAGCCGACAAGAACATCAGGGCTGACGCACTATCGCGTTCCACCGATGTCTCCGAATCTGAAGCCCCTCCACAGCACATCATACCTCCTGAGTGTCTCATCTCCTCCGCTCCAACTACTCTTGTGCAAGTTCCTCCAGGGAAGACCTGTGTACCTCCACGCCTTCACCTCAAAATTCTTAAATGGGGTCACTCTTCTCTTCTGGCCAGACAGGCTGGTGTCAAGAAGTCGCTGCAGTTGATTTCTAGACATTATTGGTGGCCTTCCTTGGAGAGGGATGTGACTGATTTTGTTCGGGCTTGCACTACCTGTGCCCAGAAGACTCCACGCCAGAAGCCGGCAGGGCTCCTCCTTCCTTTACCTATACCTGAACAGCCATGGTCCCATATTGCTATGGACTCCATCACCGATCTGCCACCATCCCGCAATAATACAGTCATCTGGGTGGTCGTTGATCGTTTTTCTAAAATGGCTCATTTTGTTCCTCTGCCGGGTCTTCCTTCTGCGCCACAATTGGTGAAACTATTTTTTCTTCATATTTTTCGCTTCCATGGGCTTCCCACGCACATCGTCTCAGACAGAGGCATCCAATTTGTTTCTAAATTTTGGAGGGCACTCTGCACTCAATTAAAGATCAAACTAAATTTTTCTTCTGCTTACCACCCTCAATCCAACGGTCAAGTGGAGAGAGTAAATCAGATACTTGGTGACTACCTGCGACATTTTGTCTCCTCTCGCCAAGATGATTGGGTGGACCATCTGCCCTGGGCTGAATTTTCGTACAATTTTAAAAACTCTGAATCTTCTTCCAAGTCCCCATTTTTTTTTAATATAACTGTTTATTTTATTTTTACAAGAAAAATAACATAATAAAGTAATAAAATAACATAGCATATTAACAGTACATAAGATATATAAAATTGTCGTAAAGTCACAGCTGTCATCAATCAAGGTCTGTAGAAGAATATATAAAGCAGTTCAACCAGTATCTTTGATGGGGTCAAAGAGAGAGAGAAAGTATTCAAGAAGATCATTAATCCAACAAAAAGGCATACTGTGCTCCTTTTGATATGTAGGTATGTAATGGCAGGAAGCCAAACTCAATTGTTATGCACTATGTTAATGAACCTAAACATAGGTAGCAAGTTAAAGTAAGAGGCTTATACAGTATTTACGGTTATTTACGTCACTTATATATGTGACATTCACTGTTTGGTTGCTCCTGGTGGCTATGTGGCACACACTGCCCGTGACCTGCTGGGCATCGCAGGCACGGCTATGAAGGCTCTCTGGCCAGTTCTGACCCGGCCCATTGTTAGAATATCCTAATTCAATTATTTGTTTGAGACATAGTGGACTGCAGTTAAAACCATGTGCTGGGGGGGGGTGACAGAACTGGGTCAGAACTGGCCAGAGTGACGTTAGCACCCCACGTGAGAACCACGTATATAGTGGCATTACCACCTTGGGGGTGTTCATACCTATTTGATATACAATACAGGGTCCACACCATATAGCCCACTCAAGAGGGAGTTATATCCCCTGATGTAGTAAGACAGCAAGATATACAGTGGTCCCTCAACATACGATGGTAATCCGTTTCAAATGGACCATCGTTTGTTGAAACAATCGTATGTTGAGGGATCCGTGCAATGTAAAATATAGGACAGTGGTCTACAACCTGCGAACCTACAGATGCTGCAAAACTACAACACCCAGCATGCCCGGACAGCCGTTGGCTGTCCGGGCATGCTGGGTGTTGTAGTTTTGCAACATCTGTAGGTCCGCAGGTTGAAGACCACTGGTATTGGAGGTTATACTCACCTGCCCCCGCCGCTCCGGACCGTTACCACTCGTCCTATTGGATGACGGGACGGCGTGCTCAGCGACGTGATGACGACGATGGAGAGCGCCGACGATGCAGGGGATCCCGAAGAGGACGCTCCAGAGCCCCGAGGACAGGTAAGTGATCGTCAGCGGACCACACGGGGCACCGTGAACGGCTATCCGGGGGCAGCTGAAGCAGTCTGCGCTGCCGGATAGTCGTTTATGCGATGGCCCCGACATACAAAAGCATCGTATGTTGATGCTGCCTTCAACATGCGATGGCCTCTGAGAGGTCGGGGCCATCATAGGTCGGGGGGTCACTGTATAGGCCTGTGGAGGGTGGCACTATATCACCTAGATAGACAATCTTAATCACTGTTGAGTACTCATGGTGGCCATATCGGCTATGACCCAAAAGCACTGATCTCCAGATACTCAATTGACATCAGTGGTACTGTAATTTTAAACGTGTGTATCTCACCTTTTTGTTGTATTTATATGAACACATTAAAAGTTAAGTTTTAGTGTATTTGTAGCACATGTGATTCAGAGGTCATTGACTTAACCCCCTAGGGTTAACTGCTGCTCTAGTCTCGGAAACCGCTGCGTCCCCACAGACATGAAGGAGAGGACGTGGCGTGACATCACGTCTCCACTCCAGTGGTTTCAGAGACTGGAGCAGCAGCAGGGACAGAATACTGGGTGCTGCACAAAGATCGCGCAGATGTCTGTGGGCGGAATACCCCTTTAAGTCCCGCCCCCTCCCATAGACATGAAGGAGAGGACGTGGCGTGACATCACGTCTCCACTCCAGTGGTTTCAGAGACTGGAGCAGCAGCTGGCACAGAATGGCGGGTGCTGCACAGAGATCATGCAGATGTCTATGGGCGGAATACCCCTTTAAGTATATGAAGCTCGTCTCCTGCAATAAGTTGGATCGAGCAGCAAGCCATGGAGAGAAGTGACGAGCACTTCTCATGGTTATTTCTAGTGATTGGTGTGGGTCTCAATATTGAGACCCCGAACAATGAAAACCTTTGACGTGTGGGTGACGTGTAAAAGGTTTCCTTTAAATGACACTAATGCTGAGTTTTCTGATGGTACGCAAGACCTGTTTTATGACCAAAACTCTTCCCACATTCTGGACACACAAATGGCTTCTCCCCTGTGTGAACTCTCATATGTTTTACAAGACATGATTTCTGAATAAAACATTTCTCACATTCAGGACATGAAAAAGGCTTTGCCCCAGTGTGAATTCGCTCATGTTTCTCCAAACCTGACTTATTGTTAAAACATTTTCCACATTCTGTACATGTATTTGGCTTCTCTCCTGTGTGTGTTCTCAGATGGTTAACAAGAGATATTCTTTGGGTAAAACATCTTCCACATTCTGAGCATGAAAATGGCTTTTGAGTTTTGAGATGGTTATTAAGATGTGATTTTTGGGTAAAACGTTTCCCACATTCTGAACAAGAAAATGGCTTCTCTCCTGTGTGAGTTCTTTGATGTGTAACAAGAGCCCGCCTGATACTAAAACATTTTCCACATTCCAAACAGGGATGTGGCCTCTCCTTTGTGTGGGTTTTTAGATGTTCCGTAAGCGTTGCTTTCAAACTATAGCTTTTCCCACATAATTCGCATGAAAATGGCTTCAGTCCTGTGTGAGTTCTCAGATGATCCACAAAACGAGATTTCACACTAAAACATTTTGCACATTCAGGACATGAATATGGCTGCATCCCTGTGTGAGTTTTCTGATGCTTAAAAAGATTTGGTTTTTGACGAAACAACTTCCCACATTCTGGACATGGAAATGGCTTCTCTCCTGTGTGAGTTCTCTGATGTTCCATAAGAGTTGATTGATTTTTAAAACGTTTACCACATTCTGGACATGACACTGGCTTCTTATTTATGTGGATTGTCTCTTGAATGGAAAGATTAGATGTGTTTTCAAAATGGTTGACACATTCAGAACCTGCAGACATTTTTCCCAGCCCAAGTCCATTTCTGTTGTTGTCAATCGGTTTTGGATTATCTTCACCAGAGTAAGATATAAGGAGATTTACCCGGGGGCCTCTCATCCAATCTTCGTCTGGGGTAAAAAAAAATGGACAATCAGTCAACAATCAACCCAAATGATTTATATGAATTGATAAAATTACAACACGTACATTGATTACAAGAATAGGTAAAAGGAGATCCAAGAAAGGGAGAGGAATCCCGCTGCCACAAGAAGTATAAGGTAAATTTATTGCACACAAAGGATCCACGCAACGCGTTTCAAAACTGCTCTGGCTTTTTCGTCAGGCAATTTGTATTGATTACAAGAAAGCTGTGAGAGTCTGTAGAACAAAGTGACATTTAGGGGTCCCCAAGTTATGACAAACTGAATTCTTCTGCTCATGTATCTCCAACGCTTCCAAAGAGAGGGTAGTGTCAGGGTCGGCTCTGCCTATAGGCAAAATAGGCAGCTGCCTAGAGCGCCCTCTTGATGGGGGCGCCGCTCTGCCTGCCACAAAATAGTTAGACAACCAGCATCCGAACCACTCGCTCAGCCAGCAGCATGAGGAGGAGGTTTGTTACAGTGTGTCATCTCATTAATAAGCTTATTACATGAGGAGGGGGCTTGTTACAGTGTGTCACCCCAGTAGTAAATTGGGGCATGTGAAAGGGCAGGCCAATGAGTAAAGGGGGAGGCAAAATTAGCTTTTACCTAGGGTGGCAAAAATCCTTGCACCAGCCCTGGGGAGTGTCGAGTCTGCGCTCTATGCACATTTAAAGGGGTACTCTGGTGAGAATTTTTTTTTTTTATCAACTGGTGCCAGAAAGTTAAACAGATTTGTAAATTACTTCTATTTAAAAATCTTAACCTGTCCAGTACTTATCAGTTGCTGTCTGGTCAGACAGAAAAGAAATGTAAAAAGAAAAGAACTTCCTGTGGAGCTGTTAGGATTCGGCTAGCTGGATGTGGATCCTCTGTGTCAGCGAGGGATTGGCGTGGACCGTGTCGGTGGACCGGTTCTAGGGTTGCTACTGGTTTTCACCAGAGCCCGCTGCAAAGCGGAATGGTCTTGCTGCGGCGGTAGCAACCAGGTCGTATCCACCGGCAACGGCTCAACCTCGCTGACTGCTGAGAAAGCGTGGGACAGACGGACTAGGCAGAGGCAAGGTCAGACGTAGCAGAAGGTCGGAGCAGGCGGCAAGGTTCATAGTCAATGAGGATAGCAGGAGATCTGGAACACAGGCTTTGGACAACACTAAACGCTTTCTCTGGCACAAGGCAACAAGATCCGGCAAGGGAGTGCAGGGGAAGTGAGGTAATATACACAGGGAGCAGGTGGAAGCTAATTAGGCTAATTGGGCCAGGCACCAATCACTGGTGCACTGGCCCTTTAAATCTTAGAGAGCGGAGCCGCGCGTGCCAGAACATGACAGCCGGGGACCGGGACGGGTAAGTGGCTTGGGATGCGAATCGCGAGCAGGCACGTCCCGCTATGCGAATCGCATCCCCATCGCGAATGTCAGTGCAGCTCTCCCGGTCAGCGGGTCTGACCGGGGCGCTGCAGAGAGGAGAACGCCGCGAGCGCTCTGGGGAGGAGCAGGGACCCAGAGCGCTCGGTGTAACAGTACCCCCCCCCCCCCCTTGGGTCTCCCCCTCTTTTTGTCTCCTTGTCCCTTCAAATGAAAGGGGAACATAGGGGGCGCCTCTTGAGTTTCCTTCCGGAACAAAAAGTCCTGGGTAGCTACATCAGCGGCAGGTAGTTCAGAAGGAATGGAAATGGGGAGGGGGCAGAGGGTGAAGCATGTCACAGGGCAGAGTGTCACCAGGACAGGGGCTATGAGGAGGCATGGCACAGTCCTGATAGGCCTTGGGGAGACCAGGCACAGGAGGAGACACTGGGGCCCGACAGACGGGACTGGGAGCAGACGTGAGGCATTTCTTGCGGCAAGCAGGACCCCAATTCATGATCTCCCCGGTGGTCCAGTCAAGGGTGGGAGAATGATGCTGGAGCCATGGCAGACCGAGGAGGACTTCAGAGGTGCAGTTGGGCAGGACGAAAAATTCAATTTTTTCGTGATGCAGTCCAATGCTCATAGGCAAGGGCTCTGTGCGGTAATGCACAGTGCAGTCCAACTTCACTCCGTTGACCGAAGAAATGTAGAGCGGCTTGACGAGACGGGTCACCGGGATGCAGAACCTATTCACCAAAGAGGCCAGAATAAAATTTCCAGAAGAACCAGAGTCCAAGAAGGCCGTGGCTGAGAAGGAGGAGTTGGCAGAAGGAGAAATCCGCACGGGCACAGTGAGACGTGGAGAAGCAGACTTCGTACCAAGAGACGCCACACCCACGTGAGCTGGGTGCGTGCGTGCGTGCGTTTCCCAGACGTGGAGGACGAATAGGGCAATCCACCAAGAAATGTTCGGTACTAGCGCAGTACAGACATAAATTTTTATCCCTACGGCGAGTCCTCTCTTCATGGGTCAGGCGAAACCGATCCACTTGCATAGCCTCCTCGGCGGGAGGCACAGGGGTACATTGCAAAGGATACTGTGAGAGAGGTGCCCAGAGATCAAGGCCTTTTTCCTGGCGGAGCTCCTGGTGTCTTTCAGAAAAATGCATGTCAATGTGGGTGGCCAAATGGATAAGTTCTTGCAGGTTGGCAGGAATCTCTCGTGCAGCCAGCACATCCTTGATGTTACTGGATAGGCCTTTTTAAAGGTCGCGCAGAGAGCCTCGTTATTCCAAGATAATTCGGAAGCGAGAGTATGAAATTGGATGGCGTACTCGCCTACTGAAGAATTACCCTGGACCAGGTTCAGCAGGGCAGTCTCGGCAGAAGAAACTCGGACTGGCTCCTCGAAGACACTACGGACCTCAGCGAAGAAGGACTGGACTGTGGCTGTGGCAGGATCATTGAGGTCCCAGAGCGGTGTGGCCCAAGACAAGGCCTTTCCAGACAGAAGACTCACTACGAACGCCACCTTAGACCGTTCTGTAGGAAATTGGTCCGACAACATCTCCATATGTAGGGAACATTGAGACAGGAAACCACGGCAGAGTCTAGAGTCCCCATCAAATTTGTCCGGCAGGGACAAGCGGAGGCTAGGAGCGGCCACTCGCTGCGGAGGAGGTGCAGGAGCTGGCGGAGGAGATGGTTGCTGCTGTAGCAGTGGCAGAAGTTGCTGTAACGTGGCGGTCAACTGCGACAGCTGCTGTCCTTGTTGGGCAATTTGCTGCGATTGCTGGGCGACCACCGTGGGTAGGTCAGCGAGACTTGGCAGCTGCACCTCAGCGGGATCCATGGCCGGATCTACTGTCACGATTCGGCTGGCTGGAGGTGGATCCTCTGTGCCAGAGAGGGATTGGCGTGGACCGTGTCGGTGCTACTGGTTTTCACCAGAGCCTGCCGCAAAGCGGGATGGTCTTGCTGCGGCGGTAGCAACCAGGTCGTATCCACCGGCAACGGCTCAACCTCTCTGACTGCTGAGAAGGCGTGGGACAGAAGGACTAGGCAGAGGCAAGGTCAGACGTAGCAGAAGGTCGGGGCAGGCGGCAAGGTTCGTAGTCAATGAGGATAGCAGGAAATCTGGAACACAGGCTTTGGACAACACTAACGCTTTCTCTGGCACAAGGCAACAAGATCCGGCAAGGGAGTGCAGGGGAAGTGAGGTAATATACAGAGGGAGCAGGTGGAAGCTAATTAGACTGATTGGGCCAGGCACCAATCACTGGTGCACTGGCCCTTTAAATCTTAGAGAGCTGGCGCGCGCGCCCTAGAGAGCGGAGCCGCGCGTGCCAGAACATGACAGCCGGGGACCGGGACGGGTAAGTGGCTTGGGATGCGATTCGCGAGCGGGCGCGTCCCGCTATGCGAATCGCATCCCCATCGCGAATGTCAGTGCAGCGATCCCGGTTAGCGGGTCTGACCGGGGCGATGCAGAGAGGAGAACGCCGAGAGCGCTCCGGGGAGGAGCAGGGACCCGGAGCGCTCGGCGTAACAGGAGCATACAGCAGCTGATAAGTACTGGCTGCCACGCCCCCTCCCATAGACTTGAATTGAGGGGGCAGGGCTATGACATCACAAGCTCCCAGCATTGTCTCCGCTGAACAACGGAATACCCCAGAGAGCTCTGTGTTCCAAAAAGAAACATTTTTTGCAACATCTGGAGGGCCACAGTGATCTCCAAACTGTGGCCCTCCAGATGTTGCAAAACTACAAATCCCAGCATGCCCAGACAGCAAACATCTGTTTGGGCATGCTAAAAGTTGTAGTTTTGCAAGATCTGGAGGGATACAGTTTAGAGACCACTGTATAGTGGTCTCAAACTGTAGCCCTCCAGCTGTTGCAAAACTACATATTCCAGCATGCCCAAACAGCTGTCTGGGCATGCTGGGAGTTGCAGTTTTGCAACATCTGGAGGGCTACAGTTAGAGACCACTGTATAGTGGTCTCAAACTGTACCCTCCAGATGTTGCTAGGCAACTCACCGCTTCGTCGTCGCTTCTGGCGACCAATAGGAGGGGTGGCACCCCTGCCACCTCACTCCTATCCTTTCAGGGGATCGTAGGTGTCTTAGACAACAGCGATCCCCCTTATATTAAGGGTCACCATAGACCCGCAATGACCCGGAATCGCGCAAATCGCAAGTGTGAATTCACTTGTGATTTGCCGCGATCGCTGACATGGGGGGGTCTGATGAACCCCGTGGGCGTTTGCACAGGATGCCTGCTGAATGATTTCAGCAGGCATCCCGGTCCGATCCCCGCCCGGTGCCAGGGTGTCATGACGTACGCGTACGTCAAGGGTACTTAAGAGGTTAAGCCAGTACATGTCCGGGCCCGTCTGAAGTTTGCTAGCAAGCATTTGGTTGATCCAGAGGCATTCAGAGAATGTCATACGGTCAGATGGAACCAAAGTAGAACTTTTTGGTAAAAACTCAACTCGTCGTGTTTGGAGGAGAAAGAATGCAGAGTTGCATGCAAAGAAAACCATACCTACTGTGAAGCATGGGGGCTCTTTTTCAGCAAAGGGGCCAGGATGACTGATCTGTGTAAAGGAAAGAATGAATGGGGCCATGTATCATGAGATTTTGAGTGAAAACCTCCTTCCATTAGCAAGGGCATTGAAGATGTAATGTTGCTGGGTCTTTCAGCATAACAATGATCCCAAACACACCGACCCGGGTAACGAAGGAGTGGCTTCGTAAGAAGCATTTCAAGGTCCTGAAGTGGTCTAGCCAGTCTCCAGATCTCAACCCCATAGAAAACCTTTGGAGGGAGTTGAAAGTCCGTGTTGCCCAGCGACAGCCTCAAAACATCACTGCTCTAGAGGAGATCTGCATGGAGGAATGGACCAAAATACCAGCAACAGTGCGTGAAAACCTTGTGAAGACTTACAGAAAACGTTTGACCTCTGTCATTGCCAACAAAGGGTTAATAACAAAGTATTGGGATGAACTTTTGTTATTGACCAAATACTTATTTTCCACCATAATTTGCAAATAAATTCTTAAAAAATCAGACAATGGGATTTTATGGATTTTTTTTCTCATTATGTCTCTCATAGTTAAGGTTATAACCTATGATGAAAATTACAGGACACCCTCATCTTTTTAAGTGGGAGAACTTACACAATTGGTGGCTGACTAAATACTTTTTTGCACCACTGTAAACAATACTCTTAGTAAATCAGGGAAAATGAGTAAGGTCTAGAAGGGGCCAAAATGCGTCTGTGATCTGTGGACTGTGATCTAAGGCAGCTGAAGCCATGTCCAGGTGTCCAGATGCTTATTCTGCTTTAACTTGGCCCAAATTTGATTCTAAGAAATTTTCCATCAATTCATTTAGTTTTGAAAATCTAATTAAAATGCATAGGATAGAATTGGTTAGATTCAGATACAGGCCAATTTTCGGTAGATATTCTCACCTCTAGTCCACACTCAATTCATGTGTGTTTGTCACTTTAAAGTGTACTGAACAGGCCTCTCTTTTTTTGTGACAACTCACGGGTGTTCTACATCTATGTCAGCATATTGCACCTCAAAATAGTGTGGGTCCATTATACATTTTGTAAAACTATTGTCACTCTGTTTCTCAACAAAATGGTGCATGTTTATTATCACTACGGCTTCTACTTCATGTGAGTTCTTAGATGTTCGACAAGACTCGATTTATGCTTAAAACATTTCCCACATTCTGTACACGAATATGGCTTCTCTCCTGTGTGAGTCCTCAGGTGGTCTATAAGAATCGATTTCCGACTAAAGCACCTCGCGCATTCAGGACATGAATACGGCTTCTCTCCCGTGTGAATTTTCTGATGTAACACCAGACCCGACTTTTGTACAAAACATTTCCCACATTCAGGACACGAATACGGCTTCTCTCCTGTGTGAGTTCGCTGATGTCCAACAAGATGTGATTTCCTAGTGAAAGATTTGCCACATTCCGGGCATGTATACGGTTTTTCCCCTGTGCGAGTTCTTTCATGTATCACGAGATTCGATTTATGGGTGAAATATTTCCCACATTCTAAACATGAAAAGGGCCCACTATAAGTCCGAATTCTCTTGTGAACGGAGAGAGGAGATTTCTTTTCGGCATAATTACTGCATTCAGAATTTGCAGGTCCAGTTCCATTTTTGGCTATTTCTGATGGATTATCTTTTACTTCATAAGAGGGCCATAAGAGAAGAGGAAAATATAAAAAGATACTTTAATATACAGTATAATGCTGTAGGGGCGTTCACTTTACTAAATTGGTGCCATGAAGTATCATAGAAAATAATCAGCTGAAATATCTGTGTTCTGCATCTTCTTTGGCAAACCGGAAGAACATTTTAACCCTTTAAAGGGGTATTCCAGGAAAAACTTTTTATTTTTTTATATATATCATCTGGCTACAAAAAGTTAAACAGATTTGTAAATTACTTCTATAAAAAAATCTTAATCCTTTCAATAATTATCAGCTGCTGAAGTTGAGTTGTTGATTTCTGTCTGGCAACAGTGCTCTCTGCTGACATCTCTGCTTGTCTTGGGAACTGCTTCTAAACTGGGTGATTCCCGAGACAGGTGTCATCAGAGAGCACTTAGACAGAAAAGAACAACTCAACTTCAGCAGCTCAGAAGTACTGAAAGGATTAAGATTTTTTAATAGAAGTAATTTACAAATCTGTTTAACTTTCTGGAGCCAGTTGATTTATATATATATATATATATATATATATATATATATATATATATATATATATATATATAAAAGTTTTTTCCTGGATAACCCCTTTAAGGACTGAGGGTTTTTGCACTTTCATTTTTTCCTCCTTACCCTTTTAACAATCATAACCCTTTTAATTTTGCACCTACAGACCCATATGATGGCTTGTTATTTGCACCATCAATTCAACTTTGTAATGACATTAGTAATTTTTAGCAAAAAATCTATGGCGAAACAAAAAAATTTTATAATATTTGTGGGACAAAATTTTTGAAAAAACAAACACCACCATTTTGTAACTTTTGGGGGGCTTTCGTTTCTACGCAGGTAAAAAATGTCACCTTATCTTTATTCTGTAGGTCCATACGATTAAAATGATCCCCTACTTATATAGGTTTGATTTTGTTTCACTTCTGGTGACAATTATAACTGTTTGCACGAAAATTAGTATGTTTAAAAATGTCCTTTTCTTTTCTCCTTTTTTAGCGCTGTGATCTGAAGTTTTTATCGGTACCATATTTGCTTTGATGGAATTTTTTTGATCGCCTTTTCTACATTTTTTTATGGCATACAAAGTGACCAAAAAAGACGCAATTTTGGACTTTGGAATTTTTTTATGAGTACACCATTGACCGTGCTGTTTAACCCCTTAAGGACTCAGGGTTTTTCCGTTTTTGCACTTTCGTTTTTTCCTCCTTACCTTTTAAAAATCATAACCCTTTCAATTTTCCACTTAAAAATCCATATTGTGGCTTATTTTTTGCGTCGCCAATTCTACTTTGCAGTGACATTAGTCATTTTACCCAAAAATGCACGGCGAAACGGAAAAAAAAATCATTGTGCGACAAAATCGAAAAAAAACACGCCATTTTGTAACTTTTGGGGGCTTCCGTTTCTACGCAGTGCATATTTCGGTAAAAATTACACCTTATCATTATTCTGTAGATCCATACGGTTAAAATCATACCCTACTTATATAGGTTTGATTTTGTCGCACTTCTGGAAAAAATCATAACTACATGCAGGAAAATTTATACGTTTAAAAATGTCATCTTCTGACCCCTATAACTTTTTTTTATTTTTCCACGTACGGGGCGGTATGAGGACTCATTTTTTGCACCGTGATCTGAAGTTTTTATCGGTATGATTTTTGTTTTGATCAGACTTTTTGATCACTTTTTATTCATTTTTTAATGTTATAAGAAATGACCAAAATACGCTTTTTTGGACTTTGGAATTTTTTTGCGCGTACGCCATTGACCGTACGTCTTAATTAATGATATATTTTTATAGTT
This sequence comes from Hyla sarda, assembly GCF_029499605.1. Classification (NCBI taxonomy): domain Eukaryota; kingdom Metazoa; phylum Chordata; class Amphibia; order Anura; family Hylidae; genus Hyla; species Hyla sarda. Next base: position 503,577,130 of record NC_079190.1, read on the forward strand.
CGGACATTTACGCACGCGGCGATACCACATATGTTTATTTATTTATTTTTTTACACTGTTTTATTTTTTTTATGGGAAAAGGGGGGTGATTCAAACTTTTATTAGGGAAGGGGTTAAATGACCTTTATCAACACTTTTTTTTTGCAGTGTTATAGGTCCCATAGGGACCTATAACACTGCACACACTGATCTCTCATACTGATCATTGTTATCCCATAGGGACCTATAACACTGCACACACTGATCTCTTATACTGATCATTATTATCCCATAGGGACCTATAACACTGCACACACTGATCTCTCATACTGATCATTGTTATCCCATAGGGACCTATAACACTGCACACACTGATCTCTCATGCTGATCACTGGCATGTATTAACACGCCTGTGATCAGCATTATCGGCGCTTGACTGCTCCTGCCTGGATCTCAGGCACGGAGCAGTCATTCGTCGATCGGACACCGAGGAGGCAGGTAAGAGCCCTCCCGGTGTCCGATCAGCTGTTCGGGACTTTCACCGCGGCGGTCCCGAACAGCCCGACTGAGCAGCCGGGATACTTTCAGTTTAACTTTAGAAGCGGCGGTCAGCTTTGACCGCCGCTTCTAAAGGGTTAATACCGCACATCGCCGCGATCGGCGATGTGTGGTATTAGTGCCGGGACCAACGCGATATGATGCGGGATCGCGGCGCGATCACGCTTCATATGGCGGGAGCCGGCGCAGGACGTAAATATACGTCCTGCGTCGTTAAGGGGTTAATTAACATTATATTTTTATAGTTCGGACATTTACGCATGCAGCGATACCACATATGTTTATTTTTGTTTTTAAATGGGAAAGGGGGGGGGTGAGGTGATTTAAACTTATTAGGAAAGGGGTTAAATCCCATTTATTAACTCTTTTTTGACCATTTTTTTCCCCTAACACTTGTATAGCCCTCATAGGGGACTATAACATGCAATACATTGATTGCAGACACTGATCAATGCAAAACCATAGCATTGCATTGATCAGTGTTATCGGTACTCCATGCACCAGCCTGGATCTCAGGCATGGAGCAGTAGATCGGATGCCGAGGAGGAATGTAGGGACCCTCCTCTCGTGTCCTCTGCTGAATGAGACACCGCGGTTTTATTGCGGTGATCCTGATCAGCTCCGCTGAGCTGCCGGGAAGTACGGGCTGCGGGGATCATGACGTCACGGCCTTGTGGCGTCACATCACACTCCCTCACTGCAAATCTCCCATAGACTTGCATAGAGGGGCGTGACGTCATGAAGGGTGTGGCCGTGACGTTACGACCCCTGCAGCCCGCACGCAGCGCTCGGAACAAAATGTTCCGAACGGTGGGGCAGTGGAGTACCCCTTTAAGTAATCACAAGGTACATTTTATAATGACAGAATAAAACAACATATATATATATACAAGTCTCTTACCATTCTCTGATATGGGGTTTTTGGGTCCCTTTATTGTTCCTTCATAACTTTCCTGCAATGATCCCACATTATGGAGCTGAACAAACAACCAAAAACAAAAAGGAACCTAAGTGCTAAGGTTATAAAATAGTAGAAGGAATAAATGAAGATATCAAGTCAACCAGGAGACACGTTCGGCACAGCGGTCTTATCGGAAGGTCTGGTTCTGGGGCTCGGGCAGATATTGCAAATGAGTTATGGCGGTGCTCTGGCTGCAGGTAGTGTTCATGAAACAACGTGACCAAAAGAAGAAAGAAGGCCGAGCACTCACCATAATCCATCATATTCCAGTAGTAAATACTCACACGACAAGAGTGGGGGAGAGGGGTGATAGCAGGGGGGGGGGTACAGACAGGGAAGTTAGAAGGATTTTGGGGACCCCAAGCAAAATAGACATGGAGGCCCTCCTTCACCCCCTCCTTCTTATTCCCCTCCCCCATGTCCTTCTTACTCCCCCTCCCTATATTTTTTTTACTCCCCCCCCCCCCCAATCTATGTTTTTTCCCCTACCTATGTTCTCAGTTACCCCCTCCGGCTCCTTCCCTGGACCCTGTAGCGTGGCCGAGCTCCTCTACCTCCTGGCTGTCACTCAGGCCGGGTACCGCGTGGTACAGGGTTGACCTGTCTCCCCTACGTAAAGCCTCCAGGAGGCGCTGTAGCAAATGACTCCCAGAGCCAGACGGAAATGGGGATCCCCCTGATCCCCCGGAAGCAGCCACTACTGGGGGGGGGGGGGGGGTTGGGGGTGCAGTCAAACCGAACCTGACCCAGACCCCAAACCAGGACCCTTGTTCTTAACAGAAGCAGGCAAACCTCTCTCTGGCATTCCACTACCACTCCTCACCTGTATTTCACTAGCACTCCTCTCTTGCACCCCACAAGCTCCTCCCATATCCACACTGCTACCACAACTCCTCCCATGCGCACCACCATAACTCACATTCTGCACATTACCATTTCTATTCACATTTCTGCTCTCACTTTCACTCTTGCCTACACTCTCCCTTGGTGGGATACAGGCCGGGCTGGCTAGGTCTTTTGCTTCATGTCAGAGCCGTTTGAAGGAATTTGGGGGCCCCAAGCAAAATAGACATGGAGGCCCACCTTAAGCATGCAAAGCCTCCCTACTTATGTTCTCAGTTACCTCCTCCGGCTCCTTCCCTGGACCCTGTGGCGAGGCCGAACTCCTCTTCCTCCTGGCTGTCACTCAGTCTGGGTACCGCGTGGTACAGGAGATTCAGTTTCCTGTTCCCGGCCGGACTGAAAGGAAGTGAGCACTCAGTGTACACTTCCTGTCAGTCCGGCCGGGAACAGGAAACTGAATCTCCTGTTCCTTGTACCGCGCGGTACCCAGCCGGACTGACAGCCAGGAGGAAGAGGAGCTCAGCCACGCTACAGGCAAGGGGAGGAACTCGGGAGGTGACCAGGAGTGCTGCAACCGCCTGAGGGTCTCTATAGAGCGCTCAGACGGCTACAGCCTTATAGGAAGCACAACAAGCACTGGCTCTGCTCAGGGCCCCAAGTAATTGTTTGGTTTTCCTGTCCTTTAGCGACAGGCCTGGGTACAGATAGGCGACAAGCACTTGTGCGAAACAGATCTCGTCGCCTATCTGTACCCCCCCGCTATCACCCCTCTCCCCCACTCTTGTCATGTGACTATTTACTGCAGGAATAAAGTTAGAAGACGGATTATGGTGAGTGGCCGGCTTTCTTTCTTCTTTTGGTCACGATGATAAATGAAGATATCCTCACGTGGCGATCAGACGTATCAACCCTGGGGCCCAAAATGTTCTATTCTAGATGAGGCCGAACTCCTGGACTAAATGTTCTGTGAAGAGAAAGATCATGTCCAACATCTACCTGATGGTCCAGTGGGATATCCTCCTCTTCCTCTTTACAATCCTGGGGATATAGAGGACGGGGACACCTCTCGGGGGGATTTATACTACTGGATCCATCTATAGGAAATAAACACAGTGACTGAATCCATTGTTATATGTGATGATCAGATGATGGGGGAATCTAGGAGATCCACAAACCTGCTCTCTCCTCTTACCTGGTGATGTGAGGGACTGGTGATCCTCCATCATGACCTGATCCTTGTACTGATCCTTGTGTCCTAATAAATACTCCCACTCCTCCATGGAGAAATAGACAGTGACATCCTGACACCTTATAGGAACCTGACACAGACAATGATACAATTCTCCTCCAGACACTTCATACCTTGGTGTTATTGTATAATGTCCCAGCATTCCCAGCAGCGCTCACCTCTCCAGTCAGCAGCTCAGTGATCCTGGAGGTAAGTTCTAGGATCTTCTGCTCATGTATCAGTGAATGAGGTGGAGGCTCCTCGGGGGCGGGGCTCTGGCTCCTGCTCCAGCCTCCTGACACACGGGGTGTCACACACTCACCAGACGACTTCTTCACTACTGTGTAATCCTGTGTATGGGGAGACACTGATCACTACAGAGAGAAGAAGAATCCCGCACCTTTCCACTCATTTCCCTGCTTTATTAATAGAGATACAAGGAAGGTCATGTGACCCGCTCACCTCTCCAGTGATCCAGTAGATCATCTCTAGGGTGAGGTCTAATATCCTCCCAGACACGTGGTCTCTGTCCTCCTCCATTTTCTTGTAGAAGAACAGCTAAGGAACCTGAGGGAAAACAAGGATTTAGCGCTATCAGGCATCTAGTCTGACTAATTGTGAATTATAAAAGAACTATTGATGGCAGAAACAATGGTCACATAACCTGCCCTGTCAATATGTCCCACACGACTTCCCAGATACTTGTTAAGGATACTGTTTTAGTCCTGCAGGAACGCATGGGAACTGAGTTCCTGCACTTTTTCCACAGCACTCTTGAAGGAGCAAAACCAGGGGTCAAGTCCTGGAAAAAAAAAAGTGTGGGAACTCACCCAAGATTTCCACTCATGGGCTGGTCCGACAGGACCAGCCCTTGAGTGGAAATCTTAGGCGAGTTCCCACACTTTTTTTTTTTTTTCCAGGACTTGGACCCCTGGTTTTGCACCTCCATGGGGCATCGGGGGCCACTATCTCTCCCATATTGGGTGACTGCCCATTTAACCACACAGCCCCAGGATCCACTGATGAAGGGGCCTGTCAAAGTTCTAATCCTGGATAACTTTGCCCAGTCCTGGTTACTGTTTCACGCGCTGCATTACCCACCTTTACCGGGACCCTGACCGGTAAATCTGCCAAGCTATGCTTTAGTACAGAGGATTTACCATTGTGTAACAAGGCCACGGTGTTCATTTATTCCACAAATGATAGGTGGGTTATTGTATTTTATTTTATTTTTAATCAATGAATGACCGGTGTTTCCCAACCAATGTGCCTCCAGCTGTTGCAAAACTACAACTCTCAGCATGTTGGGAGTTGTTGTTTTGCAACAGTTGAAGGCACATTGGTTGGGAAACACTGACATAGACGGTACATGCCTGGTTATGTCATTATAGGAAATAGGAGAATTACATAATGAAGCAGATTTACCTTTCAGGACCTATGGAAAGCTGGGTGGCTTTTTTTGTAGAACTGAATAAGCGCCAATGGTCTGTAAATGCTCCTACAATGATGCTTCATTTGTGTTTGTGTGTGTATATATATATATATATATATATATATATATATATATGTATTCACATTTATTTATATAAATATTTTTGTAATTATTTATTTTTATAAATTTAGTAATAACAAAAACAGCATAAAATAACGGCTAATGTAGTTCTATCCCCCAGCCCCGGTGTGACCCCCTCCCCCGCCGTGCGCTCCTCTAGATCCTGCAGACGGTGAGATCACTTACCTCTCCAATACTGGAGGATCCTAGTGCCCGCCCCCTCACCTGGTGATGTCACAGGAAGGGGCGGGGCCTCCCAGGAAGCAGCAGCCATGTGCTCCCCTACGTGTGTATACAGGGGAAGGGGGCGGAGTCCGTACACTATAGTAATACAGAGCCAGACCGTACACTGCACAATGGACGCAGACAGATCCCATTGACTTGAATGAAGTCCGTCAGATGTTTAGTCACAGGATTTGAGCAGCCTATGGCTGTCCGGACATGCTGGGAGTTGTAGTTTTGCAACAGCTGGAGGCACACTGGTAGGGAAACACTGGTTTAAACAGCCAGAGCTCTAACACAGATATACGTGTCAGTGACTTGGAGTTACATTGTGTTAAGTGTTCCCTTTATTCTTTTTGAGCAGTGTATTATAGGAGTTTTCCGTTCCCGCTTTCCTTTTTATTCTTCCTCATCCTTTACTATCTTGTACTATACAGTGACCCCCCGACCTACGATGGCCCCGACATATGATGAAATCGACATACGATGCTTTTTTTATGTCTGGGCCATCGCATTAAGTGCTATCCGGCAGCGCCAAATGCTTAAGCTGCTGCCGGATAGCAGCTTAATGTTCCCCGTGTGGTGCGGTAAGTATTACTTACCCCTCCACGATGCTCCGGGGTGCCCTCCGGGTCCAGCGCTGGTCTTCCGGTGTCTTCTCGGCCCTCTCCGATGACGTCAATATGCTGCTGCGCATGTCATCCAATAGGAATGGCGTACGCAGTGGCGTAATGACTTCGCTACGCAGGCCCAGTAAGGCCTTGCGGAAGACAGAAGAGGAGCGGAGAAGACAGCGGAGGAGCGGAGAAGACAGCGGAGGAGCGGAGAAGACAGCGGAGGACCGGAGAAGACAGCGGAGGACCGGAGAAGACAGCAGAGGACCGGAGAAGACAGCGGAGGGCCGGAGAAGACAGAGGAGGACCGGAGAAGACAGCAGAGGACTGGAGAAGACAGCGGAGAAGACAGAAGAGGATCAGAGAAGACAGCGGAGGACCGGAGAAGACAGCAGAGGGCCGGAGAAGACAGCGGAGGAGCGGAGAAGACAGCGGAGGGCCGGAGAAGACAGCGGAGGGCCGGAGAAGACAGCGGAGGACCGGAGAAGACAACGGAGGACCGGAGAAGACAGCGGAGGACCGGAGAAGACAGCGGAGGACCGGAGAAGACAGCGGAGGGCCGGAGAAGACAGAGGAGGACCGGAGAAGACAGAGGAGGACCGGAGAAGACAGCAGAGGACCGGAGAAGACAGCGGAGGACCGGAGAAGACAGCGGAGGACCGGAGAAGACAGCGGAGGACCGGAGAAGACAGCGGAGGACCGGAGAAGACAGCGGAGGACCGTAGAAGAAGTTGGACCGGAGAAGACAGCAGAGGACCGGAGAAGACAGCGGAGGACCGGAGAAGACAGCGGAGGACCGGAGAAGACAGCGGAGGACCGGAGAAGACAGCGGAGGACC